>NW_028295589.1:0-600000 GCF_964341445.2 Mesoplodon mirus
GATTTCTCACAGCGATAGTGCCCGTTGTGACAGTGCTCACAGTGGACAATGCCCGTGGTGCCAGTGCCCATAGAGTCATTCCGCATGGCCACATTTCTCATGGTGAATGTGCCTATGGTGATATTAACCATGGTGACACTGCACCTGGTGGCAGTGCAAAATGGTGACAGTGCCCATAGTCACAATTCTCATGGTGTAGTGCTCACGGTGAGAGTGCCCATGGTGACAATACACAGGGTGACAGTAGTCATGGTCACATTGCTCATGGTGAGAGTGCCCTTGTTCACAACTGTCACGGTGATAGTTCCCATGGTGACAATACCCAGGGTAACAGAGCTGATGGTAAAAGTGTTCACGGTGACAGTGCCCATGGTGACAGTACCTAAGGTGACAATTCCCATGGTGAGACTGCTCATAGACAGTGCCCATGGTGACAATACCCAGCGTGTCCTGTCCATGGTGACAGTGATCATGGTGACAATTCTCATGAGGACAGTGCCATAAGTGACAGTGCTCATTGTGGCAGTGCTCATGGTGACCATGCTCATGGTGACAGTGCCCATGGTGACAGTGCCTATGTTGATAGATATCATGGTGGCCGTGCCCAGGGTGACATTGCCCACGCTGACAAAGCCCATGGTGATACTTCCCATTGTGACAGTGCCCACGGTGGCAGAGCCCATGGTGACAGTGCCCAAGATCACAGAGCCCATGGTGAGAGTGCTAACGGTGACTGAGCCCACGGTGACAGCACCCAGTGTGACAATGCCCATTGTGACAGTGCTCACGGTGACCATGCCGATGCTGACAGTGCCGATGGTGATAGTGCCAATAGTGAGAGTGCTCACGGTGACACTGCCCATGGAGACACTGCCCATGGTGATAGTGCTCATCATGACAAACCCTCGGAGGCAGTGCCAATGGTGAGAGTCCCCGTGGCAACATTTCTCATGGTGAAAGTGATCCTGTTGAAATTGCTCATGGTGACAGTGCTCATGGTGAGAGTGTTCAAGGTGATAGTCTCCATGTTGACAATGCCCATGGTGACTGTTCTCACGGTGACAGTGCCTATGTTGATTATGCTCTTAGTGACAGTGCTCACGGTGACAGTGCCGATGGTGGCAGTGCCCATGGTGACACTGCCCATGGTGACAATGCCCAGGATGACAGTGCCCATGAAGTTAGTGCCCACAGTGCCATTGCCTATGTTAACAGTGCTCACAGTGACAGAACCCATGGTAACAGTGACCACGGTGCGAGTGCTCATGGTGATAGTGTCCATGGTGACAGGTCCCATTGTGACAGTCCGCATTGTGCCAGTAACAATAGTGACACTGCCCATGGTGACACTGACACCGGTGAGAGTGCTCATGGTGCTAGTGCTCACAGTAATAGTGCTCATGGTGACAGTGCCAACAGTGACGGTGCTCACGGTGACAGTGCCCATGGTTATAGTGCCCATCATGAGAGTCCACCCATTGATAGTGCCCATGGTGACAGTTCCCATTGTGAAAGTGCTCATGGTGACATCGCCCATGTTGGTAGTTCCCTTGGTGACAGTGCTCACGGTGATAGTGACCATGGTAACTGTGCACATGTTGGCCGTGCCCTTGGTGACAGTGCCATTGATGACAGTACGCATGGTGAAAGTTCTCACGGTTATAGTGCCCATGGTGACAAGGCACAGGTTGGCAGTGAAAAATGGTGAAAGGGCCCATGTTGATAGTTCTCATGGTGAAAGTGCACACGGTGACAACCCATGCAGACAGTACTCACGGTGACAGTTCTCATGGTTGCAGTACCCATGGTGACAGTGCTCACAGTGATACTGCCCATGGTGGCAGTGCCCAAGGTGACAGTGCCCATGGTGACACTGCCCATGATGACAGTGCCCATGGTGAAAGTTCCCACGGCGCCATTGCCTATGGTGACAGTGCTCATGGTAACAGTGCCCATGGTGACAGTGACCATGGTGAGAGTGCTCACACTGAGAGTGCCCATGGTGACAGGGCTCATGGTGCCAGTCCGCATTGTGCCAGTACCCATGGCGACAGTGGTCATGGTGACACTGACCACAGTGAGAGTGCTCACTGTGATAGAGCTCACGGTAATAGTGCTCATGGTGTCAGTGCAAATGGTGACAATACCCATGGTGACAGTACTCATGTTGAAAATACCCATGGTGGCAGTTCTCATAGCGACAGTTCTCATGGTGACAGTGCTCATAATAGCAGTGCCCAAGGAGGCAGTCGTCGTGGTGACAGTGCTAATGATGACAGTGCTCTTTGTGGCAGTTCCCATGGGGACAGTACCGATGGTGACACTGCACATTTTTAGATTGCCCATGGTAACTATGCTCACGGTGATAGTGCACATCGTGACAGTGCCCATGGTGGTAGTTCAACTGGTGACAGCGCTAAATAGTGACAGTGCACATGCTCACAGAGCTCACAGTGATAGTGCCCATGGTGACAGTGCCCACGGTGATAATGGGCATTATTACAGTGTTCATCGTGACAGAGCCCAAGGTGGCAGTGGCCATGGTGACAGTGCCCACAATGACAGTGCCCATGGTAACAGTACCGACACTGGCAGTGCCCATGGTGACACTTCTCACAGTGAATGTGCACATGGCGACAGTTACCATGATGAGATTTCTCACGGTGATAGTGCCCGTTGTGACAGGACTCACAGTGACCATGCCCATGGTGCCAGTGCCCATAGAGACATTGCGCATGGTCATATTTCTCATGGTGAAAGTGCCTATTGTGACACTGCACCTAGTGGCAGTGCAAAATGGTGACAGTGCCCATGGTGACATTGCTCATAGTGACTTTGCTTACAGTGATAATCCTTACGGTGACAATGCGCATGGTGACACTGCACACAGTTGCAGTGTTCATGGTGACAGTGTTCACGGTGATACTTTCCATGGTGATAGTGCCCATGGTGACATTGCACATGGTGGCAGTGAAAAATGTTGAGAGTGCCCCTGTTGACAGTTCTCATGGTGACAGTGCACATGGTGACAACCCATGCAGACATTACTCATGGCGAGAGTACTCACGGTGACAGTTCTCATGTTTGCAGTATCCATGGTGACTGTGCTCACAGTGATAGTGCTCATGGTGTGAGAGCCCATTGTGACACTGCCCATGATGACAGGGCCCATGGTGAGATTGTCCATGGTAACAGTGCCCATAGTCACAATTCTCATGGTGTAGTGCTCACAGTGACATTGCCCATCGTGTCATGCCCATAGTGACAGTGCTCATGGTGACAGTGCTCATGTTGTCAGTGCCATAAATAACAGTGTTCATTGTGGCAGTTCTCATGGTGTCCGTGCTCATGGTGACAGTGCCCATGTTTACAGTGTTTATGGTGATAGATGTCACGGTGTCATTGCCCACAGGACAGTGCCAAGGCTGACAAAGCCCATGGTGATACTTCCCATTGTGACAGTGCCCACGGTGACAGTGCCCATGATGACAATGCCCATGGTGAAAGTTCCCACGGCGCCATTGCCTATGGTGACAGTGCTCATGGTAACAGTGCCCATGGTGACAGTGACCATGTTGAGAGTGCTCACACTGATAGTGCCAATGGTGACAGGGCTCATTGTGCCTGTCCGCATTGTGCCAGTACCCATGGCGACAGTGGTCATGGTGACACTGACCACAGTGAGAGTGCTCACTGTGATAGAGCTCACGGTAATAGTGCTCATGGTAACAGTGCAAATGGTGACAATACCCATGGTGACAGTACTCATGTTGAAAATACCCATGGTGGCAGTTCTCATAGCGACAATCTAATGGTGACAGTGGTCATAATAGCATTGCCCAAGGAGGCAGTCCTCGTGGTGACAGTGCTAATGGTGACAGTGCTCTTGGTGGCAGTTCCCATGTGTACAGTACAGATGGTGACACTGTGCCTTGTTACAATGCCCATGGTAACCGTGCTCACGGTGATAGTGCACATCGTGACAGTGCCCATGGTGGTAGTTCACCTGGTGACAGTGCTAAATAGTGACAGTGCACATGCTGACAGTGCTCATGGTGATAGTGGCCATGGTGACAGTGCCCACGGTGATAATGGGTCTTATTACAGTGTCTATCGTGACAGAGCCCAAGGTGGCAGTGGCCATGGTGACAGTGCCCACAATGACAGTGCCCATCGTAACAGTGCCAACACTGACAGTGCCCATGGTGACACTTCTCACAGTGAATGTGCCCATGGCGACAGTTACCATGATGAGATTTCTCACGGTGATAGTGCCCGTTGTGACAGTGCTCACAGTGACAATGCCCATGGTGTCAGTGCCCATAGAGACATTCTGAACGGTCACATTTCTCACGGTGAAAGTGCCTATGGTGACACGGCACCTG
This sequence comes from Mesoplodon mirus, assembly GCF_964341445.2. NCBI lineage: Eukaryota > Metazoa > Chordata > Mammalia > Artiodactyla > Ziphiidae > Mesoplodon > Mesoplodon mirus. Next base: position 4,386 of record NW_028295589.1, read on the forward strand.
GTGGCAGTGCAAACTGGGGACAGTGCCCATGGTGACATTGCTCATAGTGACTTTGCTTACAGTGATAGTCCTTACGGTGTCAGTGTGCATGGTGACACTGCACACAGTTGCAGTGTTCATGGTGACAGTGCTCATGGTGGCAGTGCCCATGGTGAGACTACCGATGGTGACACTGCCCATGGTGACAGTGCACATGGTCATGGTGCATCTGGTGGCAGTGCAAAATAGTGAGAGTGCCCATGGTGATATTGCTCATGGTGATAGTGCCCATGGTGAGAGTGCCCATGGTTCCAGTGCTCATGGTGACAGTGCCCATTGTGACAGTGCCCCTGGTGACAGTGCTCACCGTGAGAGTGCCCATGGTGTCTGTGCCCATGGTGACAGTTCTTATCATGAGAGTGTTCACGGTAGCAGTGTTCATGGTAATAGTGCTCACGGAGGCATTGCCCACAATGAGAGTGCCCATGGTGAGAATACTGACTGTGACAGTGCCCATGATGACTTTTCTCTCTGTGACAGTGCCCTTGGGGACAGTTAGCACGGTGACATTTCTCACAGTGATAGCGCACATTGTTTCAGTGCTAATAGTGAAAAGACCCACGGCGCCAGTGCCCATCATGGCATTGCTCACGGTGATAGTTCTCACGGTGACAGTGCCCATGGTGATATTACCCATGGTGACAGTACTCAGTGATCAAGTGCTCATGGTGACAGTGCCTAAGGTGATAGTGCACACGGTGGCAGTGCAAAATGGCGACAGTGCCCATGGTGACATTGCTTAATGTGATAGTCCTTGTGGTGACATTGCACATGGTGACATTGCCCACCACGACAGTGCTCTTGTTGACAGTGCTCATGGTGATAGTGCCAATGTTGGAAGTGCCCATCATGAAAGTGCCCATGGTGACAGTTCTTATGATGAGAGTGGTCAGAGTGGCAGTGCTCATGGTGAAAGTGCCCATGGTGACAGAGCCCACGGTGACAGTGTCCATAGTTATAGTGTCCATGGTGACAGTCCTAACAGTGAAATTGTCCATGGGGTCACTGCCCATGGTGAAAGTGCCCATGGTCACAACACTCACGGTGATAGTGCTCACGGTGAGAGTGGCCATGGTGACAGTGACCAGGGTGACAGTTCTAATGGTGATACTGCCCATGATGACAGTGCTCATGGTGACAGTCCACATTGTGCCAGTGCCCAAGGTGACAGTGCTCATGGTGACAGTGCCCAAAGTCACAATACCCATGGTGACAGTGCCCAGGCTGACAGTTCTCAAGGTGATAGTGCCCATGGTGACAGTGCACATGGTGATACAGAGAATGGTGACCGTGCATATGGTGACAGTGGACATGGTTGCAGTACCCATGGTGATAGTGCTGAAACTGACAGTGCCCTTGGTGATAGTGCCCATGGTGAGTGTGCTCGTGTTAATAGTGCCCATGTTGGCAGTTCCCTTTGTGAAAGTGCTCATGATGACAGTGCCCATGTGGGTCGTTCCCATGGTGACAGTGCTCATTGTGATAGTGACCATGGTAACTGTGCACATGGTGGCCGTGCCCTTGGTGACAGTGCCAATTATGACAGTACTCATGGTGACAGTTCTCATGGTAATAGTTCCCATGGTGACAAGGCACTGGGTGGCAGTGAAAAATGGTGAAAGTGCCCATGTTGACACTTCTCATGGTGACAGTGCACACGGTGACAACCCATCCAGACAGTACTCATGGTGACAGTTATCAGGGTTGCAGTACCCATGGTGACAGTGCTCACAGTGATACTGCCCATGGTGGCAGTGCCCCTGGTGACAGTGCCCATGGTGACACTGCCCATGATGACAGTGCCCATGGTGAAAGTTCCCACGGCGCCATTGCCTATGGTGACAGTGCTCATGGTAACAGTGCCCATGGAGACAGGGATTATGGTGAGATTGCTCACACTGATAGTGCCCATGGTGACAGGGCTCATGGTGCCAGTCCGCATTGTGCCAGTACCGATGGCGACAGTGGTCATGGTGACACTGACCACAGTGAGAGTGCTCACTGTGATAGAGCTCACGGCAATAGTGCTCATGGTGACAGTGCAAAGGGTGACAATACCCATGGTGACAGTAATCATGTTGAAAATACCCATGGTGGCAGTTCTCATAGCGACAGTTCTCATGGTGACAGTGCTCATAGTAGCAGTGCCCAAGATGGCAGTCCTCGTGGTGACAGTGCTAATGGTGACATTGCTCTTGGTGGCAGTTACCATGGGGACAGTACCGATGGTGACACTGTGCATTTTTACAGTGCCCATGGTAACCGTGCTCACGGTGATACTGCACATCGTGACAGTGCCCATGGTGGTAGTTCACCTCGTGACAGTGCTGAATAGTGACAGTGCACATGCTGACATCGCTCATCGTGATAGTGCCCATGGTGACAGTGCACATGGTGATAATGGGCACTGTTAAAGAGTTCATGGTGACAGAGCACACGGTGGCAGTGGCCATGGAGACAGTGCCCACAATGACAGTGCACATGGTGACATTGCCGACAGTGACAGTGCCCATGGTGACACTTCTCACGGTGACAGTGCCCATCAGGACAGTTAGCATGGTGAGATTTCTCACAGCGATAGTGCCCGTTGTGACAGTGCTCACAGTGACAATGCCCGTGGTGCCAGTGCCCATAGAGTCATTCCGCATGGCCACATTTCTCATGGTGAATGTGCCTATGGTGATATTAACCATGGTGACACTGCACCTGGTGGCAGTGCAAAATGGTGACAGTGCCCATAGTCACAATTCTCATGGTGTAGTGCTCACGGTGAGAGTGCCCATGGTGACAATACACAGGGTGACAGTAGTCATGGTCACATTGCTCATGGTGAGAGTGCCCTTGTTCACAACTGTCACGGTGATAGTTCCCATGGTGACAATACCCAGGGTAACAGAGCTGATGGTAAAAGTGTTCACGGTGACAGTGCCCATGGTGACAGTACCTAAGGTGACAATTCCCATGGTGAGACTGCTCATAGACAGTGCCCATGGTGACAATACCCAGCGTGTCCTGTCCATGGTGACAGTGATCATGGTGACAATTCTCATGAGGACAGTGCCATAAGTGACAGTGCTCATTGTGGCAGTGCTCATGGTGACCATGCTCATGGTGACAGTGCCCATGGTGACAGTGCCTATGTTGATAGATATCATGGTGGCCGTGCCCAGGGTGACATTGCCCACGCTGACAAAGCCCATGGTGATACTTCCCATTGTGACAGTGCCCACGGTGGCAGAGCCCATGGTGACAGTGCCCAAGATCACAGAGCCCATGGTGAGAGTGCTAACGGTGACTGAGCCCACGGTGACAGCACCCAGTGTGACAATGCCCATTGTGACAGTGCTCACGGTGACCATGCCGATGCTGACAGTGCCGATGGTGATAGTGCCAATAGTGAGAGTGCTCACGGTGACACTGCCCATGGAGACACTGCCCATGGTGATAGTGCTCATCATGACAAACCCTCGGAGGCAGTGCCAATGGTGAGAGTCCCCGTGGCAACATTTCTCATGGTGAAAGTGATCCTGTTGAAATTGCTCATGGTGACAGTGCTCATGGTGAGAGTGTTCAAGGTGATAGTCTCCATGTTGACAATGCCCATGGTGACTGTTCTCACGGTGACAGTGCCTATGTTGATTATGCTCTTAGTGACAGTGCTCACGGTGACAGTGCCGATGGTGGCAGTGCCCATGGTGACACTGCCCATGGTGACAATGCCCAGGATGACAGTGCCCATGAAGTTAGTGCCCACAGTGCCATTGCCTATGTTAACAGTGCTCACAGTGACAGAACCCATGGTAACAGTGACCACGGTGCGAGTGCTCATGGTGATAGTGTCCATGGTGACAGGTCCCATTGTGACAGTCCGCATTGTGCCAGTAACAATAGTGACACTGCCCATGGTGACACTGACACCGGTGAGAGTGCTCATGGTGCTAGTGCTCACAGTAATAGTGCTCATGGTGACAGTGCCAACAGTGACGGTGCTCACGGTGACAGTGCCCATGGTTATAGTGCCCATCATGAGAGTCCACCCATTGATAGTGCCCATGGTGACAGTTCCCATTGTGAAAGTGCTCATGGTGACATCGCCCATGTTGGTAGTTCCCTTGGTGACAGTGCTCACGGTGATAGTGACCATGGTAACTGTGCACATGTTGGCCGTGCCCTTGGTGACAGTGCCATTGATGACAGTACGCATGGTGAAAGTTCTCACGGTTATAGTGCCCATGGTGACAAGGCACAGGTTGGCAGTGAAAAATGGTGAAAGGGCCCATGTTGATAGTTCTCATGGTGAAAGTGCACACGGTGACAACCCATGCAGACAGTACTCACGGTGACAGTTCTCATGGTTGCAGTACCCATGGTGACAGTGCTCACAGTGATACTGCCCATGGTGGCAGTGCCCAAGGTGACAGTGCCCATGGTGACACTGCCCATGATGACAGTGCCCATGGTGAAAGTTCCCACGGCGCCATTGCCTATGGTGACAGTGCTCATGGTAACAGTGCCCATGGTGACAGTGACCATGGTGAGAGTGCTCACACTGAGAGTGCCCATGGTGACAGGGCTCATGGTGCCAGTCCGCATTGTGCCAGTACCCATGGCGACAGTGGTCATGGTGACACTGACCACAGTGAGAGTGCTCACTGTGATAGAGCTCACGGTAATAGTGCTCATGGTGTCAGTGCAAATGGTGACAATACCCATGGTGACAGTACTCATGTTGAAAATACCCATGGTGGCAGTTCTCATAGCGACAGTTCTCATGGTGACAGTGCTCATAATAGCAGTGCCCAAGGAGGCAGTCGTCGTGGTGACAGTGCTAATGATGACAGTGCTCTTTGTGGCAGTTCCCATGGGGACAGTACCGATGGTGACACTGCACATTTTTAGATTGCCCATGGTAACTATGCTCACGGTGATAGTGCACATCGTGACAGTGCCCATGGTGGTAGTTCAACTGGTGACAGCGCTAAATAGTGACAGTGCACATGCTCACAGAGCTCACAGTGATAGTGCCCATGGTGACAGTGCCCACGGTGATAATGGGCATTATTACAGTGTTCATCGTGACAGAGCCCAAGGTGGCAGTGGCCATGGTGACAGTGCCCACAATGACAGTGCCCATGGTAACAGTACCGACACTGGCAGTGCCCATGGTGACACTTCTCACAGTGAATGTGCACATGGCGACAGTTACCATGATGAGATTTCTCACGGTGATAGTGCCCGTTGTGACAGGACTCACAGTGACCATGCCCATGGTGCCAGTGCCCATAGAGACATTGCGCATGGTCATATTTCTCATGGTGAAAGTGCCTATTGTGACACTGCACCTAGTGGCAGTGCAAAATGGTGACAGTGCCCATGGTGACATTGCTCATAGTGACTTTGCTTACAGTGATAATCCTTACGGTGACAATGCGCATGGTGACACTGCACACAGTTGCAGTGTTCATGGTGACAGTGTTCACGGTGATACTTTCCATGGTGATAGTGCCCATGGTGACATTGCACATGGTGGCAGTGAAAAATGTTGAGAGTGCCCCTGTTGACAGTTCTCATGGTGACAGTGCACATGGTGACAACCCATGCAGACATTACTCATGGCGAGAGTACTCACGGTGACAGTTCTCATGTTTGCAGTATCCATGGTGACTGTGCTCACAGTGATAGTGCTCATGGTGTGAGAGCCCATTGTGACACTGCCCATGATGACAGGGCCCATGGTGAGATTGTCCATGGTAACAGTGCCCATAGTCACAATTCTCATGGTGTAGTGCTCACAGTGACATTGCCCATCGTGTCATGCCCATAGTGACAGTGCTCATGGTGACAGTGCTCATGTTGTCAGTGCCATAAATAACAGTGTTCATTGTGGCAGTTCTCATGGTGTCCGTGCTCATGGTGACAGTGCCCATGTTTACAGTGTTTATGGTGATAGATGTCACGGTGTCATTGCCCACAGGACAGTGCCAAGGCTGACAAAGCCCATGGTGATACTTCCCATTGTGACAGTGCCCACGGTGACAGTGCCCATGATGACAATGCCCATGGTGAAAGTTCCCACGGCGCCATTGCCTATGGTGACAGTGCTCATGGTAACAGTGCCCATGGTGACAGTGACCATGTTGAGAGTGCTCACACTGATAGTGCCAATGGTGACAGGGCTCATTGTGCCTGTCCGCATTGTGCCAGTACCCATGGCGACAGTGGTCATGGTGACACTGACCACAGTGAGAGTGCTCACTGTGATAGAGCTCACGGTAATAGTGCTCATGGTAACAGTGCAAATGGTGACAATACCCATGGTGACAGTACTCATGTTGAAAATACCCATGGTGGCAGTTCTCATAGCGACAATCTAATGGTGACAGTGGTCATAATAGCATTGCCCAAGGAGGCAGTCCTCGTGGTGACAGTGCTAATGGTGACAGTGCTCTTGGTGGCAGTTCCCATGTGTACAGTACAGATGGTGACACTGTGCCTTGTTACAATGCCCATGGTAACCGTGCTCACGGTGATAGTGCACATCGTGACAGTGCCCATGGTGGTAGTTCACCTGGTGACAGTGCTAAATAGTGACAGTGCACATGCTGACAGTGCTCATGGTGATAGTGGCCATGGTGACAGTGCCCACGGTGATAATGGGTCTTATTACAGTGTCTATCGTGACAGAGCCCAAGGTGGCAGTGGCCATGGTGACAGTGCCCACAATGACAGTGCCCATCGTAACAGTGCCAACACTGACAGTGCCCATGGTGACACTTCTCACAGTGAATGTGCCCATGGCGACAGTTACCATGATGAGATTTCTCACGGTGATAGTGCCCGTTGTGACAGTGCTCACAGTGACAATGCCCATGGTGTCAGTGCCCATAGAGACATTCTGAACGGTCACATTTCTCACGGTGAAAGTGCCTATGGTGACACGGCACCTGGTGGCAGTGCAAACTGGGGACAGTGCCCATGGTGACATTGCTCATAGTGACTTTGCTTACAGTGATAGTCCTTACGGTGTCAGTGTGCATGGTGACACTGCACACAGTTGCAGTGTTCATGGTGACAGTGCTCATGGTGGCAGTGCCCATGGTGAGACTACCGATGGTGACACTGCCCATGGTGACAGTGCACATGGTCATGGTGCATCTGGTGGCAGTGCAAAATAGTGAGAGTGCCCATGGTGATATTGCTCATGGTGATAGTGCCCATGGTGAGAGTGCCCATGGTTCCAGTGCTCATGGTGACAGTGCCCATTGTGACAGTGCCCCTGGTGACAGTGCTCACCGTGAGAGTGCCCATGGTGTCTGTGCCCATGGTGACAGTTCTTATCATGAGAGTGTTCACGGTAGCAGTGTTCATGGTAATAGTGCTCACGGAGGCATTGCCCACAATGAGAGTGCCCATGGTGAGAATACTGACTGTGACAGTGCCCATGATGACTTTTCTCTCTGTGACAGTGCCCTTGGGGACAGTTAGCACGGTGACATTTCTCACAGTGATAGCGCACATTGTTTCAGTGCTAATAGTGAAAAGACCCACGGCGCCAGTGCCCATCATGGCATTGCTCACGGTGATAGTTCTCACGGTGACAGTGCCCATGGTGATATTACCCATGGTGACAGTACTCAGTGATCAAGTGCTCATGGTGACAGTGCCTAAGGTGATAGTGCACACGGTGGCAGTGCAAAATGGCGACAGTGCCCATGGTGACATTGCTTAATGTGATAGTCCTTGTGGTGACATTGCACATGGTGACATTGCCCACCACGACAGTGCTCTTGTTGACAGTGCTCATGGTGATAGTGCCAATGTTGGAAGTGCCCATCATGAAAGTGCCCATGGTGACAGTTCTTATGATGAGAGTGGTCAGAGTGGCAGTGCTCATGGTGAAAGTGCCCATGGTGACAGAGCCCACGGTGACAGTGTCCATAGTTATAGTGTCCATGGTGACAGTCCTAACAGTGAAATTGTCCATGGGGTCACTGCCCATGGTGAAAGTGCCCATGGTCACAACACTCACGGTGATAGTGCTCACGGTGAGAGTGGCCATGGTGACAGTGACCAGGGTGACAGTTCTAATGGTGATACTGCCCATGATGACAGTGCTCATGGTGACAGTCCACATTGTGCCAGTGCCCAAGGTGACAGTGCTCATGGTGACAGTGCCCAAAGTCACAATACCCATGGTGACAGTGCCAAGGCTGACAGTTCTCAAGGTGATAGTGCCCATGGTGACAGTGCACATGGTGATACAGAGAATGGTGACCGTGCATATGGTGACAGTGGACATGGTTGCAGTACCCATGGTGATAGTGCTGAAACTGACAGTGCCCTTGGTGATAGTGCCCATGGTGAGTGTGCTCGTGTTAATAGTGCCCATGTTGGCAGTTCCCTTTGTGAAAGTGCTCATGATGACAGTGCCCATGTGGGTCGTTCCCATGGTGACAGTGCTCATTGTGATAGTGACCATGGTAACTGTGCACATGGTGGCCGTGCCCTTGGTGACAGTGCCAATTATGACAGTACTCATGGTGACAGTTCTCATGGTAATAGTTCCCATGGTGACAAGGCACTGGGTGGCAGTGAAAAATGGTGAAAGTGCCCATGTTGACACTTCTCATGGTGACAGTGCACACGGTGACAACCCATCCAGACAGTACTCATGGTGACAGTTATCAGGGTTGCAGTACCCATGGTGACAGTGCTCACAGTGATACTGCCCATGGTGGCAGTGCCCCTGGTGACAGTGCCCATGGTGACACTGCCCATGATGACAGTGCCCATGGTGAAAGTTCCCACGGCGCCATTGCCTATGGTGACAGTGCTCATGGTAACAGTGCCCATGGAGACAGGGATTATGGTGAGATTGCTCACACTGATAGTGCCCATGGTGACAGGGCTCATGGTGCCAGTCCGCATTGTGCCAGTACCGATGGCGACAGTGGTCATGGTGACACTGACCACAGTGAGAGTGCTCACTGTGATAGAGCTCACGGCAATAGTGCTCATGGTGACAGTGCAAAGGGTGACAATACCCATGGTGACAGTAATCATGTTGAAAATACCCATGGTGGCAGTTCTCATAGCGACAGTTCTCATGGTGACAGTGCTCATAGTAGCAGTGCCCAAGATGGCAGTCCTCGTGGTGACAGTGCTAATGGTGACATTGCTCTTGGTGGCAGTTACCATGGGGACAGTACCGATGGTGACACTGTGCATTTTTACAGTGCCCATGGTAACCGTGCTCACGGTGATACTGCACATCGTGACAGTGCCCATGGTGGTAGTTCACCTCGTGACAGTGCTGAATAGTGACAGTGCACATGCTGACATCGCTCATCGTGATAGTGCCCATGGTGACAGTGCACATGGTGATAATGGGCACTGTTAAAGAGTTCATGGTGACAGAGCACACGGTGGCAGTGGCCATGGAGACAGTGCCCACAATGACAGTGCACATGGTGACATTGCCGACAGTGACAGTGCCCATGGTGACACTTCTCACGGTGACAGTGCCCATCAGGACAGTTAGCATGGTGAGATTTCTCACAGCGATAGTGCCCGTTGTGACAGTGCTCACAGTGACAATGCCCGTGGTGCCAGTGCCCATAGAGTCATTCCGCATGGCCACATTTCTCATGGTGAATGTGCCTATGGTGATATTAACCATGGTGACACTGCACCTGGTGGCAGTGCAAAATGGTGACAGTGCCCATAGTCACAATTCTCATGGTGTAGTGCTCACGGTGAGAGTGCCCATGGTGACAATACACAGGGTGACAGTAGTCATGGTCACATTGCTCATGGTGAGAGTGCCCTTGTTCACAACTGTCACGGTGATAGTTCCCATGGTGACAATACCCAGGGTAACAGAGCTGATGGTAAAAGTGTTCACGGTGACAGTGCCCATGGTGACAGTACCTAAGGTGACAATTCCCATGGTGAGACTGCTCATAGACAGTGCCCATGGTGACAATACCCAGCGTGTCCTGTCCATGGTGACAGTGATCATGGTGACAATTCTCATGAGGACAGTGCCATAAGTGACAGTGCTCATTGTGGCAGTGCTCATGGTGACCATGCTCATGGTGACAGTGCCCATGGTGACAGTGCCTATGTTGATAGATATCATGGTGGCCGTGCCCAGGGTGACATTGCCCACGCTGACAAAGCCCATGGTGATACTTCCCATTGTGACAGTGCCCACGGTGGCAGAGCCCATGGTGACAGTGCCCAAGATCACAGAGCCCATGGTGAGAGTGCTAACGGTGACTGAGCCCACGGTGACAGCACCCAGTGTGACAATGCCCATTGTGACAGTGCTCACGGTGACCATGCCGATGCTGACAGTGCCGATGGTGATAGTGCCAATAGTGAGAGTGCTCACGGTGACACTGCCCATGGAGACACTGCCCATGGTGATAGTGCTCATCATGACAAACCCTCGGAGGCAGTGCCAATGGTGAGAGTCCCCGTGGCAACATTTCTCATGGTGAAAGTGATCCTGTTGAAATTGCTCATGGTGACAGTGCTCATGGTGAGAGTGTTCAAGGTGATAGTCTCCATGTTGACAATGCCCATGGTGACTGTTCTCACGGTGACAGTGCCTATGTTGATTATGCTCTTAGTGACAGTGCTCACGGTGACAGTGCCGATGGTGGCAGTGCCCATGGTGACACTGCCCATGGTGACAATGCCCAGGATGACAGTGCCCATGAAGTTAGTGCCCACAGTGCCATTGCCTATGTTAACAGTGCTCACAGTGACAGAACCCATGGTAACAGTGACCACGGTGCGAGTGCTCATGGTGATAGTGTCCATGGTGACAGGTCCCATTGTGACAGTCCGCATTGTGCCAGTAACAATAGTGACACTGCCCATGGTGACACTGACACCGGTGAGAGTGCTCATGGTGCTAGTGCTCACAGTAATAGTGCTCATGGTGACAGTGCCAACAGTGACGGTGCTCACGGTGACAGTGCCCATGGTTATAGTGCCCATCATGAGAGTCCACCCATTGATAGTGCCCATGGTGACAGTTCCCATTGTGAAAGTGCTCATGGTGACATCGCCCATGTTGGTAGTTCCCTTGGTGACAGTGCTCACGGTGATAGTGACCATGGTAACTGTGCACATGTTGGCCGTGCCCTTGGTGACAGTGCCATTGATGACAGTACGCATGGTGAAAGTTCTCACGGTTATAGTGCCCATGGTGACAAGGCACAGGTTGGCAGTGAAAAATGGTGAAAGGGCCCATGTTGATAGTTCTCATGGTGAAAGTGCACACGGTGACAACCCATGCAGACAGTACTCACGGTGACAGTTCTCATGGTTGCAGTACCCATGGTGACAGTGCTCACAGTGATACTGCCCATGGTGGCAGTGCCCAAGGTGACAGTGCCCATGGTGACACTGCCCATGATGACAGTGCCCATGGTGAAAGTTCCCACGGCGCCATTGCCTATGGTGACAGTGCTCATGGTAACAGTGCCCATGGTGACAGTGACCATGGTGAGAGTGCTCACACTGAGAGTGCCCATGGTGACAGGGCTCATGGTGCCAGTCCGCATTGTGCCAGTACCCATGGCGACAGTGGTCATGGTGACACTGACCACAGTGAGAGTGCTCACTGTGATAGAGCTCACGGTAATAGTGCTCATGGTGTCAGTGCAAATGGTGACAATACCCATGGTGACAGTACTCATGTTGAAAATACCCATGGTGGCAGTTCTCATAGCGACAGTTCTCATGGTGACAGTGCTCATAATAGCAGTGCCCAAGGAGGCAGTCGTCGTGGTGACAGTGCTAATGATGACAGTGCTCTTTGTGGCAGTTCCCATGGGGACAGTACCGATGGTGACACTGCACATTTTTAGATTGCCCATGGTAACTATGCTCACGGTGATAGTGCACATCGTGACAGTGCCCATGGTGGTAGTTCAACTGGTGACAGCGCTAAATAGTGACAGTGCACATGCTCACAGAGCTCACAGTGATAGTGCCCATGGTGACAGTGCCCACGGTGATAATGGGCATTATTACAGTGTTCATCGTGACAGAGCCCAAGGTGGCAGTGGCCATGGTGACAGTGCCCACAATGACAGTGCCCATGGTAACAGTACCGACACTGGCAGTGCCCATGGTGACACTTCTCACAGTGAATGTGCACATGGCGACAGTTACCATGATGAGATTTCTCACGGTGATAGTGCCCGTTGTGACAGGACTCACAGTGACCATGCCCATGGTGCCAGTGCCCATAGAGACATTGCGCATGGTCATATTTCTCATGGTGAAAGTGCCTATTGTGACACTGCACCTAGTGGCAGTGCAAAATGGTGACAGTGCCCATGGTGACATTGCTCATAGTGACTTTGCTTACAGTGATAATCCTTACGGTGACAATGCGCATGGTGACACTGCACACAGTTGCAGTGTTCATGGTGACAGTGTTCACGGTGATACTTTCCATGGTGATAGTGCCCATGGTGACATTGCACATGGTGGCAGTGAAAAATGTTGAGAGTGCCCCTGTTGACAGTTCTCATGGTGACAGTGCACATGGTGACAACCCATGCAGACATTACTCATGGCGAGAGTACTCACGGTGACAGTTCTCATGTTTGCAGTATCCATGGTGACTGTGCTCACAGTGATAGTGCTCATGGTGTGAGAGCCCATTGTGACACTGCCCATGATGACAGGGCCCATGGTGAGATTGTCCATGGTAACAGTGCCCATAGTCACAATTCTCATGGTGTAGTGCTCACAGTGACATTGCCCATCGTGTCATGCCCATAGTGACAGTGCTCATGGTGACAGTGCTCATGTTGTCAGTGCCATAAATAACAGTGTTCATTGTGGCAGTTCTCATGGTGTCCGTGCTCATGGTGACAGTGCCCATGTTTACAGTGTTTATGGTGATAGATGTCACGGTGTCATTGCCCACAGGACAGTGCCAAGGCTGACAAAGCCCATGGTGATACTTCCCATTGTGACAGTGCCCACGGTGACAGTGCCCATGATGACTTTTCTCTCTGTGACAGTGCCCTTGGGGACAGTTAGCACTGTGAGATTTCTCACAGTGATAGTGCACATTGTTTCAGTGCTAATAGTGAAAAGACCCATGGCGCCAGTGCCCATCATGGCATTGCTCACGGTGATAGTTCTCACGGTGACAGTGCCCATGGTGATATCACCCATGGTGACAGTACTCAGTGATCAAGTGCTCATGGTGACAGTGCCTAAGGTGATAGTGCACATGGTGGCAGTGCAAAATGGTGACAGTGCCCATGGTGACATTGCTCATAGTGACTTTGCTTACAGTGATAGTCCTTACGGTGACAGTGTGCATGGTGACACTGCACACAGTTGCAGTGTTCATGGTGACAGTGTTCACAGTGATACTTTCCATGGTGATAGTGCCCATGGTGACATTGCACCTGGTGGCAGTGAAAAATGGTGACAGTGCACTTGCTGACAGCTCTCATGGTGACAGTGCACATGGTGACAACCCTTGCAGCCAGTACTCATGGAGACAGTACTCACGGTGACATTTCCCATGTTGGCAGTATCCATGGTGAACAGTGCTCACAGTGAGCGTGCCCATGGTGACACTGCCCATGATGACAGGGCCCATGGTGCCATTGCTTTTGGTGACGATGTTCATGGTAACAGTGCCCATGGTGACAGTGACCATGGTGAGAGTGCTCACACTGATGGTGCCCATGGTGACAGTGCTCATGGTGCCTATCTACATTGTGCCAGTACCCATGGCGACAGTGCCCATGGTGGCAGTGCCCATGGTGACACTGCCCATGGTGACAATACACAGCGTGACAGTATTCATGGTGACATTGCTCATGGTGAAAGTGTCCACCGTGAGAGTTCCCATGTTCACAACTCTCATGGTGATAGTGCCCATGGTGACAATACCCAGGGTGACAGTGCTCATGGATAAAGTGCTCACAGTGACAGTGCCCATGGTGATAGTACCCATGGTGAGAGTCCGCACGTTGATAGTACCCATGGTGTCAGTTCCCATTGTGAAAGTGCTCATGATGACATTGCTCATGTTGGTAGTTCCCATGGTGACGGTTCTCACGGTGATAGTGACCACGGTAACTGTGCACATGGAGGCCGTGTCCTTGGTGACAGTGCCAATGATGACAGGACGCATGGTGACAGTTCTCACGGTAATAGTGCCCATGGTGACAAGCAGAGGGTGGCAGTGAAAAATGGTGAAAGTGCCCATGTTGACAGTTCTCATGGTGACAGTGCACACGGTGACAACCCATGCAGACAGTACTCACAGTGACAGTTATCTTTGTTGCAGTACCCATGGTGACAGTGCTCACAGTGATATTGTCCATGGTTGCAGTGCCCTTGGTTAGAGTTCCCATAGTGACACTGCCCATGATGACAGTGCCCATGGTGACAGTGCCCACGGCACCATTGCCTATGGTGACAGTGCTCATGGTAACAGTGCTCATGGTCACAGTGACCACGGTGAGAGTGCTTACAGTGTTAGTGCCCATGGTGACAGGGTTCATGGTGCCAGTCCGCAATGTGCCCTTACCCATGGCAACAGTGCTCATGGTGACAGCGACCACAGTGAGAGTGCTCACGGTGATAGTGCTCAAGGTAATAGTGCTCATGATGACAGTGAAAATGGTGACATTACCCATGGTGACTACTGATGTTGAAAATCCCCATGGTGGCAGTACTCATAGCGACAGTTTTCATGGTGACAGTGCTCATAATAGCATTTCCCAAGGTGGCAGTGCTTGTGGTGACAGTGCTAATGGTGACAGTGCACTTGGTGGCAGTTCCCATGGGGACAGTACCGATGGTGACACTGTGCATTGTTACAGTCCCCATGGTAACCGTGCTCACAGTGATAGTGCACATTGTGACATTGCCCATGGTGGTAGTTCAACTGGTGACAGTGCTAAATAGTGACAGTGCACATGCTGACAGTGCTCATGGGGATAGTGCCCATGTTGACAGTGCACACGTTGATAATGGGCATTGTTACAGAGTTCATGGTGACAGACCCGAAGGTGGCAGTGTCCATGGTGACAGTGCCCACAATGAGAGTGCGCATGGTGACAGTGCCGACATTGACAGTGCCCATGGTGACACTTCTCACAGTGACAATGCCCATGATGCCAGTGCCCATAGAGTCATTCCGCACGGTCACATTTCACACAGTGAAAGTGCCTAGGGTGATATTAGCCATGGTGACACTGCACATGGTGGCAGGGCAAAATGGTGACATTGCCCATGGTGACATTGCTCATGGTGACTTTGCTTACGGTGATAGTCCTTACAGTGACAGTGCGCATGGTGACACTGCACACAGTGACAGTGTTCATGGGGACAGTGTTCACGGTGATAGTTCCCATGGTGAGAGTGTCCATGGTAACAGTGCCCATAGTCACAATTCTCATGGTGTAGTGCTCACAGTGACAGTGCCCATGGTGTCATGCCCATGGTGACAGTGCTCATGGTGACAGTGCTCACGTTGGCAGTGCCATAAATAACAGTGCTCTTTGTGGCAGTGCTCATGGTGTCCGTGCTCATGGTGACAGTGCCCATGTTTACTGTGTTTATGGTGATAGATGTCACGGTGTCAGTGCCCACGGGGACAGTGCCAAGGCTGACAAAGCCCATGCTGATAATTCCCATTGTGACAGTGCCCACGGTGACTGTGCCCATGGTGACAGCGCCCAGTGTGACAAGGCTCATGGTGACAGTGCTCACGGTGACGGTGCCCATGGTGACAGTGCCGATGGTGAGAGTGCCAATAGTGACAGTGCTCATGGTGAAACTGCCCATGGAGACATCGCCCATGGTGATAGTGCTCATGGTGACAACCGCACGGTGACAGTGCCAATGTTGATAGTCTCCGTGGTGACAGGTCTTACATTGAATGTGACCATGGTGTCTGTGCTCATGGTGACAGTGCTCAAGGTTAGAGTCTCCATGTTGACAGTGCCGATGGTGACAATTCTCACGGTGACAGGGCCTATGGTGAAAATTCTCATAGTGACATTGTTCACGGTGACAGTGCCCATGGTGCTATTACCCATGGTGACAGTTCTCATAGTGAAACAGCCCATGGTGACACTGACATGGTGGCAGTGCAAAATGGTGACAGTGACCATGGTGATATTGCTCATGGTGACATTGCTTACGGTGATAGTGTGGTGAAACTGCACACAGGGACATTGCTCATGGTGACAGTGTTCACGGCGTTAGTTCCTATGGTGAATGTGGCCATGGGGACAGTGCCCATAGTCACAATTCTCATGGTGTAGTGGTCACGGTGACAGTGCCCATGGTGACAATACACAGGGTGACAGTATTCATGGTGACATT
Source organism: Mesoplodon mirus (assembly GCF_964341445.2). NCBI lineage: Eukaryota > Metazoa > Chordata > Mammalia > Artiodactyla > Ziphiidae > Mesoplodon > Mesoplodon mirus. The sequence continues at coordinate 20,817 of NW_028295589.1, forward strand.
GCTCATGGTGAGAGTGCCCATGCTGAGAGTGCCCATGTTCACAACTGTCACGGTGATAGTTCCCATGGTGACAATACCCAGGGTAACAGAGCTGATGGTAAAAGTGTTCACGGTGACAGTGCCCATGGTGACAATAACTAAGGTGACAATTCCCATGGTGAGACTGCTCATAGACAGTGCCCATGGTGACAATACCCAGCGTGTCCTGTCCATGGTGACAGTGATCATGGTGACACTTCTCATGAGGACAGTGCCATAAGTGACAGTGCTCTTTGTGGCAGTGCTCATGGTGACCGTGCTCATGGTGACAGTGCCCATGGTGACAGTGCCTATGGTGATAGATATGGTGGCCATGCCCAGGGTGACATTGCCCACGCTGACAAAGCCCATGGTGATACTTCCCATTGTGACCGTGCCCACAGTGGCAGAGCCCATGGTGACAGTGCCCAAGATCACAGTGCCCATGGTGAGAGTGCTAACGATGACTGTGCGGATGGTGACAGCACCCAGTGTGACAATGCCCATTGTGACAGTGCTCACGGTGACCATGCCGATGCTGACAGCGCCGATGGTGATAGTGCCAATAGTGAGAGTGCTCACGGTGACACTGCCCATGGAGACACTGCCCATGGTGATAGTGCTCATCATGACAACCCCTCGGAGGCAGTGCCAATGGTGAGAGTCCCCATGGTGACAGTTCTCACGGTGAAAGTGATCCTGTTGAAATTGCTCATGGTGACAGTGCTCATGGTGACAGTGCTCAAGGTGATAGTCTCCAAGTTGACAGTGCCCATGGTGACTGTTCTCACGGTGACAGTGCCTATGTTGATTATGCTCTTAGTGACAGTGCTGGCGGTGACCGTGCCCATGGTGACAGTGACCACGGTGAGTGTTCTCACTGTGATAGTGCCAATGGTGACAGTGTTCATGATGACAGTCCGCATTAAGGCTGTGCCCGTGGTGACAGTGCTCATGGTGATAGTTCTCACGGTGATAGTTCTCACGTTGACAGTGCCAAAGGTGACAATACCCAGGTGATCGTAATCATGGTGAAAGTGCCCATGGTGGCAGTTCTCATACTGACAGTTCTTGTGACAGTGCTCATGGTGGCAGTGCCCGTGGTGACAGTGCTCTTGGTGACAGTGCTCATGGTGGCAGTGCCCATGGTGAGACTACCGATGGTGACACTGCCCATGGTGACAGTGCACATGGTCATGGTGCATCTGGTGGCAGTGCAAAATAGTGAGAGTGCCCATGGTGATATTGCTCATGGTGATAGTGCCCATGGTGAGAGTGCCCATGGTTCCAGTGCTCATGGTGACAGTGCCCATTGTGACAGTGCCCCTGGTGACAGTGCACACCGTGAGAGTGCCCATGGTGTCTGTGCCCATGGTGACAGTTCTTATCATGAGAGTGTTCACGGTAGCAGTGTTCATGGTAATAGTGCTCACGGAGGCATTGCCCACAATGAGAGTGCCCATGGTGAGAATACTGACTGTGACAGTGCCCATGATGACTTTTCTCTCTGTGACAGTGCCCTTGCGGACAGTTAGCACGGTGACATTTCTCACAGTGATAGTGCACATTGTTTCAGTGCTAATAGTGAAAAGACCCACGGCGCCAGTGCGCATCATGGTATTGCTCACGGTGATAGTCCTCAGGGTGACAGTGCCCATGGTGATATTACCCATGGTGACAGTACTCAGTGATCAAGTGCTCATGGTGACAGTGCCTAAGGTGATAGTGCACATGGTGGCAGTGCAAAATGGTGACAGTGCCCATAGGGACATTGCTTAATGTGATAGTCCTTGTGGTGACATTGCACATGGTGACATTGCCCACCAAGAGGGTGCTCTTGTTGACCGTGCCCATGGTGATAGTGCCAATGTTGGAAGTGCCCATCGTGAAAGTGCCCATGGTGACAGTTCTTATGATGAGAGTGGTCAGAGTGGCAGTGCTCATGGTGAAAGTGCCCATGGTGACAGAGCCCACGGTGACAGTGTCCATAGTTATAGTGTCCATGGTGACAGTACTAACAGTTAAATTGTCAATGGGTACACTGCCCATGGTGAAAGTGCCCATGGTCACAACACTCACGGTGATAGGGCTCACGGTGAGAGTGGCCATGGTGTCAGTGACCACAGTGACAGTTCTAATGGTGATACTGCCCATGATGACAGTGTTCATGGTGACAGTCCACATTGTGCCAGTGCCCAAGGTGACAGTGCTCATGGTGACAGTGCCCAACGTCACAATACCCATGGTGACAGTGCCCAGGCTGACAGTTCTCAAGGTGATAGTGCCCATGGTGACAGTGCACATGGTGATACAGAGAATGGGGACAGTGCTTACGTTGACAGTGGTCATGGTTGCAGTACCCATGCTGATAGTGCTGAAACTGACAGTGCCCTTGGTGATAGTGCCCATGGTGAGTGTGCTCGTGTTAATAGTGCCCATGGTGGCAGTTCCCATTGTGAAAGTGCTCATGATGACCGTGCCCATGTTGGTAGTTCCCATGGTGACAGTGCTCATGGTGATAGTGACCATGTTAACAGCGCACATGGTGGCTGTGCCCTTGGTGACACTGCCCATGATGACAGTACTCATGGTGACAGTGCTCACGGTGATAGTGCCAATGGTGACAGTGCACATGGTTGTAGTGCACATGATGGCAGTGAAAAATCGTGACAGTTCCCATGCTGACAGTTCTCATTGTGACAGTGCACATGGTCACAACCGATGCTGACACTGCCCATGGTAGCTGTACACGTGGTGACAATGCTCACAGTGATAGTGTCCATGGTGACAGTGCCCATGGTGACACTGCCCATGATGACAATGCCCATGGTGAAAGTTCCCACGGCGCCATTGCCTATGGTGACAGTGCTCATGGTAACAGTGCCCATGGTGACAGTGACCATGGTGAGAGTGCTCACACTGAGAGTGCCAATGGTGACAGGGCTCATTGTGCCTGTCCGCATTGTGCCAGTACCCATGGCGACAGTGGTCATGGTGACACTGACCACAGTGAGAGTGCTCACTGTGATAGAGCTCACGGTAATAGTGCTCATGGTGTCAGTGCAAATGGTGACAATACCCATGGTGACAGTACTCATGTTGAAAATACCCATGGTGGCAGTTCTCATAGCGACAGTTCTCATGGTGACAGTGCTCATAATAGCAGTGCCCAAGGAGGCAGTCGTCGTGGTGACAGTGCTAATGATGACAGTGCTCTTTGTGGCAGTTCCCATGGGGACAGTACCGATGGTGACACTGCACATTTTTAGATTGCCCATGGTAACTATGCTCACGGTGATAGTGCACATCGTGACAGTGCCCATGGTGGTAGTTCAACTGGTGACAGCGCTAAATAGTGACAGTGCACATGCTGACAGTGCTCATGGTGATAGTGGCCATGGTGACAGTGCCCACGGTGATAATGGGTCTTATTACAGTGTCTATCGTGACAGAGCCCAAGGTGGCAGTGGCCATGGTGACAGTGCCCACAATGACAGTGCCCATCGTAACAGTGCCAACACTGACAGTGCCCATGGTGACACTTCTCACAGTGAATGTGCCCATGGCGACAGTTACCATGATGAGATTTCTCACGGTGATAGTGCCCGTTGTGACAGTGCTCACAGTGACAATGCCCATGGTGTCAGTGCCCATAGAGACATTCTGAACGGTCACATTTCTCACGGTGAAAGTGCCTATGGTGACACGGCACCTGGTGGCAGTGCAAACTGGGGACAGTGCCCATGGTGACATTGCTCATAGTGACTTTGCTTACAGTGATAGTCCTTACGGTGTCAGTGTGCATGGTGACACTGCACACAGTTGCAGTGTTCATGGTGACAGTGCTCATGGTGGCAGTGCCCATGGTGAGACTACCGATGGTGACACTGCCCATGGTGACAGTGCACATGGTCATGGTGCATCTGGTGGCAGTGCAAAATAGTGAGAGTGCCCATGGTGATATTGCTCATGGTGATAGTGCCCATGGTGAGAGTGCCCATGGTTCCAGTGCTCATGGTGACAGTGCCCATTGTGACAGTGCCCCTGGTGACAGTGCTCACCGTGAGAGTGCCCATGGTGTCTGTGCCCATGGTGACAGTTCTTATCATGAGAGTGTTCACGGTAGCAGTGTTCATGGTAATAGTGCTCACGGAGGCATTGCCCACAATGAGAGTGCCCATGGTGAGAATACTGACAGTGACAGTGCCCATGATGACTTTTCTCTCTGTGACAGTGCCCTTGGGGACAGTTAGCACGGTGACATTTCTCACAGTGATAGCGCACATTGTTTCAGTGCTAATAGTGAAAAGACCCACGGCGCCAGTGCCCATCATGGCATTGCTCACGGTGATAGTTCTCACGGTGACAGTGCCCATGGTGATATTACCCATGGTGACAGTACTCAGTGATCAAGTGCTCATGGTGACAGTGCCTAAGGTGATAGTGCACACGGTGGCAGTGCAAAATGGCGACAGTGCCCATGGTGACATTGCTTAATGTGATAGTCCTTGTGGTGACATTGCACATGGTGACATTGCCCACCACGACAGTGCTCTTGTTGACAGTGCTCATGGTGATAGTGCCAATGTTGGAAGTGCCCATCGTGAAAGTGCCCATGGTGACAGTTCTTATGATGAGAGTGGTCAGAGTGGCAGTGCTCATGGTGAAAGTGCCCATGGTGACAGAGCCCACGGTGACAGTGTCCATAGTTATAGTGTCCATGGTGACAGTCCTAACAGTGAAATTGTCCATGGGGTCACTGCCCATGGTGAAAGTGCCCATGGTCACAACACTCACGGTGATAGTGCTCACGGTGAGAGTGGCCATGGTGACAGTGACCAGGGTGAGAGTTCTAATGGTGATACTGCCCATGATGACAGTGCTCATGGTGACAGTCCACATTGTGCCAGTGCCCAAGGTGACAGTGCTCATGGTGACAGTGCCCAAAGTCACAATACCCACGGTGACAGTGCCCAGGCTGACAGTTCTCAAGGTGATAGTGCCCATGGTGACAGTGCACATGGTGATACAGAGAATGGTGACCGTGCATATGGTGACAGTGGACATGGTTGCAGTACCCATGGTGATAGTGCTGAAACTGACAGTGCCCTTGGTGATAGTGCCCATGGTGAGTGTGCTCGTGTTAATAGTGCCCATGTTGGCAGTTCCCTTTGTGAAAGTGCTCATGATGACAGTGCCCATGTTGGTCGTTCCCATGGTGACAGTGCTCATTGTGATAGTGACCATGGTAACTGTGCACATGGTGGCCGTGCCCTTGGTGACAGTGCCAATTATGACAGTACTCATGGTGACAGTTCTCATGGTAATAGTTCCCATGGTGACAAGGCACTGGGTGGCAGTGAAAAATGGTGAAAGTGCCCATGTTGACACTTCTCATGGTGACAGTGCACACGGTGACAACCCATCCAGACAGTACACATGGTGACAGTTATCAGGGTTGCAGTACCCATGGTGACAGTGCTCACAGTGATACTGCCTATGGTGGCAGTGCCCCTGGTGACAGTGCCCATGGTGACACTGCCCATGATGACAGTGCCCATGGTGAAAGTTCCCACGGCGCCATTGCCTATGGTGACAGTGCTCATGGTAACAGTGCCCATGGAGACAGGGATTATGGTGAGATTGCTCACACTGATAGTGCCCATGGTGACAGGGCTCATGGTGCCAGTCCGCATTGTGCCAGTACCGATGGCGACAGTGGTCATGGTGACACTGACCACAGTGAGAGTGCTCACTGTGATAGAGCTCACGGCAATAGTGCTCATGGTGACAGTGCAAAGGGTGACAATACCCATGGTGACAGTAATCATGTTGAAAATACCCATGGTGGCAGTTCTCATAGCGACAGTTCTCATGGTGACAGTGCTCATAGTAGCAGTGCCCAAGATGGCAGTCCTCGTGGTGACAGTGCTAATGGTGACATTGCTCTTGGTGGCAGTTACCATGGGGACAGTACCGATGGTGACACTGTGCATTTTTACAGTGCCCATGGTAACCGTGCTCACGGTGATACTGCACATCGTGACAGTGCCCATGGTGGTAGTTCACCTCGTGACAGTGCTGAATAGTGACAGTGCACATGCTGACATCGCTCATCGTGATAGTGCCCATGGTGACAGTGCACATGGTGATAATGGGCACTGTTAAAGAGTTCATGGTGACAGAGCACACGGTGGCAGTGGCCATGGAGACAGTGCCCACAATGACAGTGCACATGGTGACAGTGCCGACAGTGACAGTGCCCATGGTGACACTTCTCACGGTGACAGTGCCCATCAGGACAGTTAGCATGGTGAGATTTCTCACAGCGATAGTGCCCGTTGTGACAGTGCTCACAGTGACAATGCCCGTGGTGCCAGTGCCCATAGAGTCATTCCGCATGGCCACATTTCTCATGGTGAATGTGCCTATGGTGATATTAACCATGGTGACACTGCACCTGGTGGCAGTGCAAAATGGTGACAGTGCCCATAGTCACAATTCTCATGGTGTAGTGCTCACGGTGACAGTGCCCATGGTGACAATACACAGGGTGACAGTAGTCATGGTCACATTGCTCATGGTGAGAGTGCCCTTGTTCACAACTGTCACGGTGATAGTTCCCATGGTGACAATACCCAGGGTAACAGAGCTGATGGTAAAAGTGTTCACGGTGACAGTGCCCATGGTGACAGTAACTAAGGTGACAATTCCCATGGTGAGACTGCTCATAGACAGTGCCCATGGTGACAATACCCAGCGTGTCCTGTCCATGGTGACAGTGATCATGGTGACAATTCTCATGAGGACAGTGCCATAAGTGACAGTGCTCATTGTGGCAGTGCTCATGGTGACCATGCTCATGGTGACAGTGCCCATGGTGACAGTGCCTATGTTGATAGATATCATGGTGGCCGTGCCCAGGGTGACATTGCCCACGCTGACAAAGCCCATGGTGATACTTCCCATTGTGACAGTGCCCACGGTGGCAGAGCCCATGGTGACAGTGCCCAAGATCACAGAGCCCATGGTGAGAGTGCTAACGGTGACTGAGCCCACGGTGACAGCACCCAGTGTGACAATGCCCATTGTGACAGTGCTCACGGTGACCATGCCGATGCTGACAGTGCCGATGGTGATAGTGCCAATAGTGAGAGTGCTCACGGTGACACTGCCCATGGAGACACTGCCCATGGTGATAGTGCTCATCATGACAAACCCTCGGAGGCAGTGCCAATGGTGAGAGTCCCCGTGGCGACATTTCTCATGGTGAAAGTGATCCTGTTGAAATTGCTCATGGTGACAGTGCTCATGGTGAGAGTGTTCAAGGTGATAGTCTCCATGTTGACAATGCCCATGGTGACTGTTCTCACGGTGACAGTGCCTATGTTGATTATGCTCTTAGTGACAGTGCTCACGGTGACAGTGCCGATGGTGGCAGTGCCCATGGTGACACTGCCCATGGTGACAATGCCCAGGATGACAGTGCCCATGAAGTTAGTGCCCACAGTGCCATTGCCTATGTTAACAGTGCTCACAGTGACAGAACCCATGGTAACAGTGACCACGGTGCGAGTGCTCATGGTGATAGTGTCCATGGTGACAGGTCCCATTGTGACAGTCCGCATTGTGCCAGTAACAATAGTGACACTGCCCATGGTGACACTGACACCGGTGAGAGTGCTCATGGTGCTAGTGCTCACAGTAATAGTGCTCATGGTGACAGTGCCAACAGTGACGGTGCTCACGGTGACAGTGCCCATGGTTATAGTGCCCATCATGAGAGTCCACCCATTGATAGTGCCCATGGTGACAGTTCCCATTGTGAAAGTGCTCATGGTGACATCGCCCATGTTGGTAGTTCCCTTGGTGACAGTGCTCACGGTGATAGTGACCATGGTAACTGTGCACATGTTGGCCGTGCCCTTGGTGACAGTGCCATTGATGACAGTACGCATGGTGAAAGTTCTCACGGTTATAGTGCCCATGGTGACAAGGCACAGGTTGGCAGTGAAAAATGGTGAAAGGGCCCATGTTGATAGTTCTCATGGTGAAAGTGCACACGGTGACAACCCATGCAGACAGTACTCACGGTGACAGTTCTCATGGTTGCAGTACCCATGGTGACAGTGCTCACAGTGATACTGCCCATGGTGGCAGTGCCCAAGGTGACAGTGCCCATGGTGACACTGCCCATGATGACAGTGCCCATGGTGAAAGTTCCCACGGCGCCATTGCCTATGGTGACAGTGCTCATGGTAACAGTGCCCATGGTGACAGTGACCATGGTGAGAGTGCTCACACTGAGAGTGCCCATGGTGACAGGGCTCATGGTGCCAGTCCGCATTGTGCCAGTACCCATGGCGACAGTGGTCATGGTGACACTGACCACAGTGAGAGTGCTCACTGTGATAGAGCTCACGGTAATAGTGCTCATGGTGTCAGTGCAAATGGTGACAATACCCATGGTGACAGTACTCATGTTGAAAATACCCATGGTGGCAGTTCTCATAGCGACAGTTCTCATGGTGACAGTGCTCATAATAGCAGTGCCCAAGGAGGCAGTCGTCGTGGTGACAGTGCTAATGATGACAGTGCTCTTTGTGGCAGTTCCCATGGGGACAGTACCGATGGTGACACTGCACATTTTTAGATTGCCCATGGTAACTATGCTCACGGTGATAGTGCACATCGTGACAGTGCCCATGGTGGTAGTTCAACTGGTGACAGCGCTAAATAGTGACAGTGCACATGCTCACAGAGCTCACAGTGATAGTGCCCATGGTGACAGTGCCCACGGTGATAATGGGCATTATTACAGTGTTCATCGTGACAGAGCCCAAGGTGGCAGTGGCCATGGTGACAGTGCCCACAATGACAGTGCCCATGGTAACAGTACCGACACTGGCAGTGCCCATGGTGACACTTCTCACAGTGAATGTGCACATGGCGACAGTTACCATGATGAGATTTCTCACGGTGATAGTGCCCGTTGTGACAGGACTCACAGTGACCATGCCCATGGTGCCAGTGCCCATAGAGACATTGCGCATGGTCATATTTCTCATGGTGAAAGTGCCTATTGTGACACTGCACCTAGTGGCAGTGCAAAATGGTGACAGTGCCCATGGTGACATTGCTCATAGTGACTTTGCTTACAGTGATAATCCTTACGGTGACAATGCGCATGGTGACACTGCACACAGTTGCAGTGTTCATGGTGACAGTGTTCACGGTGATACTTTCCATGGTGATAGTGCCCATGGTGACATTGCACATGGTGGCAGTGAAAAATGTTGAGAGTGCCCCTGTTGACAGTTCTCATGGTGACAGTGCACATGGTGACAACCCATGCAGACATTACTCATGGCGAGAGTACTCACGGTGACAGTTCTCATGTTTGCAGTATCCATGGTGACTGTGCTCACAGTGATAGTGCTCATGGTGTGAGAGCCCATTGTGACACTGCCCATGATGACAGGGCCCATGGTGAGATTGTCCATGGTAACAGTGCCCATAGTCACAATTCTCATGGTGTAGTGCTCACAGTGACATTGCCCATCGTGTCATGCCCATAGTGACAGTGCTCATGGTGACAGTGCTCATGTTGTCAGTGCCATAAATAACAGTGTTCATTGTGGCAGTTCTCATGGTGTCCGTGCTCATGGTGACAGTGCCCATGTTTACAGTGTTTATGGTGATAGATGTCACGGTGTCATTGCCCACAGGACAGTGCCAAGGCTGACAAAGCCCATGGTGATACTTCCCATTGTGACAGTGCCCACGGTGACAGTGCCCATGATGACTTTTCTCTCTGTGACAGTGCCCTTGGGGACAGTTAGCACTGTGAGATTTCTCACAGTGATAGTGCACATTGTTTCAGTGCTAATAGTGAAAAGACCCACGGCGCCAGTGCCCATCATGGCATTGCTCACGGTGATAGTTCTCACGGTGACAGTGCCCATGGTGATATCACCCATGGTGACAGTACTCAGTGATCAAGTGCTCATGGTGACAGTGCCTAAGGTGATAGTGCACATGGTGGCAGTGCAAAATGGTGACAGTGCCCATGGTGACATTGCTCATAGTGACTTTGCTTACAGTGATAGTCCTTACGGTGACAGTGTGCATGGTGACACTGCACACAGTTGCAGTGTTCATGGTGACAGTGTTCACAGTGATACTTTCCATGGTGATAGTGCCCATGGTGACATTGCACCTGGTGGCAGTGAAAAATGGTGACAGTGCACTTGCTGACAGCTCTCATGGTGACAGTGCACATGGTGACAACCCTTGCAGCCAGTACTCATGGAGACAGTACTCACGGTGACATTTCCCATGTTGGCAGTATCCATGGTGAACAGTGCTCACAGTGAGCGTGCCCATGGTGACACTGCCCATGATGACAGGGCCCATGGTGCCATTGCTTTTGGTGACGATGTTCATGGTAACAGTGCCCATGGTGACAGTGACCATGGTGAGAGTGCTCACACTGATGGTGCCCATGGTGACAGTGCTCATGGTGCCTATCTACATTGTGCCAGTACCCATGGCGACAGTGCCCATGGTGGCAGTGCCCATGGTGACACTGCCCATGGTGACAATACACAGCGTGACAGTATTCATGGTGACATTGCTCATGGTGAAAGTGTCCACCGTGAGAGTTCCCATGTTCACAACTCTCATGGTGATAGTGCCCATGGTGACAATACCCAGGGTGACAGTGCTCATGGATAAAGTGCTCACAGTGACAGTGCCCATGGTGATAGTACCCATGGTGAGAGTCCGCACGTTGATAGTACCCATGGTGTCAGTTCCCATTGTGAAAGTGCTCATGATGACATTGCTCATGTTGGTAGTTCCCATGGTGACGGTTCTCACGGTGATAGTGACCACGGTAACTGTGCACATGGAGGCCGTGTCCTTGGTGACAGTGCCAATGATGACAGGACGCATGGTGACAGTTCTCACGGTAATAGTGCCCATGGTGACAAGCAGAGGGTGGCAGTGAAAAATGGTGAAAGTGCCCATGTTGACAGTTCTCATGGTGACAGTGCACACGGTGACAACCCATGCAGACAGTACTCACAGTGACAGTTATCTTTGTTGCAGTACCCATGGTGACAGTGCTCACAGTGATATTGTCCATGGTTGCAGTGCCCTTGGTTAGAGTTCCCATAGTGACACTGCCCATGATGACAGTGCCCATGGTGACAGTGCCCACGGCACCATTGCCTATGGTGACAGTGCTCATGGTAACAGTGCTCATGGTCACAGTGACCACGGTGAGAGTGCTTACAGTGTTAGTGCCCATGGTGACAGGGTTCATGGTGCCAGTCCGCAATGTGCCCTTACCCATGGCAACAGTGCTCATGGTGACAGCGACCACAGTGAGAGTGCTCACGGTGATAGTGCTCAAGGTAATAGTGCTCATGATGACAGTGAAAATGGTGACATTACCCATGGTGACTACTGATGTTGAAAATCCCCATGGTGGCAGTACTCATAGCGACAGTTTTCATGGTGACAGTGCTCATAATAGCATTTCCCAAGGTGGCAGTGCTTGTGGTGACAGTGCTAATGGTGACAGTGCACTTGGTGGCAGTTCCCATGGGGACAGTACCGATGGTGACACTGTGCATTGTTACAGTCCCCATGGTAACCGTGCTCACAGTGATAGTGCACATTGTGACATTGCCCATGGTGGTAGTTCAACTGGTGACAGTGCTAAATAGTGACAGTGCACATGCTGACAGTGCTCATGGGGATAGTGCCCATGTTGACAGTGCACACGTTGATAATGGGCATTGTTACAGAGTTCATGGTGACAGACCCGAAGGTGGCAGTGTCCATGGTGACAGTGCCCACAATGAGAGTGCGCATGGTGACAGTGCCGACATTGACAGTGCCCATGGTGACACTTCTCACAGTGACAATGCCCATGATGCCAGTGCCCATAGAGTCATTCCGCACGGTCACATTTCACACAGTGAAAGTGCCTAGGGTGATATTAGCCATGGTGACACTGCACATGGTGGCAGGGCAAAATGGTGACATTGCCCATGGTGACATTGCTCATGGTGACTTTGCTTACGGTGATAGTCCTTACAGTGACAGTGCGCATGGTGACACTGCACACAGTGACAGTGTTCATGGGGACAGTGTTCACGGTGATAGTTCCCATGGTGAGAGTGTCCATGGTAACAGTGCCCATAGTCACAATTCTCATGGTGTAGTGCTCACAGTGACAGTGCCCATGGTGTCATGCCCATGGTGACAGTGCTCATGGTGACAGTGCTCACGTTGGCAGTGCCATAAATAACAGTGCTCTTTGTGGCAGTGCTCATGGTGTCCGTGCTCATGGTGACAGTGCCCATGTTTACTGTGTTTATGGTGATAGATGTCACGGTGTCAGTGCCCACGGGGACAGTGCCAAGGCTGACCAAGCCCATGCTGATAATTCCCATTGTGACAGTGCCCACGGTGACTGTGCCCATGGTGACAGCGCCCAGTGTGACAAGGCTCATGGTGACAGTGCTCACGGTGACGGTGCCCATGGTGACAGTGCCGATGGTGAGAGTGCCAATAGTGACAGTGCTCATGGTGAAACTGCCCATGGAGACATCGCCCATGGTGATAGTGCTCATGGTGACAACCGCACGGTGACAGTGCCAATGTTGATAGTCTCCGTGGTGACAGGTCTTACATTGAATGTGACCATGGTGTCTGTGCTCATGGTGACAGTGCTCAAGGTTAGAGTCTCCATGTTGACAGTGCCGATGGTGACAATTCTCACGGTGACAGGGCCTATGGTGAAAATTCTCATAGTGACATTGTTCACGGTGACAGTGCCCATGGTGCTATTACCCATGGTGACAGTTCTCATAGTGAAACAGCCCATGGTGACACTGACATGGTGGCAGTGCAAAATGGTGACAGTGACCATGGTGATATTGCTCATGGTGACATTGCTTACGGTGATAGTGTGGTGAAACTGCACACAGGGACATTGCTCATGGTGACAGTGTTCACGGCGTTAGTTCCTATGGTGAATGTGGCCATGGGGACAGTGCCCATAGTCACAATTCTCATGGTGTAGTGGTCACGGTGACAGTGCCCATGGTGACAATACACAGGGTGACAGTATTCATGGTGACATTGCTCATGGTGAGAGTGCCCATGCTGAGAGTGCCCATGTTCACAACTGTCACGGTGATAGTTCCCATGGTGACAATACCCAGGGTAACAGAGCTGATGGTAAAAGTGTTCACGGTGACAGTGCCCATGGTGACAGTAACTAAGGTGACAATTCCCATGGTGAGACTGCTCATAGACAGTGCCCATGGTGACAATACCCAGCGTGTCCTGTCCATGGTGACAGTGATCATGGTGACACTTCTCATGAGGACAGTGCCATAAGTGACAGTGCTCTTTGTGGCAGTGCTCATGGTGACCGTGCTCATGGTGACAGTGCCCATGGTGACAGTGCCTATGGTGAAAGATATGGTGGCCATGCCCAGGGTGACATTGCCCACGCTGACAAAGCCCATGGTGATACTTCCCATTGTGACCGTGCCCACAGTGGCAGAGCCCATGGTGACAGTGCCCAAGATCACAGTGCCCATGGTGAGAGTGCTAACGATGACTGTGCCGATGGTGACAGCACCCAGTGTGACAATGCCCATTGTGACAGTGCTCACGGTGACCATGCCGATGCTGACAGCGCCGATGGTGATAGTGCCAATAGTGAGAGTGCTCACGGTGACACTGCCCATGGAGACACTGCCCATGGTGATAGTGCTCATCATGACAACCCCTCGGAGGCAGTGCCAATGGTGAGAGTCCCCATGGTGACAGTTCTCACGGTGAAAGTGATCCTGTTGAAATTGCTCATGGTGACAGTGCTCATGGTGACAGTGCTCAAGGTGATAGTCTCCAAGTTGACAGTGCCCATGGTGACTGTTCTCACGGTGACAGTGCCTATGTTGATTATGCTCTTAGTGACAGTGCTGGCGGTGACTGTGCCCATGGTGACAGTGACCACGGTGAGTGTTCTCACTGTGATAGTGCCAATGGTGACAGTGTTCATGATGACAGTCCGCATTAAGGCTGTGCCCGTGGTGACAGTGCTCATGGTGATAGTTCTCACGGTGATAGTTCTCACGTTGACAGTGCCAAAGATGACAATACCCAGGTGATCGTAATCATGGTGAAAGTGCCCATGGTGGCAGTTCTCATACTGACAGTTCTTGTGACAGTGCTCATGGTGGCAGTGCCCGTGGTGACAGTGCTCTTGGTGACAGTGCTCATGGTGGCAGTGCCCATGGTGAGACTACCGATGGTGACACTGCCCATGGTGACAGTGCACATGGTCATGGTGCATCTGGTGGCAGTGCAAAATAGTGAGAGTGCCCATGGTGATATTGCTCATGGTGATAGTGCCCATGGTGAGAGTGCCCATGGTTCCAGTGCTCATGGTGACAGTGCCCATTGTGACAGTGCCCCTGGTGACAGTGCACACCGTGAGAGTGCCCATGGTGTCTGTGCCCATGGTGACAGTTCTTATCATGAGAGTGTTCACGGTAGCAGTGTTCATGGTAATAGTGCTCACGGAGGCATTGCCCACAATGAGAGTGCCCATGGTGAGAATACTGACTGTGACAGTGCCCATGATGACTTTTCTCTCTGTGACAGTGCCCTTGCGGACAGTTAGCACGGTGACATTTCTCACAGTGATAGTGCACATTGTTTCAGTGCTAATAGTGAAAAGACCCACGGCGCCAGTGCGCATCATGGTATTGCTCACGGTGATAGTCCTCAGGGTGACAGTGCCCATGGTGATATTACCCATGGTGACAGTACTCAGTGATCAAGTGCTCATGGTGACAGTGCCTAAGGTGATAGTGCACATGGTGGCAGTGCAAAATGGTGACAGTGCCCATGGGGACATTGCTTAATGTGATAGTCCTTGTGGTGACATTGCACATGGTGACATTGCCCACCAAGAGGGTGCTCTTGTTGACCGTGCCCATGGTGATAGTGCCAATGTTGGAAGTGCCCATCGTGAAAGTGCCCATGGTGACAGTTCTTATGATGAGAGTGGTCAGAGTGGCAGTGCTCATGGTGAAAGTGCCCATGGTGACAGAGCCCACGGTGACAGTGTCCATAGTTATAGTGTCCATGGTGACAGTACTAACAGTTAAATTGTCAATGGGTACACTGCCCATGGTGAAAGTGCCCATGGTCACAACACTCACGGTGATAGGGCTCACGGTGAGAGTGGCCATGGTGTCAGTGACCACAGTGACAGTTCTAATGGTGATACTGCCCATGATGACAGTGTTCATGGTGACAGTCCACATTGTGCCAGTGCCCAAGGTGACAGTGCTCATGGTGACAGTGCCCAACGTCACAATACCCATGGTGACAGTGCCCAGGCTGACAGTTCTCAAGGTGATAGTGCCCATGGTGACAGTGCACATGGTGATACAGAGAATGGGGACAGTGCTTACGTTGACAGTGGTCATGGTTGCAGTACCCATGCTGATAGTGCTGAAACTGACAGTGCCCTTGGTGATAGTGCCCATGGTGAGTGTGCTCGTGTTAATAGTGCCCATGGTGGCAGTTCCCATTGTGAAAGTGCTCATGATGACCGTGCCCATGTTGGTAGTTCCCATGGTGACAGTGCTCATGGTGATAGTGACCATGTTAACAGCGCACATGGTGGCTGTGCCCTTGGTGACACTGCCCATGATGACAGTACTCATGGTGACAGTGCTCACGGTGATAGTGCCAATGGTGACAGTGCACATGGTTGTAGTGCACATGATGGCAGTGAAAAATCGTGACAGTTCCCATGCTGACAGTTCTCATTGTGACAGTGCACATGGTCACAACCGATGCTGACACTGCCCATGGTAGCTGTACACGTGGTGACAATGCTCACAGTGATAGTGTCCATGGTGACAGTGCCCATGGTGACACTGCCCATGATGACAATGCCCATGGTGAAAGTTCCCACGGCGCCATTGCCTATGGTGACAGTGCTCATGGTAACAGTGCCCATGGTGACAGTGACCATGTTGAGAGTGCTCACACTGATAGTGCCAATGGTGACAGGGCTCATTGTGCCTGTCCGCATTGTGCCAGTACCCATGGCGACAGTGGTCATGGTGACACTGACCACAGTGAGAGTGCTCACTGTGATAGAGCTCACGGTAATAGTGCTCATGGTAACAGTGCAAATGGTGACAATACCCATGGTGACAGTACTCATGTTGAAAATACCCATGGTGGCAGTTCTCATAGCGACAATCTAATGGTGACAGTGGTCATAATAGCATTGCCCAAGGAGGCAGTCCTCGTGGTGACAGTGCTAATGGTGACAGTGCTCTTGGTGGCAGTTCCCATGGGTACAGTACAGATGGTGACACTGTGCCTTGTTACAATGCCCATGGTAACCGTGCTCACGGTGATAGTGCACATCGTGACAGTGCCCATGGTGGTAGTTCACCTGGTGACAGTGCTAAATAGTGACAGTGCACATGCTGACAGTGCTCATGGTGATAGTGGCCATGGTGACAGTGCCCACGGTGATAATGGGTCTTATTACAGTGTCTATCGTGACAGAGCCCAAGGTGGCAGTGGCCATGGTGACAGTGCCCACAATGACAGTGCCCATCGTAACAGTGCCAACACTGACAGTGCCCATGGTGACACTTCTCACAGTGAATGTGCCCATGGCGACAGTTACCATGATGAGATTTCTCACGGTGATAGTGCCCGTTGTGACAGTGCTCACAGTGACAATGCCCATGGTGTCAGTGCCCATAGAGACATTCTGAACGGTCACATTTCTCACGGTGAAAGTGCCTATGGTGACACGGCACCTGGTGGCAGTGCAAACTGGTGACAGTGCCCATGGTGACATTGCTCATAGTGACTTTGCTTACAGTGATAGTCCTTACGGTGTCAGTGTGCATGGTGACACTGCACACAGTTGCAGTGTTCATGGTGACAGTGCTCATGGTGGCAGTACCCATGGTGAGACTACCGATGGTGACACTGCCCATGGTGACAGTGCACATGGTCATGGTGCATCTGGTGGCAGTGCAAAATAGTGAGAGTGCCCATGGTGATATTGCTCATGGTGATAGTGCCCATGGTGAGAGTGCCCATGGTTCCAGTGCTCATGGTGACAGTGCCCATTGTGACAGTGCCCCTGGTGACAGTGCTCACCGTGAGAGTGCCCGTGGTGTCTGTGCCCATGGTGACAGTTCTTATCATGAGAGTGTTCACGGTAGCAGTGTTCATGGTAATAGTGCTCACGGAGGCATTGCCCACAATGAGAGTGCCCATGGTGAGAATACTGACTGTGACAGTGCCCATGATGACTTTTCTCTCTGTGACAGTGCCCTTGGGGACAGTTAGCACGGTGACATTTCTCACAGTGATAGCGCACATTGTTTCAGTGCTAATAGTGAAAAGACCCACGGCGCCAGTGCCCATCATGGCATTGCTCACGGTGATAGTTCTCACGGTGACAGTGCCCATGGTGATATTACCCATGGTGACAGTACTCAGTGATCAAGTGCTCATGGTGACAGTGCCTAAGGTGATAGTGCACACGGTGGCAGTGCAAAATGGCGACAGTGCCCATGGTGACATTGCTTAATGTGATAGTCCTTGTGGTGACATTGCACATGGTGACATTGCCCACCACGACAGTGCTCTTGTTGACAGTGCTCATGGTGATAGTGCCAATGTTGGAAGTGCCCATCATGAAAGTGCCCATGGTGACTGTTCTTATGATGAGAGTGGTCAGAGTGGCAGTGCTCATGGTGAAAGTGCCCATGGTGACAGAGCCCACGGTGACAGTGTCCATAGTTATAGTGTCCATGGTGACAGTCCTAACAGTGAAATTGTCCATGGGGTCACTGCCCATGGTGAAAGTGCCCATGGTCACAACACTCACGGTGATAGTGCTCACGGTGAGAGTGGCCATGGTGACAGTGACCAGGGTGAGAGTTCTAATGGTGATACTGCCCATGATGACAGTGCTCATGGTGACAGTCCACATTGTGCCAGTGCCCAAGGTGACAGTGCTCATGGTGACAGTGCCCAAAGTCACAATACCCATGGTGACAGTGCCCAGGCTGACAGTTCTCAAGGTGATAGTGCCCATGGTGACAGTGCACATGGTGATACAGAGAATGGTGACCGTGCATATGGTGACAGTGGACATGGTTGCAGTACCCATGGTGATAGTGCTGAAACTGACAGTGCCCTTGGTGATAGTGCCCATGGTGAGTGTGCTCGTGTTAATAGTGCCCATGTTGGCAGTTCCCTTTGTGAAAGTGCTCATGATGACAGTGCCCATGTGGGTAGTTCCCATGGTGACAGTGCTCATTGTGATAGTGACCATGGTAACTGTGCACATGGTGGCCGTGCCCTTGGTGACAGTGCCAATTATGACAGTACTCATGGTGACAGTTCTCATGGTAATAGTTCCCATGGTGACAAGGCACTGGGTGGCAGTGAAAAATGGTGAAAGTGCCCATGTTGACACTTCTCATGGTGACAGTGCACACGGTGACAACCCATCCAGACAGTACTCATGGTGACAGTTATCAGGGTTGCAGTACCCATGGTGACAGTGCTCACAGTGAAACTGCCCATGGTGGCAGTGCCCCTGGTGACAGTGCCCATGGTGACACTGCCCATGATGACAGTGCCCATGGTGAAAGTTCCCACGGCGCCATTGCCTATGGTGACAGTGCTCATGGTAACAGTGCCCATGGAGACAGGGATTATGGTGAGATTGCTCACACTGATAGTGCCCATGGTGACAGGGCTCATGGTGCCAGTCCGCATTGTGCCAGTACCGATGGCGACAGTGGTCATGGTGACACTGACCACAGTGAGAGTGCTCACTGTGATAGAGCTCACGGCAATAGTGCTCATGGTGACAGTGCAAAGGGTGACAATACCCATGGTGACAGTAATCATGTTGAAAATACCCATGGTGGCAGTTCTCATAGCGACAGTTCTCATGGTGACAGTGCTCATAGTAGCAGTGCCCAAGATGGCAGTCCTCGTGGTGACAGTGCTAATGGTGACATTGCTCTTGGTGGCAGTTACCATGGGGACAGTACCAATGGTGACACTGTGCATTTTTACAGTGCCCATGGTAACCGTGCTCACGGTGATACTGCACATCGTGACAGTGCCCATGGTGGTAGTTCACCTCGTGACAGTGCTGAATAGTGACAGTGCACATGCTGACATCGCTCATCGTGATAGTGCCCATGGTGACAGTGCACATGGTGATAATGGGCACTGTTAAAGAGTTCATGGTGACAGAGCACACGGTGGCAGTGGCCATGGAGACAGTGCCCACAATGACAGTGCACATGGTGACAGTGCCGACAGTGACAGTGCCCATGGTGACACTTCTCACGGTGACAGTGCCCATCAGGACAGTTAGCATGGTGAGATTTCTCACAGCGATAGTGCCCGTTGTGACAGTGCTCACAGTGACAATGCCCGTGGTGCCAGTGCCCATAGAGTCATTCCGCATGGCCACATTTCTCATGGTGAATGTGCCTATGGTGATATTAACCATGGTGACACTGCACCTGGTGGCAGTGCAAAATGGTGACAGTGCCCATAGTCACAATTCTCATGGTGTAGTGCTCACGGTGAGAGTGCCCATGGTGACAATACACAGGGTGACAGTAGTCATGGTCACATTGCTCATGGTGAGAGTGCCCTTGTTCACAACTGTCACGGTGATAGTTCCCATGGTGACAATACCCAGGGTAACAGAGCTGATGGTAAAAGTGTTCACGGTGACAGTGCCCATGGTGACAGTACCTAAGGTGACAATTCCCATGGTGAGACTGCTCATAGACAGTGCCCATGGTGACAATACCCAGCGTGTCCTGTCCATGGTGACAGTGATCATGGTGACAATTCTCATGAGGACAGTGCCATAAGTGACAGTGCTCATTGTGGCAGTGCTCATGGTGACCATGCTCATGGTGACAGTGCCCATGGTGACAGTGCCTATGTTGATAAATATCATGGTGGCCGTGCCCAGTGTGACATTGCCCACGCTGACAAAGCCCATGGTGATACTTCCCATTGTGACAGTGCCCACGGTGGCAGAGCCCATGGTGACAGTGCCCAAGATCACAGTGCCCATGGTGAGAGTGCTAACGGTGACTGAGCCCACGGTGACAGCACCCAGTGTGACAATGCCCATTGTGACAGTGCTCACAGTGACCATGCCGATGCTGACAGTGCCGATGGTGATAGTGCCAATAGTGAGAGTGCTCACGGTGACACTGCCCATGGAGACACTGCCCATGGTGATAGTGCTCATCATGACAAACCCTCGGAGGCAGTGCCAATGGTGAGAGTCCCCGTGGCGACATTTCTCATGGTGAAAGTGATCCTGTTGAAATTGCTCATGGTGACAGTGCTCATGGTGAGAGTGTTCAAGGTGATAGTCTCCATGTTGACAATGCCCATGGTGACTGTTCTCACGGTGACAGTGCCTATGTTGATTATGCTCTTAGTGACAGTGCTCACGGTGACAGTGCCCATGGTGGCAGTGCCCATGGTGACACTGCCCATGGTGACAATGCCCAGGATGACAGTGCCCATGAAGTTAGTGCCCACAGTGCCATTGCCTATGTTAACAGTGCTCACAGTGACAGAACCCATGGTAACAGTGACCACGGTGCGAGTGCTCATGGTGATAGTGTCCATGGTGACAGGTCCCATTGTGACAGTCCGCATTGTGCCAGTAACAATAGTGACACTGCCCATGGTGACACTGACACCGGTGAGAGTGCTCATGGTGCTAGTGCTCACAGTAATAGTGCTCATGGTGACAGTGCCAACAGTGACGGTGCTCACGGTGACAGTGCCCATGGTTATAGTGCCCATCATGAGAGTCCACCCATTGATAGTGCCCATGGTGACAGTTCCCATTGTGAAAGTGCTCATGGTGACATCGCCCATGTTGGTAGTTCCCTTGGTGACAGTGCTCACGGTGATAGTGACCATGGTAACTGTGCACATGTTGGCCGTGCCCTTGGTGACAGTGCCATTGATGACAGTACGCATGGTGAAAGTTCTCACGGTTATAGTGCCCATGGTGACAAGGCACAGGTTGGCAGTGAAAAATGGTGAAAGGGCCCATGTTGATAGTTCTCATGGTGAAAGTGCACACGGTGACAACCCATGCAGACAGTACGCACGGTGACAGTTCTCATGGTTGCAGTACCCATGGTGACAGTGCTCACAGTGATACTGCCCATGGTGGCAGTGCCCAAGGTGACAGTGCCCATGGTGACACTGCCCATGATGACAGTGCCCATGGTGAAAGTTCCCACGGCGCCATTGCCTATGGTGACAGTGCTCATGGTAACAGTGCCCATGGTGACAGTGACCATGGTGAGAGTGCTCACACTGAGAGTGCCCATGGTGACAGGGCTCATGGTGCCAGTCCGCATTGTGCCAGTACCCATGGCGACAGTGGTCATGGTGACACTGACCACAGTGAGAGTGCTCACTGTGATAGAGCTCACGGTAATAGTGCTCATGGTGTCAGTGCAAATGGTGACAATACCCATGGTGACAGTACTCATGTTGAAAATACCCATGGTGGCAGTTCTCATAGCGACAGTTCTCATGGTGACAGTGCTCATAATAGCAGTGCCCAAGGAGGCAGTCGTCGTGGTGACAGTGCTAATGATGACAGTGCTCTTTGTGGCAGTTCCCATGGGGACAGTACCGATGGTGACACTGCACATTTTTAGATTGCCCATGGTAACTATGCTCACGGTGATAGTGCACATCGTGACAGTGCCCATGGTGGTAGTTCAACTGGTGACAGCGCTAAATAGTGACAGTGCACATGCTCACAGAGCTCACAGTGATAGTGCCCATGGTGACAGTGCCCACGGTGATAATGGGCATTATTACAGTGTTCATCGTGACAGAGCCCAAGGTGGCAGTGGCCATGGTGACAGTGCCCACAATGACAGTGCCCATGGTAACAGTACCGACACTGGCAGTGCCCATGGTGACACTTCTCACAGTGAATGTGCACATGGCGACAGTTACCATGATGAGATTTCTCACGGTGATAGTGCCCGTTGTGACAGGACTCACAGTGACCATGCCCATGGTGCCAGTGCCCATAGAGACATTGCGCATGGTCATATTTCTCATGGTGAAAGTGCCTATTGTGACACTGCACCTAGTGGCAGTGCAAAATGGTGACAGTGCCCATGGTGACATTGCTCATAGTGACTTTGCTTACAGTGATAATCCTTACGGTGACAATGCGCATGGTGACACTGCACACAGTTGCAGTGTTCATGGTGACAGTGTTCACGGTGATACTTTCCATGGTGATAGTGCCCATGGTGACATTGCACATGGTGGCAGTGAAAAATGTTGAGAGTGCCCCTGTTGACAGTTCTCATGGTGACAGTGCACATGGTGACAACCCATGCAGACATTACTCATGGCGAGAGTACTCACGGTGACAGTTCTCATGTTTGCAGTATCCATGGTGACTGTGCTCACAGTGATAGTGCTCATGGTGTGAGAGCCCATTGTGACACTGCCCATGATGACAGGGCCCATGGTGAGATTGTCCATGGTAACAGTGCCCATAGTCACAATTCTCATGGTGTAGTGCTCACAGTGACATTGCCCATCGTGTCATGCCCATAGTGACAGTGCTCATGGTGACAGTGCTCATGTTGTCAGTGCCATAAATAACAGTGTTCATTGTGGCAGTTCTCATGGTGTCCGTGCTCATGGTGACAGTGCCCATGTTTACAGTGTTTATGGTGATAGATGTCACGGTGTCATTGCCCACAGGACAGTGCCAAGGCTGACAAAGCCCATGGTGATACTTCCCATTGTGACAGTGCCCACGGTGACAGTGCCCATGATGACTTTTCTCTCTGTGACAGTGCCCTTGGGGACAGTTAGCACTGTGAGATTTCTCACAGTGATAGTGCACATTGTTTCAGTGCTAATAGTGAAAAGACCCACGGCGCCAGTGCCCATCATGGCATTGCTCACGGTGATAGTTCTCACGGTGACAGTGCCCATGGTGATATCACCCATGGTGACAGTACTCAGTGATCAAGTGCTCATGGTGACAGTGCCTAAGGTGATAGTGCACATGGTGGCAGTGCAAAATGGTGACAGTGCCCATGGTGACATTGCTCATAGTGACTTTGCTTACAGTGATAGTCCTTACGGTGACAGAGTGCATGGTGACACTGCACACAGTTGCAGTGTTCATGGTGACAGTGTTCACGGTGATACTTTCCATGGTGATAGTGCCCATGGTGACATTGCACCTGGTGGCAGTGAAAAATGGTGACAGTGCACTTGCTGACAGCTCTCATGGTGACAGTGCACATGGTGACAACCCATGCAGCCAGTACTCATGGAGACAGTACTCACGGTGACATTTCCCATGTTGGCAGTATCCATGGTGAACAGTGCTCACAGTGAGCGTGCCCATGGTGACACTGCCCATGATGACAGGGCCCATGGTGCCATTGCTTTTGGTGACGATGTTCATGGTAACAGTGCCCATGGTGACAGTGACCATGGTGAGAGTGCTCACACTGATGGTGCCCATGGTGACAGTGCTCATGGTGCCTATCTACATTGTGCCAGTACCCATGGCGACAGTGCCCATGGTGGCAGTGCCCATGGTGACACTGCCCATGGTGACAATACACAGCGTGACAGTATTCATGGTGACATTGCTCATGGTGAAAGTGTCCACCGTGAGAGTTCCCATGTTCACAACTCTCATGGTGATAGTGCCCATGGTGACAATACCCAGGGTGACAGTGCTCATGGATAAAGTGCTCACAGTGACAGTGCCCATGGTGATAGTACCCATGGTGAGAGTCCGCACGTTGATAGTACCCATGGTGTCAGTTCCCATTGTGAAAGTGCTCATGATGACATTGCTCATGTTGGTAGTTCCCATGGTGACGGTTCTCACGGTGATAGTGACCACGGTAACTGTGCACATGGAGGCCGTGTCCTTGGTGACAGTGCCAATGATGACAGGACGCATGGTGACAGTTCTCACGGTAATAGTGCCCATGGTGACAAGCAGAGGGTGGCAGTGAAAAATGGTGAAAGTGCCCATGTTGACAGTTCTCATGGTGACAGTGCACACGGTGACAACCCATGCAGACAGTACTCACGGTGACAGTTATCTTTGTTGCAGTACCCATGGTGACAGTGCTCACAGTGATATTGTCCATGGTGGCAGTGCCCTTGGTTAGAGTTCCCATAGTGACACTGCCCATGATGACAGTGCCCATGGTGACAGTGCCCACGGCACCATTGCCTATGGTGACAGTGCTCATGGTAACAGTGCCCATGGTCACAGTGACCACGGTGAGAGTGCTTACAGTGTTAGTGCCCATGGTGACAGGGTTCATGGTGCCAGTCCGCAATGTGCCCGTACCCATGGCAACAGTGCTCATGGTGACAGCGACCACAGTGAGAGTGCTCACGGTGATAGTGCTCAAGGTAATAGTGCTCATGATGACAGTGAAAATGGTGACATTACCCATGGTGACTACTGATGTTGAAAATCCCCATGGTGGCAGTACTCATAGCGACAGTTTTCATGGTGACAGTGCTCATAATAGCATTTCCCAAGGTGGCAGTGCTTGTGGTGACAGTGCTAATGGTGACAGTGCACTTGGTGGCAGTTCCCATGGGGACAGTACCGATGGTGACACTGTGCATTGTTACAGTCCCCATGGTAACCGTGCTCACAGTGATAGTGCACATTGTGACATTGCCCATGGTGGTAGTTCAACTGGTGACAGTGCTAAATAGTGACAGTGCACATGCTGACAGTGCTCATGGGGATAGTGCCCATGTTGACAGTGCACACGTTGATAATGGGCATTGTTACAGAGTTCATGGTGACAGACCCGAAGGTGGCAGTGTCCATGGTGACAGTGCCCACAATGAGAGTGCGCATGGTGACAGTGCCGACATTGACAGTGCCCATGGTGACACTTCTCACAGTGACAATGCCCATGATGCCAGTGCCCATAGAGTCATTCCGCATGGTCACATTTCACACAGTGAAAGTGCCTAGGGTGATATTAGCCATGGTGACACTGCACATGGTGGCAGGGCAAAATGGTGACATTGCGCATGGTGACATTGCTCATGGTGACTTTGCTTACGGTGATAGTCCTTACAGTGACAGTGCGCATGGTGACACTGCACACAGTGACAGTGTTCATGGGGACAGTGTTCACGGTGATAGTTCCCATGGTGAGAGTGTCCATGGTAACAGTGCCCATAGTCACAATTCTCATGGTGTAGTGCTCACAGTGACAGTGCCCATGGTGTCATGCCCATGGTGACAGTGCTCATGGTGACAGTGCTCACGTTGGCAGTGCCATAAATAACAGTGCTCTTTGTGGCAGTGCTCATGGTGTCCGTGCTCATGGTGACAGTGCCCATGTTTACTGTGTTTATGGTGATAGATGTCACGGTGTCAGTGCCCACGGGGACAGTGCCAAGGCTGACCAAGCCCATGCTGATAATTCCCATTGTGACAGTGCCCACGGTGACTGTGCCCATGGTGACAGCGCCCAGTGTGACAAGGCTCATGGTGACAGTGCTCACGGTGACGGTGCCCATGGTGACAGTGCCGATGGTGAGAGTGCCAATAGTGACAGTGCTCATGGTGAAACTGCCCATGGAGACATCGCCCATGGTGATAGTGCTCATGGTGACAACCGCACGGTGACAGTGCCAATGTTGATAGTCTCCGTGGTGACAGGTCTTACATTGAATGTGACCATGGTGTCTGTGCTCATGGTGACAGTGCTCAAGGTTAGAGTCTCCATGTTGACAGTGCCGATGGTGACAATTCTCACGGTGACAGGGCCTATGGTGAAAATTCTCATAGTGACATTGTTCACGGTGACAGTGCCCATGGTGCTATTACCCATGGTGACAGTTCTCATAGTGAAACAGCCCATGGTGACACTGACATGGTGGCAGTGCAAAATGGTGACAGTGACCATGGTGATATTGCTCATGGTGACATTGCTTATGGTGATAGTGTGGTGAAACTGCACACAGGGACATTGCTCATGGTGACAGTGTTCACGGCGTTAGTTCCTATGGTGAATGTGGCCATGGGGACAGTGCCCATAGTCACAATTCTCATGGTGTAGTGCTCACGGTGACAGTGCCCATGGTGACAATACACAGGGTGACAGTATTCATGGTGACATTGCTCATGGTGAGAGTGCCCATGCTGAGAGTGCCCATGTTCACAACTGTCACGGTGATAGTTCCCATGGTGACAATACCCAGGGTAACAGAGCTGATGGTAAAAGTGTTCACGGTGACAGTGCCCATGGTGACAGTAACTAAGGTGACAATTCCCATGGTGAGACTGCTCATAGACAGTGCCCATGGTGACAATACCCAGCGTGTCCTGTCCATGGTGACAGTGATCATGGTGACACTTCTCATGAGGACAGTGCCATAAGTGACAGTGCTCTTTGTGGCAGTGCTCATGGTGACCGTGCTCATGGTGACAGTGCCCATGGTGACAGTGCCTATGGTGATAGATATCATGGTGGCCATGCCCAGGGTGACATTGCCCACGCTGACAAAGCCCATGGTGATACTTCCCATTGTGACCGTGCCCACAGTGGCAGAGCCCATGGTGACAGTGCCCAAGATCACAGTGCCCATGGTGAGAGTGCTAACGATGACTGTGCCGATGGTGACAGCACCCAGTGTGACAATGCCCATTGTGACAGTGCTCACGGTGACCATGCCGATGCTGACAGCGCCGATGGTGATAGTGCCAATAGTGAGAGTGCTCACGGTGAAACTGCCCATGGAGACACTGCCCATGGTGATAGTGCTCATCATGACAACACCTCGGAGGCAGTGCCAATGGTGAGAGTCCCCATGGTGACAGTTCTCACGGTGAAAGTGATCCTGTTGAAATTGCTCATGGTGACAGTGCTCATGGTGACAGTGCTCAAGGTGATAGTCTCCAAGTTGACAGTGCCCATGGTGACTGTTCTCACGGTGACAGTGCCTATGTTGATTATGCTCTTAGTGACAGTGCTGGCGGTGACCGTGCCCATGGTGACAGTGACCACGGTGAGTGTTCTCACTGTGATAGTGCCAATGGTGACAGTGTTCATGATGACAGTCCGCATTAAGGCTGTGCCCGTGGTGACAGTGCTCATGGTGATAGTTCTCACGGTGATAGTTCTCACGTTGACAGTGCCAAAGGTGACAATACCCAGGTGATCGTAATCATGGTGAAAGTGCCCATGGTGGCAGTTCTCATACTGACAGTTCTTGTGACAGTGCTCATGGTGGCAGTGCCCGTGGTGACAGTGCTCTTGGTGACAGTGCTCATTGTGGCAGTGCCCATGGTGAGACTACCGATGGTGACACTGCCCATGGTGACAGTGCACATGGTCATGGTGCATCTGGTGGCAGTGCAAAATAGTGAGAGTGCCCATGGTGATATTGCTCATGGTGATAGTGCCCATGGTGAGAGTGCCCATGGTTCCAGTGCTCATGGTGACAGTGCCCATTGTGACAGTGCCCCTGGTGACAGTGCACACCGTGAGAGTGCCCATGGTGTCTGTGCCCATGGTGACAGTTCTTATCATGAGAGTGTTCACGGTAGCAGTGTTCATGGTAATAGTGCTCACGGAGGCATTGCCCACAATGAGAGTGCCCATGGTGAGAATACTGACTGTGACAGTGCCCATGATGACTTTTCTCTCTGTGACAGTGCCCTTGGGGACAGTTAGCACGGTGACATTTCTCACAGTGATAGCGCACATTGTTTCAGTGCTAATAGTGAAAAGACCCACGGCGCCAGTGCGCATCATGGTATTGCTCACGGTGATAGTTCTCACGGTGACAGTGCCCATGGTGATATTACCCATGGTGACAGTACTCAGTGATCAAGTGCTCATGGTGACAGTGCCTAAGGTGATAGTGCACATGGTGGCAGTGCAAAATGGTGACAGTGCCCATAGGGACATTGCTTAATGTGATAGTCCTTGTGGTGACATTGTGCAGGGTGACATTGCCCACCACGACAGTGCTCTTGTTGACAGTGCTCATGGTGATAGTGCCAATGTTGGAAGTGCCCATCGTGAAAGTGCCCATGGTGACAGTTCTTATGATGAGAGTGGTCAGAGTGGCAGTGCTCATGGTGAAAGTGCCCAAGGTGACAGAGCCCACGGTGACAGTGTCCATAGTTATAGTGTCCATGGTGACAGTACTAACAGTTAAATTGTCAATGGGTACACTGCCCATGGTGAAAGTGCCCATGGTCACAACACTCACGGTGATAGTGCTCACGGTGAGAGTGGCCATGTTGTCAGTGACCACAGTGACAGTTCTAATGGTGATACTGCCCATGATGACAGTGTTCATGGTGACAGTCCACATTGTGCCAGTGCCCAAGGTGACAGTGCTCATGGTGACAGTGCCCAAAGTCACAATACCCATGGTGACAGTGCCCAGGCTGACAGTTCTCAAGGTGATAGTGCCCATGGTGACAGTGCACATGGTGATACAGAGAATGGGGACAGTGCTTACGTTGACAGTGGTCATGGTTGCAGTACCCATGCTGATAGTGCTGAAACTGACAGTGCCCTTGGTGATAGTGCCCATGGTGAGTGTGCTCGTGTTAATAGTGCCCATGGTGGCAGTTCCCATTGTGAAAGTGCTCATGATGACCGTGCCCATGTTGGTAGTTCCCATGGTGACAGTGCTCATGGTGATAGTGACCATGTTAACAGTGCACATGGTGGCTGTGCCCTTGGTGACACTGCCCATGATGACAGTACTCATGGTGACAGTGCTCACGGTGATAGTGCCAATGGTGACAGTGCACATGGTTGTAGTGCACATGATGGCAGTGAAAAATCGTGACAGTTCCCATGCTGACAGTTCTCATTGTGACAGTGCACATGGTCACAACCGATGCTGACACTGCCCATGGTAGCTGTACACGTGGTGACAATGCTCACAGTGATAGTGTCCATGGTGACAGTGCCCATGGTGACACTGCCCATGATGACAATGCCCATGGTGAAAGTTCCCACGGCGCCATTGCCTATGGTGACAGTGCTCATGGTAACAGTGCCCATGGTGACAGTGACCATGTTGAGAGTGCTCACACTGATAGTGCCAATGGTGACAGGGCTCATTGTGCCTGTCCGCATTGTGCCAGTACCCATGGCGACAGTGGTCATGGTGACACTGACCACAGTGAGAGTGCTCACTGTGATAGAGCTCACGGTAATAGTGCTCATGGTAACAGTGCAAATGGTGACAATACCCATGGTGGCAGTACTCATGTTGAAAATACCCATGGTGGCAGTTCTCATAG
Source organism: Mesoplodon mirus (assembly GCF_964341445.2). Lineage (NCBI taxonomy): Eukaryota > Metazoa > Chordata > Mammalia > Artiodactyla > Ziphiidae > Mesoplodon > Mesoplodon mirus. The sequence goes on from NW_028295589.1 coordinate 50,323, forward strand.
CGACAATCTAATGGTGACAGTGGTCATAATAGCATTGCCCAAGGAGGCAGTCCTCGTGGTGACAGTGCTAATGGTGACAGTGCTCTTGGTGGCAGTTTCCATGGGTACAGTACAGATGGTGACACTGTGCCTTGTTACAATGCCCATGGTAACCGTGCTCACGGTGATAGTGCACATCGTGACAGTGCCCATGGTGGTAGTTCACCTGGTGACAGTGCTAAATAGTGACAGTGCACATGCTGACAGTGCTCATGGTGATAGTGGCCATGGTGACAGTGCCCACGGTGATAATGGGTCTTATTACAGTGTCTATCGTGACAGAGCCCAAGGTGGCAGTGCCCATGGTGACAGTGCCCACAATGACAGTGCCCATCGTAACAGTGCCAACACTGACAGTGCCCATGGTGACACTTCTCACAGTGAATGTGCCCATGGCGACAGTTACCATGATGAGATTTCTCACGGTGATAGTGCCCGTTGTGACAGTGCTCACAGTGACAATGCCCATGGTGTCAGTGCCCATAGAGACATTCTGAACGGTCACATTTCTCACGGTGAAAGTTCCTATGGTGACACGGCACCTGGTGGCAGTGCAAACTGGTGACAGTGCCCATGGTGACATTGCTCATAGTGACTTTGCTTACAGTGATAGTCCTTACGGTGTCAGTGTGCATGGTGACACTGCACACAGTTGCAGTGTTCATGGTGACAGTGCTCATGGTGGCAGTGCCCATGGTGAGACTACCGATGGTGACACTGCCCATGGTGACAGTGCACATGGTCATGGTGCATCTGGTGGCAGTGCAAAATAGTGAGAGTGCCCATGGTGATATTGCTCATGGTGATAGTGCCCATGGTGAGAGTGCCCATGGTTCCAGTGCTCATGGTGACAGTGCCCATTGTGACAGTGCCCCTGGTGACAGTGCACACCGTGAGAGTGCCCATGGTGTCTGTGCCCATGGTGACAGTTCTTATCATGAGAGTGTTCACGGTAGCAGTGTTCATGGTAATAGTGCTCACGGAGGCATTGCCCACAATGAGAGTGCCCATGGTGAGAATACTGACTGTGACAGTGCCCATGATGACTTTTCTCTCTGTGACAGTGCCCTTGGGGACAGTTAGCACGGTGACATTTCTCACAGTGATAGCGCACATTGTTTCAGTGCTAATAGTGAAAAGACCCACGGCGCCAGTGCGCATCATGGTATTGCTCACGGTGATAGTTCTCACGGTGACAGTGCCCATGGTGATATTACCCATGGTGACAGTACTCAGTGATCAAGTGCTCATGGTGACAGTGCCTAAGGTGATAGTGCACATGGTGGCAGTGCAAAATGGTGACAGTGCCCATAGGGACATTGCTTAATGTGATAGTCCTTGTGGTGACATTGTGCAGGGTGACATTGCCCACCACGACAGTGCTCTTGTTGACAGTGCTCATGGTGATAGTGCCAATGTTGGAAGTGCCCATCGTGAAAGTGCCCATGGTGACAGTTCTTATGATGAGAGTGGTCAGAGTGGCAGTGCTCATGGTGAAAGTGCCCATGGTGACAGAGCCCACGGTGACAGTGTCCATAGTTATAGTGTCCATGGTGACAGTACTAACAGTTAAATTGTCAATGGGTACACTGCCCATGGTGAAAGTGCCCATGGTCACAACACTCACGGTGATAGTGCTCACGGTGAGAGTGGCCATGGTGTCAGTGACCACAGTGACAGTTCTAATGGTGATACTGCCCATGATGACAGTGTTCATGGTGACAGTCCACATTGTGCCAGTGCCCAAGGTGACAGTGCTCATGGTGACAGTGCCCAAAGTCACAATACCCATGGTGACAGTGCCCAGGCTGACAGTTCTCAAGGTGATAGTGCCCATGGTGACAGTGCACATGGTGATACAGAGAATGGGGACAGTGCTTACGTTGACAGTGGTCATGGTTGCAGTACCCATGCTGATAGTGCTGAAACTGACAGTGCCCTTGGTGATAGTGCCCATGGTGAGTGTGCTCGTGTTAATAGTGCCCATGGTGGCAGTTCCCATTGTGAAAGTGCTCATGATGACAGTGCCCATGTTGGTAGTTCCCATGGTGACGGTTCTCACGGTGATAGTGACCACGGTAACTGTGCACATGGAGGCCGTGTCCTTGGTGACAGTGCCATTGATGACAGGACGCATGGTGACAGTTCTCACGGTAATAGTGCCCATGGTGACAAGCAGAGGGTGGCAGTGAAAAATGGTGAAAGTGCCCATGTTGACAGTTCTCATGGTGACAGTGCACACGTTGACAACCCATGCAGACAGTACTCACGGTGACAGTTATCTTTGTTGCAGTACCCATGGTGACAGTGCACACAGTGATATTGTCCATGGTGGCAGTGCCCTTGGTTAGAGTTCCCATAGTGACACTGCCCATGATGACAGTGCCCATGGTGACAGTGCCCACGGCACCATTGCCTATGGTGACAGTGCTCATGGTAACAGTGCCCATGGTCACAGTGACCACGGTGAGAGTGCTTACAGTGTTAGTGCCCATGGTGACAGGGTTCATGGTGCCAGTCCGCAATGTGCCCGTACCCATGGCAACAGTGCTCATGGTGACAGCGACCACAGTGAGAGTGCTCACGGTGATAGTGCTCAAGGTAATAGTGCTCATGATGACAGTGAAAATGGTGACATTACCCATGGTGACTACTGATGTTGAAAATCCACATGGTGGCAGTACTCGTAGCGACAGTTTTCATGGTGACAGTGCTCATAATAGCATTTCCCAAGGTGGCAGTGTTTGTGGTGACAGTGCTAATGGTGACAGTGCACTTGGTGGCAGTTCGCATGGGGACAGTACCGATGGTGACACTGTGCATTGTTACAGTCCCCATGGTAACCGTGCTCACAGTGATAGTGCACATTGTGACATTGCCCATGGTGGTAGTTCAACTGGTGACAGTGCTAAATAGTGACAGTGCACATGCTGACAGTGCTCACGGTGATAGTGCCCATGGTGACAGTGCCCACGGTGATAATGGGTATTATTACAGTGTTCATCTTGACAGAGCCCAAGGTGGCAGTGGCCATGGTGACAGTGCCCACAATGACAGTGCCCATGGTAACAGTGCCGACAGTGACAGTGCCCATGGTGACACTTCTCACAGTGAATGTGCCCATGGGGACAGTTACCATGATGAGATTTCTCACGGTGATAGTGCCCGTTGTGACAGTGCTCACAGTGACAATGCCCATGGTGCCAGTGCCCATAGAGACATTCTGCACAGTCACATTTCTCACGGTGAAAGTGCCTATGGTGACACGGCACCTGGTGGCAGTGCAAAATGGTGACAGTGCCCATGGTGACATTGCTCATAGTGACTTTGTTTACAGTGATAGTCCTTACGGTGACAGTGTGCATGGTGACACTGCACACAGTTGCAGTGCTCTTGGTGACAGTGCTCATGGTGGCAGTGCCCATGATGAGACTACCGATGGTGACCCTGCCCATGGTGACAGTGCACATGGTCATGGTGCATCTGGTGGCAGTGCAATATAGTGAGAGTGCCCATGGTGATATTGCTCATGGTGATAGTGCCCATGGTGAGAGTGCCCATGGTTCCAGTGCTCATGGTGACAGTGCCCATTGTGACAGTGCCCCTGGTGACAGTGCACACCGTGAGAGTGCCCATGGTGTCTGTGCCCATGGTGACAGTTCTTATCATGAGAGTGTTCACGGTAGCAGTGTTCATGGTAATAGTGCTCACGGAGGCATTGCCCACAATGAGAGTGCCCATGGTGAGAATACTGACTGTGACAGTGCCCATGATGACTTTTCTCTCTGTGACAGTTCCCTTGTGGACAGTTAGCACGGTGACATTTCTCACAGTGATAGCGCACATTGTTTCAGTGCTAATAGTGAAAAGACCCACGGCGCCAGTGCCCATCATGGCATTGCTCACGGTGATAGTTCTCACGGTGACAGTGCCCATGGTGATATTACCCATGGTGACAGTACTCAGTGATCAAGTGCTCATGGTGACAGTGCCTAAGGTGATAGTGCACACGGTGGCAGTGCAAAATGGCGACAGTGCCCATGGTGACATTGCTTAATGTGATAGTCCTTGTGGTGACATTGCACATGGTGACATTGCCCACCACGACAGTGCTCTTGTTGACAGTGCTCATGGTGATAGTGCCAATGTTGGAAGTGCCCATCATGAAAGTGCCCATGGTGACTGTTCTTATGATGAGAGTGGTCAGAGTGGCAGTGCTCATGGTGAAAGTGCCCATGGTGACAGAGCCCACGGTGACAGTGTCCATAGTTATAGTGTCCATGGTGACAGTCCTAACAGTGAAATTGTCCATGGGGTCACTGCCCATGGTGAAAGTGCCCATGGTCACAACACTCACGGTGATAGTGCTCACGGTGAGAGTGGCCATGGTGACAGTGACCAGGGTGAGAGTTCTAATGGTGATACTGCCCATGATGACAGTGCTCATGGTGACAGTCCACATTGTGCCAGTGCCCAAGGTGACAGTGCTCATGGTGACAGTGCCCAAAGTCACAATACCCATGGTGACAGTGCCCAGGCTGACAGTTCTCAAGGTGATAGTGCCCATGGTGACAGTGCACATGGTGATACAGAGAATGGTGACCGTGCATATGGTGACAGTGGACATGGTTGCAGTACCCATGGTGATAGTGCTGAAACTGACAGTGCCCTTGGTGATAGTGCCCATGGTGAGTGTGCTCGTGTTAATAGTGCCCATGTTGGCAGTTCCCTTTGTGAAAGTGCTCATGATGACAGTGCCCATGTGGGTAGTTCCCATGGTGACAGTGCTCATTGTGATAGTGACCATGGTAACTGTGCACATGGTGGCCGTGCCCTTGGTGACAGTGCCAATTATGACAGTACTCATGGTGACAGTTCTCATGGTAATAGTTCCCATGGTGACAAGGCACTGGGTGGCAGTGAAAAATGGTGAAAGTGCCCATGTTGACACTTCTCATGGTGACAGTGCACACGGTGACAACCCATCCAGACAGTACTCATGGTGACAGTTATCAGGGTTGCAGTACCCATGGTGACAGTGCTCACAGTGAAACTGCCCATGGTGGCAGTGCCCCTGGTGACAGTGCCCATGGTGACACTGCCCATGATGACAGTGCCCATGGTGAAAGTTCCCACGGCGCCATTGCCTATGGTGACAGTGCTCATGGTAACAGTGCCCATGGAGACAGGGATTATGGTGAGATTGCTCACACTGATAGTGCCCATGGTGACAGGGCTCATGGTGCCAGTCCGCATTGTGCCAGTACCGATGGCGACAGTGGTCATGGTGACACTGACCACAGTGAGAGTGCTCACTGTGATAGAGCTCACGGCAATAGTGCTCATGGTGACAGTGCAAAGGGTGACAATACCCATGGTGACAGTAATCATGTTGAAAATACCCATGGTGGCAGTTCTCATAGCGACAGTTCTCATGGTGACAGTGCTCATAGTAGCAGTGCCCAAGATGGCAGTCCTCGTGGTGACAGTGCTAATGGTGACATTGCTCTTGGTGGCAGTTACCATGGGGACAGTACCAATGGTGACACTGTGCATTTTTACAGTGCCCATGGTAACCGTGCTCACGGTGATACTGCACATCGTGACAGTGCCCATGGTGGTAGTTCACCTCGTGACAGTGCTGAATAGTGACAGTGCACATGCTGACATCGCTCATCGTGATAGTGCCCATGGTGACAGTGCACATGGTGATAATGGGCACTGTTAAAGAGTTCATGGTGACAGAGCACACGGTGGCAGTGGCCATGGAGACAGTGCCCACAATGACAGTGCACATGGTGACAGTGCCGACAGTGACAGTGCCCATGGTGACACTTCTCACGGTGACAGTGCCCATCAGGACAGTTAGCATGGTGAGATTTCTCACAGCGATAGTGCCCGTTGTGACAGTGCTCACAGTGACAATGCCCGTGGTGCCAGTGCCCATAGAGTCATTCCGCATGGCCACATTTCTCATGGTGAATGTGCCTATGGTGATATTAACCATGGTGACACTGCACCTGGTGGCAGTGCAAAATGGTGACAGTGCCCATAGTCACAATTCTCATGGTGTAGTGCTCACGGTGAGAGTGCCCATGGTGACAATACACAGGGTGACAGTAGTCATGGTCACATTGCTCATGGTGAGAGTGCCCTTGTTCACAACTGTCACGGTGATAGTTCCCATGGTGACAATACCCAGGGTAACAGAGCTGATGGTAAAAGTGTTCACGGTGACAGTGCCCATGGTGACAGTACCTAAGGTGACAATTCCCATGGTGAGACTGCTCATAGACAGTGCCCATGGTGACAATACCCAGCGTGTCCTGTCCATGGTGACAGTGATCATGGTGACAATTCTCATGAGGACAGTGCCATAAGTGACAGTGCTCATTGTGGCAGTGCTCATGGTGACCATGCTCATGGTGACAGTGCCCATGGTGACAGTGCCTATGTTGATAAATATCATGGTGGCCGTGCCCAGTGTGACATTGCCCACGCTGACAAAGCCCATGGTGATACTTCCCATTGTGACAGTGCCCACGGTGGCAGAGCCCATGGTGACAGTGCCCAAGATCACAGTGCCCATGGTGAGAGTGCTAACGGTGACTGAGCCCACGGTGACAGCACCCAGTGTGACAATGCCCATTGTGACAGTGCTCACAGTGACCATGCCGATGCTGACAGTGCCGATGGTGATAGTGCCAATAGTGAGAGTGCTCACGGTGACACTGCCCATGGAGACACTGCCCATGGTGATAGTGCTCATCATGACAAACCCTCGGAGGCAGTGCCAATGGTGAGAGTCCCCGTGGCGACATTTCTCATGGTGAAAGTGATCCTGTTGAAATTGCTCATGGTGACAGTGCTCATGGTGAGAGTGTTCAAGGTGATAGTCTCCATGTTGACAATGCCCATGGTGACTGTTCTCACGGTGACAGTGCCTATGTTGATTATGCTCTTAGTGACAGTGCTCACGGTGACAGTGCCCATGGTGGCAGTGCCCATGGTGACACTGCCCATGGTGACAATGCCCAGGATGACAGTGCCCATGAAGTTAGTGCCCACAGTGCCATTGCCTATGTTAACAGTGCTCACAGTGACAGAACCCATGGTAACAGTGACCACGGTGCGAGTGCTCATGGTGATAGTGTCCATGGTGACAGGTCCCATTGTGACAGTCCGCATTGTGCCAGTAACAATAGTGACACTGCCCATGGTGACACTGACACCGGTGAGAGTGCTCATGGTGCTAGTGCTCACAGTAATAGTGCTCATGGTGACAGTGCCAACAGTGACGGTGCTCACGGTGACAGTGCCCATGGTTATAGTGCCCATCATGAGAGTCCACCCATTGATAGTGCCCATGGTGACAGTTCCCATTGTGAAAGTGCTCATGGTGACATCGCCCATGTTGGTAGTTCCCTTGGTGACAGTGCTCACGGTGATAGTGACCATGGTAACTGTGCACATGTTGGCCGTGCCCTTGGTGACAGTGCCATTGATGACAGTACGCATGGTGAAAGTTCTCACGGTTATAGTGCCCATGGTGACAAGGCACAGGTTGGCAGTGAAAAATGGTGAAAGGGCCCATGTTGATAGTTCTCATGGTGAAAGTGCACACGGTGACAACCCATGCAGACAGTACGCACGGTGACAGTTCTCATGGTTGCAGTACCCATGGTGACAGTGCTCACAGTGATACTGCCCATGGTGGCAGTGCCCAAGGTGACAGTGCCCATGGTGACACTGCCCATGATGACAGTGCCCATGGTGAAAGTTCCCACGGCGCCATTGCCTATGGTGACAGTGCTCATGGTAACAGTGCCCATGGTGACAGTGACCATGGTGAGAGTGCTCACACTGAGAGTGCCCATGGTGACAGGGCTCATGGTGCCAGTCCGCATTGTGCCAGTACCCATGGCGACAGTGGTCATGGTGACACTGACCACAGTGAGAGTGCTCACTGTGATAGAGCTCACGGTAATAGTGCTCATGGTGTCAGTGCAAATGGTGACAATACCCATGGTGACAGTACTCATGTTGAAAATACCCATGGTGGCAGTTCTCATAGCGACAGTTCTCATGGTGACAGTGCTCATAATAGCAGTGCCCAAGGAGGCAGTCGTCGTGGTGACAGTGCTAATGATGACAGTGCTCTTTGTGGCAGTTCCCATGGGGACAGTACCGATGGTGACACTGCACATTTTTAGATTGCCCATGGTAACTATGCTCACGGTGATAGTGCACATCGTGACAGTGCCCATGGTGGTAGTTCAACTGGTGACAGCGCTAAATAGTGACAGTGCACATGCTCACAGAGCTCACAGTGATAGTGCCCATGGTGACAGTGCCCACGGTGATAATGGGCATTATTACAGTGTTCATCGTGACAGAGCCCAAGGTGGCAGTGGCCATGGTGACAGTGCCCACAATGACAGTGCCCATGGTAACAGTACCGACACTGGCAGTGCCCATGGTGACACTTCTCACAGTGAATGTGCACATGGCGACAGTTACCATGATGAGATTTCTCACGGTGATAGTGCCCGTTGTGACAGGACTCACAGTGACCATGCCCATGGTGCCAGTGCCCATAGAGACATTGCGCATGGTCATATTTCTCATGGTGAAAGTGCCTATTGTGACACTGCACCTAGTGGCAGTGCAAAATGGTGACAGTGCCCATGGTGACATTGCTCATAGTGACTTTGCTTACAGTGATAATCCTTACGGTGACAATGCGCATGGTGACACTGCACACAGTTGCAGTGTTCATGGTGACAGTGTTCACGGTGATACTTTCCATGGTGATAGTGCCCATGGTGACATTGCACATGGTGGCAGTGAAAAATGTTGAGAGTGCCCCTGTTGACAGTTCTCATGGTGACAGTGCACATGGTGACAACCCATGCAGACATTACTCATGGCGAGAGTACTCACGGTGACAGTTCTCATGTTTGCAGTATCCATGGTGACTGTGCTCACAGTGATAGTGCTCATGGTGTGAGAGCCCATTGTGACACTGCCCATGATGACAGGGCCCATGGTGAGATTGTCCATGGTAACAGTGCCCATAGTCACAATTCTCATGGTGTAGTGCTCACAGTGACATTGCCCATCGTGTCATGCCCATAGTGACAGTGCTCATGGTGACAGTGCTCATGTTGTCAGTGCCATAAATAACAGTGTTCATTGTGGCAGTTCTCATGGTGTCCGTGCTCATGGTGACAGTGCCCATGTTTACAGTGTTTATGGTGATAGATGTCACGGTGTCATTGCCCACAGGACAGTGCCAAGGCTGACAAAGCCCATGGTGATACTTCCCATTGTGACAGTGCCCACGGTGACAGTGCCCATGATGACTTTTCTCTCTGTGACAGTGCCCTTGGGGACAGTTAGCACTGTGAGATTTCTCACAGTGATAGTGCACATTGTTTCAGTGCTAATAGTGAAAAGACCCACGGCGCCAGTGCCCATCATGGCATTGCTCACGGTGATAGTTCTCACGGTGACAGTGCCCATGGTGATATCACCCATGGTGACAGTACTCAGTGATCAAGTGCTCATGGTGACAGTGCCTAAGGTGATAGTGCACATGGTGGCAGTGCAAAATGGTGACAGTGCCCATGGTGACATTGCTCATAGTGACTTTGCTTACAGTGATAGTCCTTACGGTGACAGAGTGCATGGTGACACTGCACACAGTTGCAGTATTCATGGTGACAGTGTTCACGGTGATACTTTCCATGGTGATAGTGCCCATGGTGACATTGCACCTGGTGGCAGTGAAAAATGGTGACAGTGCACTTGCTGACAGCTCTCATGGTGACAGTGCACATGGTGACAACCCATGCAGCCAGTACTCATGGAGACAGTACTCACGGTGACATTTCCCATGTTGGCAGTATCCATGGTGAACAGTGCTCACAGTGAGCGTGCCCATGGTGACACTGCCCATGATGACAGGGCCCATGGTGCCATTGCTTTTGGTGACGATGTTCATGGTAACAGTGCCCATGGTGACAGTGACCATGGTGAGAGTGCTCACACTGATGGTGCCCATGGTGACAGTGCTCATGGTGCCTATCTACATTGTGCCAGTACCCATGGCGACAGTGCCCATGGTGGCAGTGCCCATGGTGACACTGCCCATGGTGACAATACACAGCGTGACAGTATTCATGGTGACATTGCTCATGGTGAAAGTGTCCACCGTGAGAGTTCCCATGTTCACAACTCTCATGGTGATAGTGCCCATGGTGACAATACCCAGGGTGACAGTGCTCATGGATAAAGTGCTCACAGTGACAGTGCCCATGGTGATAGTACCCATGGTGAGAGTCCGCACGTTGATAGTACCCATGGTGTCAGTTCCCATTGTGAAAGTGCTCATGATGACATTGCTCATGTTGGTAGTTCCCATGGTGACGGTTCTCACGGTGATAGTGACCACGGTAACTGTGCACATGGAGGCCGTGTCCTTGGTGACAGTGCCAATGATGACAGGACGCATGGTGACAGTTCTCACGGTAATAGTGCCCATGGTGACAAGCAGAGGGTGGCAGTGAAAAATGGTGAAAGTGCCCATGTTGACAGTTCTCATGGTGACAGTGCACACGGTGACAACCCATGCAGACAGTACTCACGGTGACAGTTATCTTTGTTGCAGTACCCATGGTGACAGTGCTCACAGTGATATTGTCCATGGTGGCAGTGCCCTTGGTTAGAGTTCCCATAGTGACACTGCCCATGATGACAGTGCCCATGGTGACAGTGCCCACGGCACCATTGCCTATGGTGACAGTGCTCATGGTAACAGTGCCCATGGTCACAGTGACCACGGTGAGAGTGCTTACAGTGTTAGTGCCCATGGTGACAGGGTTCATGGTGCCAGTCCGCAATGTGCCCGTACCCATGGCAACAGTGCTCATGGTGACAGCGACCACAGTGAGAGTGCTCACGGTGATAGTGCTCAAGGTAATAGTGCTCATGATGACAGTGAAAATGGTGACATTACCCATGGTGACTACTGATGTTGAAAATCCCCATGGTGGCAGTACTCATAGCGACAGTTTTCATGGTGACAGTGCTCATAATAGCATTTCCCAAGGTGGCAGTGCTTGTGGTGACAGTGCTAATGGTGACAGTGCACTTGGTGGCAGTTCCCATGGGGACAGTACCGATGGTGACACTGTGCATTGTTACAGTCCCCATGGTAACCGTGCTCACAGTGATAGTGCACATTGTGACATTGCCCATGGTGGTAGTTCAACTGGTGACAGTGCTAAATAGTGACAGTGCACATGCTGACAGTGCTCATGGGGATAGTGCCCATGTTGACAGTGCACACGTTGATAATGGGCATTGTTACAGAGTTCATGGTGACAGACCCGAAGGTGGCAGTGTCCATGGTGACAGTGCCCACAATGAGAGTGCGCATGGTGACAGTGCCGACATTGACAGTGCCCATGGTGACACTTCTCACAGTGACAATGCCCATGATGCCAGTGCCCATAGAGTCATTCCGCATGGTCACATTTCACACAGTGAAAGTGCCTAGGGTGATATTAGCCATGGTGACACTGCACATGGTGGCAGGGCAAAATGGTGACATTGCGCATGGTGACATTGCTCATGGTGACTTTGCTTACGGTGATAGTCCTTACAGTGACAGTGCGCATGGTGACACTGCACACAGTGACAGTGTTCATGGGGACAGTGTTCACGGTGATAGTTCCCATGGTGAGAGTGTCCATGGTAACAGTGCCCATAGTCACAATTCTCATGGTGTAGTGCTCACAGTGACAGTGCCCATGGTGTCATGCCCATGGTGACAGTGCTCATGGTGACAGTGCTCACGTTGGCAGTGCCATAAATAACAGTGCTCTTTGTGGCAGTGCTCATGGTGTCCGTGCTCATGGTGACAGTGCCCATGTTTACTGTGTTTATGGTGATAGATGTCACGGTGTCAGTGCCCACGGGGACAGTGCCAAGGCTGACCAAGCCCATGCTGATAATTCCCATTGTGACAGTGCCCACGGTGACTGTGCCCATGGTGACAGCGCCCAGTGTGACAAGGCTCATGGTGACAGTGCTCACGGTGACGGTGCCCATGGTGACAGTGCCGATGGTGAGAGTGCCAATAGTGACAGTGCTCATGGTGAAACTGCCCATGGAGACATCGCCCATGGTGATAGTGCTCATGGTGACAACCGCACGGTGACAGTGCCAATGTTGATAGTCTCCGTGGTGACAGGTCTTACATTGAATGTGACCATGGTGTCTGTGCTCATGGTGACAGTGCTCAAGGTTAGAGTCTCCATGTTGACAGTGCCGATGGTGACAATTCTCACGGTGACAGGGCCTATGGTGAAAATTCTCATAGTGACATTGTTCACGGTGACAGTGCCCATGGTGCTATTACCCATGGTGACAGTTCTCATAGTGAAACAGCCCATGGTGACACTGACATGGTGGCAGTGCAAAATGGTGACAGTGACCATGGTGATATTGCTCATGGTGACATTGCTTATGGTGATAGTGTGGTGAAACTGCACACAGGGACATTGCTCATGGTGACAGTGTTCACGGCGTTAGTTCCTATGGTGAATGTGGCCATGGGGACAGTGCCCATAGTCACAATTCTCATGGTGTAGTGCTCACGGTGACAGTGCCCATGGTGACAATACACAGGGTGACAGTATTCATGGTGACATTGCTCATGGTGAGAGTGCCCATGCTGAGAGTGCCCATGTTCACAACTGTCACGGTGATAGTTCCCATGGTGACAATACCCAGGGTAACAGAGCTGATGGTAAAAGTGTTCACGGTGACAGTGCCCATGGTGACAGTAACTAAGGTGACAATTCCCATGGTGAGACTGCTCATAGACAGTGCCCATGGTGACAATACCCAGCGTGTCCTGTCCATGGTGACAGTGATCATGGTGACACTTCTCATGAGGACAGTGCCATAAGTGACAGTGCTCTTTGTGGCAGTGCTCATGGTGACCGTGCTCATGGTGACAGTGCCCATGGTGACAGTGCCTATGGTGATAGATATCATGGTGGCCATGCCCAGGGTGACATTGCCCACGCTGACAAAGCCCATGGTGATACTTCCCATTGTGACCGTGCCCACAGTGGCAGAGCCCATGGTGACAGTGCCCAAGATCACAGTGCCCATGGTGAGAGTGCTAACGATGACTGTGCCGATGGTGACAGCACCCAGTGTGACAATGCCCATTGTGACAGTGCTCACGGTGACCATGCCGATGCTGACAGCGCCGATGGTGATAGTGCCAATAGTGAGAGTGCTCACGGTGAAACTGCCCATGGAGACACTGCCCATGGTGATAGTGCTCATCATGACAACACCTCGGAGGCAGTGCCAATGGTGAGAGTCCCCATGGTGACAGTTCTCACGGTGAAAGTGATCCTGTTGAAATTGCTCATGGTGACAGTGCTCATGGTGACAGTGCTCAAGGTGATAGTCTCCAAGTTGACAGTGCCCATGGTGACTGTTCTCACGGTGACAGTGCCTATGTTGATTATGCTCTTAGTGACAGTGCTGGCGGTGACCGTGCCCATGGTGACAGTGACCACGGTGAGTGTTCTCACTGTGATAGTGCCAATGGTGACAGTGTTCATGATGACAGTCCGCATTAAGGCTGTGCCCGTGGTGACAGTGCTCATGGTGATAGTTCTCACGGTGATAGTTCTCACGTTGACAGTGCCAAAGGTGACAATACCCAGGTGATCGTAATCATGGTGAAAGTGCCCATGGTGGCAGTTCTCATACTGACAGTTCTTGTGACAGTGCTCATGGTGGCAGTGCCCGTGGTGACAGTGCTCTTGGTGACAGTGCTCATTGTGGCAGTGCCCATGGTGAGACTACCGATGGTGACACTGCCCATGGTGACAGTGCACATGGTCATGGTGCATCTGGTGGCAGTGCAAAATAGTGAGAGTGCCCATGGTGATATTGCTCATGGTGATAGTGCCCATGGTGAGAGTGCCCATGGTTCCAGTGCTCATGGTGACAGTGCCCATTGTGACAGTGCCCCTGGTGACAGTGCACACCGTGAGAGTGCCCATGGTGTCTGTGCCCATGGTGACAGTTCTTATCATGAGAGTGTTCACGGTAGCAGTGTTCATGGTAATAGTGCTCACGGAGGCATTGCCCACAATGAGAGTGCCCATGGTGAGAATACTGACTGTGACAGTGCCCATGATGACTTTTCTCTCTGTGACAGTGCCCTTGGGGACAGTTAGCACGGTGACATTTCTCACAGTGATAGCGCACATTGTTTCAGTGCTAATAGTGAAAAGACCCACGGCGCCAGTGCGCATCATGGTATTGCTCACGGTGATAGTTCTCACGGTGACAGTGCCCATGGTGATATTACCCATGGTGACAGTACTCAGTGATCAAGTGCTCATGGTGACAGTGCCTAAGGTGATAGTGCACATGGTGGCAGTGCAAAATGGTGACAGTGCCCATAGGGACATTGCTTAATGTGATAGTCCTTGTGGTGACATTGTGCAGGGTGACATTGCCCACCACGACAGTGCTCTTGTTGACAGTGCTCATGGTGATAGTGCCAATGTTGGAAGTGCCCATCGTGAAAGTGCCCATGGTGACAGTTCTTATGATGAGAGTGGTCAGAGTGGCAGTGCTCATGGTGAAAGTGCCCAAGGTGACAGAGCCCACGGTGACAGTGTCCATAGTTATAGTGTCCATGGTGACAGTACTAACAGTTAAATTGTCAATGGGTACACTGCCCATGGTGAAAGTGCCCATGGTCACAACACTCACGGTGATAGTGCTCACGGTGAGAGTGGCCATGTTGTCAGTGACCACAGTGACAGTTCTAATGGTGATACTGCCCATGATGACAGTGTTCATGGTGACAGTCCACATTGTGCCAGTGCCCAAGGTGACAGTGCTCATGGTGACAGTGCCCAAAGTCACAATACCCATGGTGACAGTGCCCAGGCTGACAGTTCTCAAGGTGATAGTGCCCATGGTGACAGTGCACATGGTGATACAGAGAATGGGGACAGTGCTTACGTTGACAGTGGTCATGGTTGCAGTACCCATGCTGATAGTGCTGAAACTGACAGTGCCCTTGGTGATAGTGCCCATGGTGAGTGTGCTCGTGTTAATAGTGCCCATGGTGGCAGTTCCCATTGTGAAAGTGCTCATGATGACCGTGCCCATGTTGGTAGTTCCCATGGTGACAGTGCTCATGGTGATAGTGACCATGTTAACAGTGCACATGGTGGCTGTGCCCTTGGTGACACTGCCCATGATGACAGTACTCATGGTGACAGTGCTCACGGTGATAGTGCCAAT
Source organism: Mesoplodon mirus (assembly GCF_964341445.2). Classification (NCBI taxonomy): domain Eukaryota; kingdom Metazoa; phylum Chordata; class Mammalia; order Artiodactyla; family Ziphiidae; genus Mesoplodon; species Mesoplodon mirus. The sequence continues at coordinate 65,722 of NW_028295589.1, forward strand.
GGTGACAGTGCACATGGTTGTAGTGCACATGATGGCAGTGAAAAATCGTGACAGTTCCCATGCTGACAGTTCTCATTGTGACAGTGCACATGGTCACAACCGATGCTGACACTGCCCATGGTAGCTGTACACGTGGTGACAATGCTCACAGTGATAGTGTCCATGGTGACAGTGCCCATGGTGACACTGCCCATGATGACAATGCCCATGGTGAAAGTTCCCACGGCGCCATTGCCTATGGTGACAGTGCTCATGGTAACAGTGCCCATGGTGACAGTGACCATGTTGAGAGTGCTCACACTGATAGTGCCAATGGTGACAGGGCTCATTGTGCCTGTCCGCATTGTGCCAGTACCCATGGCGACAGTGGTCATGGTGACACTGACCACAGTGAGAGTGCTCACTGTGATAGAGCTCACGGTAATAGTGCTCATGGTAACAGTGCAAATGGTGACAATACCCATGGTGGCAGTACTCATGTTGAAAATACCCATGGTGGCAGTTCTCATAGCGACAATCTAATGGTGACAGTGGTCATAATAGCATTGCCCAAGGAGGCAGTCCTCGTGGTGACAGTGCTAATGGTGACAGTGCTCTTGGTGGCAGTTTCCATGGGTACAGTACAGATGGTGACACTGTGCCTTGTTACAATGCCCATGGTAACCGTGCTCACGGTGATAGTGCACATCGTGACAGTGCCCATGGTGGTAGTTCACCTGGTGACAGTGCTAAATAGTGACAGTGCACATGCTGACAGTGCTCATGGTGATAGTGGCCATGGTGACAGTGCCCACGGTGATAATGGGTCTTATTACAGTGTCTATCGTGACAGAGCCCAAGGTGGCAGTGCCCATGGTGACAGTGCCCACAATGACAGTGCCCATCGTAACAGTGCCAACACTGACAGTGCCCATGGTGACACTTCTCACAGTGAATGTGCCCATGGCGACAGTTACCATGATGAGATTTCTCACGGTGATAGTGCCCGTTGTGACAGTGCTCACAGTGACAATGCCCATGGTGTCAGTGCCCATAGAGACATTCTGAACGGTCACATTTCTCACGGTGAAAGTTCCTATGGTGACACGGCACCTGGTGGCAGTGCAAACTGGTGACAGTGCCCATGGTGACATTGCTCATAGTGACTTTGCTTACAGTGATAGTCCTTACGGTGTCAGTGTGCATGGTGACACTGCACACAGTTGCAGTGTTCATGGTGACAGTGCTCATGGTGGCAGTGCCCATGGTGAGACTACCGATGGTGACACTGCCCATGGTGACAGTGCACATGGTCATGGTGCATCTGGTGGCAGTGCAAAATAGTGAGAGTGCCCATGGTGATATTGCTCATGGTGATAGTGCCCATGGTGAGAGTGCCCATGGTTCCAGTGCTCATGGTGACAGTGCCCATTGTGACAGTGCCCCTGGTGACAGTGCACACCGTGAGAGTGCCCATGGTGTCTGTGCCCATGGTGACAGTTCTTATCATGAGAGTGTTCACGGTAGCAGTGTTCATGGTAATAGTGCTCACGGAGGCATTGCCCACAATGAGAGTGCCCATGGTGAGAATACTGACTGTGACAGTGCCCATGATGACTTTTCTCTCTGTGACAGTGCCCTTGGGGACAGTTAGCACGGTGACATTTCTCACAGTGATAGCGCACATTGTTTCAGTGCTAATAGTGAAAAGACCCACGGCGCCAGTGCGCATCATGGTATTGCTCACGGTGATAGTTCTCACGGTGACAGTGCCCATGGTGATATTACCCATGGTGACAGTACTCAGTGATCAAGTGCTCATGGTGACAGTGCCTAAGGTGATAGTGCACATGGTGGCAGTGCAAAATGGTGACAGTGCCCATAGGGACATTGCTTAATGTGATAGTCCTTGTGGTGACATTGTGCAGGGTGACATTGCCCACCACGACAGTGCTCTTGTTGACAGTGCTCATGGTGATAGTGCCAATGTTGGAAGTGCCCATCGTGAAAGTGCCCATGGTGACAGTTCTTATGATGAGAGTGGTCAGAGTGGCAGTGCTCATGGTGAAAGTGCCCATGGTGACAGAGCCCACGGTGACAGTGTCCATAGTTATAGTGTCCATGGTGACAGTACTAACAGTTAAATTGTCAATGGGTACACTGCCCATGGTGAAAGTGCCCATGGTCACAACACTCACGGTGATAGTGCTCACGGTGAGAGTGGCCATGGTGTCAGTGACCACAGTGACAGTTCTAATGGTGATACTGCCCATGATGACAGTGTTCATGGTGACAGTCCACATTGTGCCAGTGCCCAAGGTGACAGTGCTCATGGTGACAGTGCCCAAAGTCACAATACCCATGGTGACAGTGCCCAGGCTGACAGTTCTCAAGGTGATAGTGCCCATGGTGACAGTGCACATGGTGATACAGAGAATGGGGACAGTGCTTACGTTGACAGTGGTCATGGTTGCAGTACCCATGCTGATAGTGCTGAAACTGACAGTGCCCTTGGTGATAGTGCCCATGGTGAGTGTGCTCGTGTTAATAGTGCCCATGGTGGCAGTTCCCATTGTGAAAGTGCTCATGATGACAGTGCCCATGTTGGTAGTTCCCATGGTGACGGTTCTCACGGTGATAGTGACCACGGTAACTGTGCACATGGAGGCCGTGTCCTTGGTGACAGTGCCATTGATGACAGGACGCATGGTGACAGTTCTCACGGTAATAGTGCCCATGGTGACAAGCAGAGGGTGGCAGTGAAAAATGGTGAAAGTGCCCATGTTGACAGTTCTCATGGTGACAGTGCACACGTTGACAACCCATGCAGACAGTACTCACGGTGACAGTTATCTTTGTTGCAGTACCCATGGTGACAGTGCACACAGTGATATTGTCCATGGTGGCAGTGCCCTTGGTTAGAGTTCCCATAGTGACACTGCCCATGATGACAGTGCCCATGGTGACAGTGCCCACGGCACCATTGCCTATGGTGACAGTGCTCATGGTAACAGTGCCCATGGTCACAGTGACCACGGTGAGAGTGCTTACAGTGTTAGTGCCCATGGTGACAGGGTTCATGGTGCCAGTCCGCAATGTGCCCGTACCCATGGCAACAGTGCTCATGGTGACAGCGACCACAGTGAGAGTGCTCACGGTGATAGTGCTCAAGGTAATAGTGCTCATGATGACAGTGAAAATGGTGACATTACCCATGGTGACTACTGATGTTGAAAATCCACATGGTGGCAGTACTCGTAGCGACAGTTTTCATGGTGACAGTGCTCATAATAGCATTTCCCAAGGTGGCAGTGTTTGTGGTGACAGTGCTAATGGTGACAGTGCACTTGGTGGCAGTTCGCATGGGGACAGTACCGATGGTGACACTGTGCATTGTTACAGTCCCCATGGTAACCGTGCTCACAGTGATAGTGCACATTGTGACATTGCCCATGGTGGTAGTTCAACTGGTGACAGTGCTAAATAGTGACAGTGCACATGCTGACAGTGCTCACGGTGATAGTGCCCATGGTGACAGTGCCCACGGTGATAATGGGTATTATTACAGTGTTCATCTTGACAGAGCCCAAGGTGGCAGTGGCCATGGTGACAGTGCCCACAATGACAGTGCCCATGGTAACAGTGCCGACAGTGACAGTGCCCATGGTGACACTTCTCACAGTGAATGTGCCCATGGGGACAGTTACCATGATGAGATTTCTCACGGTGATAGTGCCCGTTGTGACAGTGCTCACAGTGACAATGCCCATGGTGCCAGTGCCCATAGAGACATTCTGCACAGTCACATTTCTCACGGTGAAAGTGCCTATGGTGACACGGCACCTGGTGGCAGTGCAAAATGGTGACAGTGCCCATGGTGACATTGCTCATAGTGACTTTGTTTACAGTGATAGTCCTTACGGTGACAGTGTGCATGGTGACACTGCACACAGTTGCAGTGCTCTTGGTGACAGTGCTCATGGTGGCAGTGCCCATGATGAGACTACCGATGGTGACCCTGCCCATGGTGACAGTGCACATGGTCATGGTGCATCTGGTGGCAGTGCAATATAGTGAGAGTGCCCATGGTGATATTGCTCATGGTGATAGTGCCCATGGTGAGAGTGCCCATGGTTCCAGTGCTCATGGTGACAGTGCCCATTGTGACAGTGCCCCTGGTGACAGTGCACACCGTGAGAGTGCCCATGGTGTCTGTGCCCATGGTGACAGTTCTTATCATGAGAGTGTTCACGGTAGCAGTGTTCATGGTAATAGTGCTCACGGAGGCATTGCCCACAATGAGAGTGCCCATGGTGAGAATACTGACTGTGACAGTGCCCATGATGACTTTTCTCTCTGTGACAGTTCCCTTGTGGACAGTTAGCACGGTGACATTTCTCACAGTGATAGTGCACATTGTTTCAGTGCTAATAGTGAAAAGACCCACAGCGCTAGTGCCCAACATGGCATTGCTCACGGTGATAGTTCTCACGGTGACAGTGCCCATGGTGATATCACCCATGGTGACAGTACTCAGTGATCAAGTGCTCATGGTGACAGTGCCTAAGGTGATAGTGCACATGGTGGCAGTGCAAAATGTTGACAGTGCCCATGGTGACATTGCTTAATGTGATAGTCCTTGTGGTGACATTGCACATGGTGACATTGCCCACCATGACAGTGCTCTTGTTGACAGTGCTCATGGTGATAGTGCCAATGTTGGAAGTGCCCATCATGAAAGTGCCCATGGTGACAGTTCTTATGATGAGAGTGGTCAGAGTGGCAGTGCTCATGGTGAAAGTGCCCATGGTGACAGAGCCCACGGTGACAGTGTCCATAGTTATAGTGTCCATGGTGACAGTACTAACAGTGAAATTGTCCATGGGGTCACTGCCCATGGTGAAAGTGCCCATGGTCACAACACTCACGGTGATAGTTCTCACGGTGAGAGTGGCCATAGTGACAGTGACCACGGTGACAGTTCTAATGGTGATACTGCCCATGATGACAGTGCTCATGGTGACAGTCCACATTGTGCCAGTGCCCAAGGTGACAGTGCTCATGGTGACAGTGCCCAAAGTCACAATACCCATGGTGACAGTGCCCAGGCTGACAGTTCTCAAGGTGATAGTGCCCATGGTGACAGTGCACATGGTGATACAGAGAATGGTGACCGTGCATATGGTGACAGTGGACATGGTTGCAGTACCCATGGTGATAGTGCTGAAACTGACAGTGCCCTTGTTGATAGTGCCCATGGTGAGTGTGCTCGTGTTAATAGTGCCCATGTTGGCCTTTCCCATTGTGAAAGTGCTCATGATGACAGTGCCCATGTTGGTCGTTCCCATGGTGACAGTGCTCATTGTGATAGTGACCATGGTAACTGTGCATATGGTGGCCGTGCCCTTGGTGACATTGCCAATTATGACAGTACTCATGGTGACAGTTCTCATGGTAATAGTTCCCATGGTGACAAGGCACTGGGTGGCAGTGAAAAATGGTGAAAGTGCCCATGTTGACACTTCTCATGGTGACAGTACACACGGTGACAACCCATCCAGACATTACTCATGGTGACAGTTATCAGGGTTGCAGTACCCATGGTGACAGTGCTCACAGTGATACTGCCCATGGTGGCAGTGCCCCTGGTGACAGTGCCCATGGTGACACTGCCCATGATGACAGTGCCCATGGTGAAAGTTCCCACGGTGCCATTGCCTATGGTGACAGTGCTCATGGTAACAGTGCCCATGGAGACAGGGACTATGGTGAGAGTGCTCACACTGATAGTGCCCATGGTGACAGGGCTCATGGTGCCAGTCCGCATTGTGCCAGTACCGATGGCGACAGTGGTCATGGTGACACTGACCACAGTGAGAGTGCTCACTCTGATAGAGCTCAGAGTAATAGTGCTCATGGTGTCAGTGCAAACGGTGACAATACCCATGGTGACAGTACTCATGTTGAAATACCCATGGTGGCAGTTCTCATAGCGACAGTTCTCATGGTGACAGTGCTCATAGTAGCAGTGCCCAAGATGGCAGTCCTCGTGGTGACAGTGCTAATGGTGACATTGCTCTTGGTGGCAGTTACCATGGGGACAGTACCGATGGTGACACTGTGCATTTTTACAGTGCCCATGGTAACCGTGCTCACGGTGATACTGCACATCGTGACAGTGCCCATGGTGGTAGTTCACCTCGTGACAGTGCTGAATAGTGACAGTGCACATGCTGACATCGCTCATCGTGATAGTGCCCATGGTGACAGTGCACATGGTGATAATGTGCACTGTTAAAGAGTTCATGGTGACAGAGCACACGGTGGCAGTGGCCATGGAGACAGTGCCCACAATGACAGTGCACATGGTGACAGTGCCAACAGTGACAGTGCCCATGGTGACACTTCTCACGGTGACAGTGCCCATCAGGACAGTTAGCATGGTGAGATTTCTCACAGCGATAGTGCCCGTTGTGACAGTGCTCACAGTGACAATGCCCGTGGTGCCAGTGCCCATAGAGTCATTCCGCATGGCCACATTTCTCATGGTGAATGTGCCTATGGTGATATTAACCATGGTGACACTGCACCTGGTGGCCGTGCAAAATAGTCACAATTCTCATGGTGTAGTGCTCACGGTGACAGTGCCCATGGTGACAATACACAGGGTGACAGTAGTCATGGTCACATTGCTCATGGTGAGAGTGCCCTTGTTCACAACTGTCATGGTGATAGTTCCCATGGTGACAATACCCAGGGTAACAGAGCTGATGGTAAAAGTGTTCACGGTGACAGTGCCCATGGTGACAGTACCTAAGGTGACAATTCCCATGGTGAGACTGCTCATAGACAGTGCCCATGGTGACAATACCCAGCGTGTCCTGTCCATGGTGACAGTGATCATGGTGACACTTCTCATGAGGACAGTGCCATAAGTGACAGTGCTCATTGTGGCAGTGCTCATGGTGACCATGCTCATGGTGACAGTGCCCATGGTGACAGTGCCTATGTTGATAGATATCATGGTGGCCGTGCCCAGGGTGACATTGCCCACGCTGACAAAGCCCATGGTGATACTTCCCATTGTGACAGTGCCCACGGTGGCAGAGCCCATGGTGACAGTGCCCAAGATCACAGTGCCCATGGTGAGAGTGCTAACGGTGACTGAGCCCACGGTGACAGCACCCAGTGTGACAATGCCCATTGTGACAGTGCTCACGGTGACCATGCCGATGCTGACAGTGCCGATGGTGATAGTGCCAATAGTGAGAGTGCTCACGGTGACACTGCCCATGGAGACACTGCCCATGGTGATAGTGCTCATCATGACAACCCCTCTGACCAGTGCCAATGGTGCGAGTCCCCGTGGCGACATTTCTCATGGTGAAAGTGATCCTGTTGAAATTGCTCATGGTGACAGTGCTCATGGTGAGAGTGTTCAAGGTGATAGTCTCCATGTTGACAATGCCCATGGTGACTGTTCTCACGGTGACAGTGCCTATGTTGATTATGCTCTTAGTGACAGTGCTCACGGTGACAGTGCCCATGGTGGCAGTGCCCATGGTGACACTGCCCATGATGACAATGCCCAGGATGACAGTGCCCATGAAGTTAGTGCCCACAGTGCCATTGCCTATGTTAACAGTGCTCACAGTGACAGTACCCATGGTAACAGTGACCACGGTGCGAGTGCTCATGGTGATAGTGTCCATGGTGACAGGTCCCATTGTGACAGTCCGCATTGTGCCAGTAACAATAGTGACACTGCCCATGGTGACACTGACACCGGTGAGAGTGCTCATGGTGCTAGTGCTCACAGTAATAGTGCTCATGGTGACAGTGCCAACAGTGACGGTGCTCACGGTGACAGTGCCCATGGTTATAGTGCCCATCATGAGAGTCCACCCATTGAGAGTGCCCATGGTGACAGTTCCCATTGTGAAAGTGCTCATGGTGACATCGCCCATGTTGGTAGTTCCCTTGGTGACAGTGCTCACGGTGATAGTGACCATGGTAAATGTGCACATGTTGGCCGTGCCCTTGGTGACAGTGCCATTGATGACAGTACGCATGGTGAAAGTTCTCACGGTTATAGTGCCCATGGTGACAAGGCACAGGTTGGCAGTGAAAAATGGTGAAAGGGCCCATGTTGATAGTTCTCATGGTGAAAGTGCACACGGTGACAACCCATGCAGACAGTACTCACGGTGACAGTTCTCATGGTTGCAGTACCCATGGTGACAGTGCTCACAGTGATACTGCCCATGGTGGCAGTGCCCATGGTGACAGTGCCCATGGTGACACTGCCCATGATGACAGTGCCCATGGTGAAAGTTCCCAAGGCGCCATTGCCTATGGTGACAGTGCTCATGGTAACAGTGCCCATGGTGACAGTGACCATGGTGAGAGTGCTCACACTGAGAGTGCCCATGGTGACAGGGCTCATGGTGCCAGTCCGCATTGTGCCAGTACCCATGGCGACAGTGGTCATGGTGACACTGACCACAGTGAGAGTGCTCACTGTGATAGAGCTCACGGTAATAGTGCTCATGGTGTCAGTGCAAATGGTGACAATACCCATGGTGACAGTACTCATGTTGAAAATACCCATGGTGGCAGTTCTCATAGCGACAGTTCTCATGGTGACAGTGCTCATAATAACAGTGCCCAAGGAGGCAGTCGTCGTGGTGACAGTGCTAATGATGACAGTGCTCTTTGTGGCAGTTCCCATGGGGACAGTACCGATGGTGACATTGCACATTTTTAGATTGCCCATGGTAACTATGCTCACGGTGATAGTGCACATCGTGACAGTGCCCATGGTGGTAGTTCAACTGGTGACAGTGCTAAATAGTGACAGTGCACATGCTCACAGTGCTCACAGTGATAGTGCCCATGGTGACAGTGCCCACGGTGATAATGGGCATTATTACAGAGTTCATCGTGACAGAGCCCAAGGTGGCAGTGGCCATGGTGACAGTGCCCACAATGACAGTGCCCATGGTAACAGTACCGACACTGGCAGTGCCCATGGTGACACTTCTCACAGTGAATGTGCCCATGGGGACAGTTACCATGATGAGATTTCTCACGGTGATAGTGCCCGTTGTGACAGGGCTCGCAGTGACAATGCCCATGGTGCCAGTGCCCATAGAGACATTGCGCATGGTCATATTTCTCATGGTGAAAGTGCCTATTGTGACACTGCACCTAGTGGCAGTGCAAAATGGTGACAGTGCCCATGGTGACATTGCTCATAGTGACTTTGTTTACAGTGATAATCCTTACGGTGACAATGCGCATGGTGACACTGCACACAGTTGCCGTGTTCATGGTGACAGTGTTCACGGTGATACTTTCCATGGTGATAGTGCCCATGGTGACATTGCACATGGTGGCAGTGAAAAATGTTGAGAGTGCCCCTGTTGACAGTTCTCATGGTGACAGTGCACATGGTGACAACCCATGCAGACATTACTCATGGCGAGAGTACTCACGGTGACAGTTCTCATGTTTGCAGTATCCATGGTGACAGTGCTCACAGTGATAGTGCCCATGGTGTGAGAGCCCATTGTGACACTGCCCATGATGACAGGGCCCATGGTGAGATTGTCCATGGTAACAGTGCCCATAGTCACAATTCTCATGGTGTAGTGCTCACAGTGACATTGCCCATCGTGTCATGCCCATAGTGACAGTGCTCATGGTGACAGTGCTCATGTTGGCAGTGCCATAAATAACAGTGTTCATTGTGGCAGTGCTCATGGTGTCCGTGCTCATGGTGACAGTGCCCATGTTTACAGTGTTTATGGTGATAGATGTCACGGTGTCATTGCCCACAGGACAGTGCCAAGGCTGACAAAGCCCATGGTGATACTTCCCATTGTGACATTGCCCATGTTGACAGTGCCCATGATGACTTTTCTCTCTGTGACAGTGCCCTTGGGGACAGTTAGCACTGTGAGATTTCTCACAGTGATACTGCACATTGTTTCAGTGCTAATAGTGAAAAGACCCACGGCGCCAGTGCCCATCAAGGCATTGCTCACGGTGATATTTCTCACGGTGACAGTGCCCATGGTGATATCACCCATGGTGACAGTACTCAGTGATCAAGTGCTCATGGTGACAGTGCCTAAGGTGATAGTGCACATGGTGGCAGTGCAAAATGGTGACAGTGCCCATGGTGACATTGCTCATAGTGACTTTGCTTACAGTGATAGTCCTTATGGTGACAGTGTGCATGGTGACACTGCACACAGTTGCAGTGTTCATGGTGACAGTGTTCACGGTGATACTTTCCATGGTGATAGTGTCCATGGTGACATTGCACCTGGTGGCAGTGAAAAATGGTGACAGTGCCCTTGCTGACAGTTCTCATGGTGACAGTGCACATGGTCACAACCCATGCAGCCAGTACTCATGGAGACAGTACTCACGGTGACATTTCCCATGTTGGCAGTATCCATGGTGAACAGTGCTCACAGTGAGCGTGCCCATGGTGACACTGCCCATGATGACAGGGCCCATGGTGCCATTGCTTTTGGTGACGATGCTCATGGTAACAGTGCCCATGGTGACAGTGACCATGGTGAGAGTGCTCACACTGATGGTGCCCATGGTGACAGTGCTCATGGTGCCTATCTACATTGTGCCAGTACCCATGGCGACAGTGCTCATGGTGACAGTGACCACAGTGAGAGTGCCCATGGTGGCAGTGCCCATGGTGACACTGCCCATGGTGACAATACACAGCATGACAGTATTCATGGTGACATTGCTCATGGTGAAAGTGTCCACCGTGAGAGTTCCCATGTTCACAACTCTCATGGTGATAGTGCCCATGGTGACAATACCCAGGGTGACAGTGCTCATGGATAAAGTGCTCACAGTGACAGTGCCCATGGTGATAGTACCCATGGTGAGAGTCCGCACGTTGATAGTACCCATGGTGTCAGTTCCCATTGTGAAAGTGCTCATGATGACATTGCCCATGTTGGTAGTTCCCATGGTGACGGTTCTCACGGTGATAGTGACCATGGTAACTGTGCACATGGAGGCCATGTCCTTGGTGACAGTGCCAATGATGACAGGACGCATGGTGACAGTTCTCACGGTAATAGTGCCCATGGTGACAAGCAGAGGGTGGCAGTGAAAAATGGTGAAAGTGCCCATGTTGACAGTTCTCATGGTGACAGTGCACACGGTGACAACCCATGCAGACAGTACTCACGGTGACAGTTATCTTTGTTGCAGTACCCATGGTGACAGTGCTCACAGTGATATTGTCCATGGTTGCAGTGCCCTTGGTTAGAGTTCCCATAGTGACACTGCCCATGATGACAGTGCCCATGGTGACAGTGCCCACGGCACCATTGCCTATGGTGACAGTGCTCATGGTAACAGTGCCCATGGTCACAGTGACCACGGTGAGAGTGCTTACAGTGTTAGTGCCCATGGTGACAGGGTTCATGGTGCCAGTCCGCAATGTGCCCGTACCCATGGCAACAGTGCTCATGGTGACAGCGACCACAGTGAGAGTGCTCACGGTGATAGTGCTCAAGGTAATAGTGCTCATGATGACAGTGAAAATGGTGACATTACCCATGGTGACTACTGATGTTGAAAATCCCCATGGTGGCAGTACTCATAGCGACAGTTTTCATGGTGACAGTGCTCATAATAGCATTTCCCAAGGTGGCAGTGCTTGTGGTGACAGTGCTAATGGTGACAGTGCACTTGGTGGCAGTTCCCATGGGGACAGTACCGATGGTGACACTGTGCATTGTTACAGTCCCCATGGTAACCGTGCTCACAGTGATAGTGCACATTGTGACATTGCCCATGGTGGTAGTTCAACTGGTGACAGTGCTAAATAGTGACAGTGCACATGCTGACAGTGCTCATGGGGATAGTGCCCATGTTGACAGTGCACACGTTGATAATGGGCATTGTTACAGAGTTCATGGTGACAGACCCGAAGGTGGCAGTGTCCATGGTGACAGTGCCCACAATGAGAGTGCGCATGGTGACAGTGCCGACATTGACAGTGCCCATGGTGACACTTCTCACAGTGACAATGCCCATGATGCCAGTGCCCATAGAGTCATTCCGCACGGTCACATTTCACACAGTGAAAGTGCCTAGGGTGATATTAGCCATGGTGACAGTGCACATGGTGGCAGGGCAAAATGGTGACATTGCCCATGGTGACATTGCTCATGGTGACTTTGCTTACGGTGATAGTCCTTACAGTGACAGTGCGCATGGTGACACTGCACACAGTGACAGTGTTCATGGGGACAGTGTTCACGGTGATAGTTCCCATGGTGAGAGTGTCCATGGTAACAGTGCCCATAGTCACAATTCTCATGGTGTAGTGCTCACAGTGACAGTGCCCATGGTGTCATGCCCATGGTGACAGTGCTCATGGTGACAGTGCTCACGTTGGCAGTGCCATAAATAACAGTGCTCTTTGTGGCAGTGCTCATGGTGTCCGTGCTCATGGTGACAGTGCCCATGTTTACTGTGTTTATGGTGATAGATGTCACGGTGTCAGTGCCCACGGGGACAGTGCCAAGGCTGACAAAGCCCATGCTGATAATTCCCATTGTGACAGTGCCCACGGTGACTGTGCCCATGGTGACAGCGCCCAGTGTGACAAGGCTCATGGTGACAGTGCTCACGGTGACGGTGCCCATGGTGACAGTGCCGATGGTGAGAGTGCCAATAGTGACAGTGCTCATGGTGAAACTGCCCATGGAGACATCGCCCATGGTGATAGTGCTCATGGTGACAACCGCACGGTGACAGTGCCAATGTTGATAGTCTCCGTGGTGACAGGTCTTACATTGAATGTGACCATGGTGTCTGTGCTCATGGTGACAGTGCTCAAGGTTAGAGTCTCCATGTTGACAGTGCCGATGGTGACAATTCTCACGGTGACAGGGCCTATGGTGAAAATTCTCATAGTGACATTGTTCACGGTGACAGTGCCCATGGTGCTATTACCCATGGTGACAGTTCTCATAGTGAAACAGCCCATGGTGACACTGACATGGTGGCAGTGCAAAATGGTGACAGTGACCATGGTGATATTGCTCATGGTGACATTGCTTACGGTGATAGTGTGGTGAAACTGCACACAGGGACATTGCTCATGGTGACAGTGTTCACGGCGTTAGTTCCTATGGTGAATGTGGCCATGGGGACAGTGCCCATAGTCACAATTCTCATGGTGTAGTGCTCACGGTGACAGTGCCCATGGTGACAATACACAGGGTGACAGTATTCATGGTGACATTGCTCATGGTGAGAGTGCCCATGCTGAGAGTGCCCATGTTCACAACTGTCACGGTGATAGTTCCCATGGTGACAATACCCAGGGTAACAGAGCTGATGGTAAAAGTGTTCACGGTGACAGTGCCCATGGTGACAGTAACTAAGGTGACAATTCCCATGGTGAGACTGCTCATAGACAGTGCCCATGGTGACAATACCCAGCGTGTCCTGTCCATGGTGACAGTGATCATGGTGACACTTCTCATGAGGACAGTGCCATAAGTGACAGTGCTCTTTGTGGCAGTGCTCATGGTGACCGTGCTCATGGTGACAGTGCCCATGGTGACAGTGCCTATGGTGATAGATATCATGGTGGCCATGCCCAGGGTGACATTGCCCACGCTGACAAAGCCCATGGTGATACTTCCCATTGTGACAGTGCCCACGGTGGCAGAGCCCATGGTGACAGTGCCCAAGATCACAGTGCCCATGGTGAGAGTGCTAACGATGACTGTGCTGATGGTGACAGCGCCGATGGTGATAGTGCTAATAGTGAGAGTGCTCACGGTGACACTGCCCATGGAGACACTGTCCATGGTGATAGTGCTCATCATGACAACCCCTCGGAGGCAGTGCCAATGGTGAGAGTCCCCATGGTGACAGTTCTCACGGTGAAAGTGATCCTGTTGAAATTGCTCATGGTGACAGTGCTCATGGTGACAGTGCTCAAGGTGATAGTCTCCAAGTTGACAGTGCCCATGGTGACTGTTCTCACGGTGACAGTGCCTATGTTGATTATGCTCTTAGTGACAGTGCTGGCGGTGACCGTGCCCATGGTGACAGTGACCACGGTGAGTGTTCTCACTGTGATAGTGCCAATGGTGACAGTGTTCATGATGACAGTCCGCATTAAGGCTGTGCCCGTGGTGACAGTGCTCATGGTGATAGTTCTCACGGTGATAGTTCTCACGTTGACAGTGCCAAAGGTGACAATACCCAGGTGATCGTAATCATGGTGAAAGTGCCCATGGTGGCAGTTCTCATACTGACAGTTCTTGTGACAGTGCTCATGGTGGCAGTGCCCGTGGTGACAGTGCTCTTGGTGACAGTGCTCATGGTGGCAGTGCCCATGGTGAGACTACCGATGGTGACACTGCCCATGGTGACAGTGCACATGGTCATGGTGCATCTGGTGGCAGTGCAAAATAGTGAGAGTGCCCATGGTGATATTGCTCATGGTGATAGTGCCCATGGTGAGAGTGCCCATGGTTCCAGTGCTCATGGTGACAGTGCCCATTGTGACAGTGCCCCTGGTGACAGTGCACACCGTGAGAGTGCCCATGGTGTCTGTGCCCATGGTGACAGTTCTTATCATGAGAGTGTTCACGGTAGCAGTGTTCATGGTAATAGTGCTCACGGAGGCATTGCCCACAATGAGAGTGCCCATGGTGAGAATACTGACTGTGACAGTGCCCATGATGACTCTTCTCTCTGTGACAGTGCCCTTGGGGACAGTTAGCACGGTGACATTTCTCACAGTGATAGCGCACATTGTTTCAGTGCTAATAGTGAAAAGACCCACGGCGCCAGTGCGCATCATGGTATTGCTCACGGTGATAGTTCTCACGGTGACAGTGCCCATGGTGATATTACCCATGGTGACAGTACTCAGTGATCAAGTGCTCATGGTGACAGTGCCTAAGGTGATAGTGCACATGGTGGCAGTGCAAAATGGTGACAGTGCCCATAGGGACATTGCTTAATGTGATAGTCCTTGTGGTGACATTGTGCAGGGTGACATTGCCCACCACGACAGTGCTCTTGTTGACAGTGCTCATGGTGATAGTGCCAATGTTGGAAGTGCCCATCGTGAAAGTGCCCATGGTGACAGTTCTTATGATGAGAGTGGTCAGAGTGGCAGTGCTCATGGTGAAAGTGCCCATGGTGACAGAGCCCACGGTGACAGTGTCCATAGTTATAGTGTCCATGGTGACAGTACTAACAGTTAAATTGTCAATGGGTACACTGCCCATGGTGAAAGTGCCCATGGTCACAACACTCACGGTGATAGTGCTCACGGTGAGAGTGGCCATGGTGTCAGTGACCACAGTGACAGTTCTAATGGTGATACTGCCCATGATGACAGTGTTCATGGTGACAGTCCACATTGTGCCAGTGCCCAAGGTGACAGTGCTCATGGTGACAGTGCCCAAAGTCACAATACCCATGGTGACAGTGCCCAGGCTGACAGTTCTCAAGGTGATAGTGCCCATGGTGACAGTGCACATGGTGATACAGAGAATGGGGACAGTGCTTACGTTGACAGTGGTCATGGTTGCAGTACCCATGCTGATAGTGCTGAAACTGACAGTGCCCTTGGTGATAGTGCCCATGGTGAGTGTGCTCGTGTTAATAGTGCCCATGGTGGCAGTTCCCATTGTGAAAGTGCTCATGATGACCGTGCCCATGTTGGTAGTTCCCATGGTGACAGTGCTCATGGTGATAGTGACCATGTTAACAGTGCACATGGTGGCTGTGCCCTTGGTGACACTGCCCATGATGACAGTACTCATGGTGACAGTGCTCACGGTGATAGTGCCAATGGTGACAGTGCACATGGTTGTAGTGCACATGATGGCAGTGAAAAATCGTGACAGTTCCCATGCTGACAGTTCTCATTGTGACAGTGCACATGGTCACAACCGATGCTGACACTGCCCATGGTAGCTGTACACGTGGTGACAATGCTCACAGTGATAGTGTCCATGGTGACAGTGCCCATGGTGACACTGCCCATGATGACAATGCCCATGGTGAAAGTTCCCACGGCGCCATTGCCTATGGTGACAGTGCTCATGGTAACAGTGCCCATGGTGACAGTGACCATGGTGAGAGTGCTCACACTGAGAGTGCCAATGGTGACAGGGCTCATTGTGCCTGTCCGCATTGTGCCAGTACCCATGGCGACAGTGGTCATGGTGACACTGACCACAGTGAGAGTGCTCACTGTGATAGAGCTCACGGTAATAGTGCTCATGGTGTCAGTGCAAATGGTGACAATACCCATGGTGACAGTACTCATGTTGAAAATACCCATGGTGGCAGTTCTCATAGCGACAGTTCTCATGGTGACAGTGCTCATAATAGCAGTGCCCAAGGAGGCAGTCGTCGTGGTGACAGTGCTAATGATGACAGTGCTCTTTGTGGCAGTTCCCATGGGGACAGTACCGATGGTGACACTGCACATTTTTAGATTGCCCATGGTAACTATGCTCACGGTGATAGTGCACATCGTGACAGTGCCCATGGTGGTAGTTCAACTGGTGACAGCGCTAAATAGTGACAGTGCACATGCTCACAGAGCTCACAGTGATAGTGCCCATGGTGACAGTGCCCACGGTGATAATGGGCATTATTACAGTGTTCATCGTGACAGAGCCCAAGGTGGCAGTGGCCATGGTGACAGTGCCCACAATGACAGTGCCCATGGTAACAGTACCGACACTGGCAGTGCCCATGGTGACACTTCTCACAGTGAATGTGCACATGGCGACAGTTACCATGATGAGATTTCTCACGGTGATAGTGCCCGTTGTGACAGGACTCACAGTGACCATGCCCATGGTGCCAGTGCCCATAGAGACATTGCGCATGGTCATATTTCTCATGGTGAAAGTGCCTATTGTGACACTGCACCTAGTGGCAGTGCAAAATGGTGACAGTGCCCATGGTGACATTGCTCATAGTGACTTTGCTTACAGTGATAATCCTTACGGTGACAATGCGCATGGTGACACTGCACACAGTTGCAGTGTTCATGGTGACAGTGTTCACGGTGATACTTTCCATGGTGATAGTGCCCATGGTGACATTGCACATGGTGGCAGTGAAAAATGTTGAGAGTGCCCCTGTTGACAGTTCTCATGGTGACAGTGCACATGGTGACAACCCATGCAGACATTACTCATGGCGAGAGTACTCACGGTGACAGTTCTCATGTTTGCAGTATCCATGGTGACTGTGCTCACAGTGATAGTGCCCATGGTGTGAGAGCCCATTGTGACACTGCCCATGATGACAGGGCCCATGGTGAGATTGTCCATGGTAACAGTGCCCATAGTCACAATTCTCATGGTGTAGTGCTCACAGTGACATTGCCCATCGTGTCATGCCCATAGTGACAGTGCTCATGGTGACAGTGCTCATGTTGGCAGTGCCATAAATAACAGTGTTCATTGTGGCAGTGCTCATGGTGTCCGTGCTCATGGTGACAGTGCCCATGTTTACAGTGTTTATGGTGATAGATGTCACGGTGTCATTGCCCACAGGACAGTGCCAAGGCTGACAAAGCCCATGGTGATACTTCCCATTGTGACATTGCCCATGTTGACAGTGCCCATGATGACTTTTCTCTCTGTGACAGTGCCCTTGGGGACAGTTAGCACTGTGAGATTTCTCACAGTGATACTGCACATTGTTTCAGTGCTAATAGTGAAAAGACCCACGGCGCCAGTGCCCATCAAGGCATTGCTCACGGTGATATTTCTCACGGTGACAGTGCCCATGGTGATATTACCCATGGTGACAGTACTCAGTGATCAAGTGCTCATGGTGACAGTGCCTAAGGTGATAGTGCACATGGTGGCAGTGCAAAATGGTGACAGTGCCCATGGTGACATTGCTCATAGTGACTTTGCTTACAGTGATAGTCCTTACGGTGACAGTGTGCATGGTGACACTGCACACAGTTGCAGTGTTCATGGTGACAGTGTTCACGGTGATACTTTCCATGGTGATAGTGCCCATGGTGACATTGCACCTGGTGGCAGTGAAAAATGGTGACAGTGCCCTTGCTGACAGTTCTCATGGTGACAGTGCACATGGTCACAACCCATGCAGCCAGTACTCATGGAGACAGTACTCACGGTGACATTTCCCATGTTGGCAGTATCCATGGTGAACAGTGCTCACAGTGAGCGTGCCCATGGTGACACTGCCCATGATGACAGGGCCCATGGTGCCATTGCTTTTGGTGACGATGCTCATGGTAACAGTGCCCATGGTGACAGTGACCATGGTGAGAGTGCTCACACTGATGGTGCCCATGGTGACAGTGCTCATGGTGCCTATCTACATTGTGCCAGTACCCATGGCGACAGTGCTCATGGTGACAGTGACCACAGTGAGAGTGCCCATGGTGGCAGTGCCCATGGTGACACTGCCCATGGTGACAATACACAGCATGACAGTATTCATGGTGACATTGCTCATGGTGAAAGTGTCCACCGTGAGAGTTCCCATGTTCACAACTCTCATGGTGATAGTGCCCATGGTGACAATACCCAGGGTGACAGTGCTCATGGATAAAGTGCTCACAGTGACAGTGCCCATGGTGATAGTACCCATGGTGAGAGTCCGCACGTTGATAGTACCCATGGTGTCAGTTCCCATTGTGAAAGTGCTCATGATGACATTGCCCATGTTGGTAGTTCCCATGGTGACGGTTCTCACGGTGATAGTGACCATGGTAACTGTGCACATGGAGGCCATGTCCTTGGTGACAGTGCCAATGATGACAGGACGCATGGTGACAGTTCTCACGGTAATAGTGCCCATGGTGACAAGCAGAGGGTGGCAGTGAAAAATGGTGAAAGTGCCCATGTTGACAGTTCTCATGGTGACAGTGCACACGGTGACAACCCATGCAGACAGTACTCACGGTGACAGTTATCTTTGTTGCAGTACCCATGGTGACAGTGCTCACAGTGATATTGTCCATGGTTGCAGTGCCCTTGGTTAGAGTTCCCATAGTGACACTGCCCATGATGACAGTGCCCATGGTGACAGTGCCCACGGCACCATTGCCTATGGTGACAGTGCTCATGGTAACAGTGCCCATGGTCACAGTGACCACGGTGAGAGTGCTTACAGTGTTAGTGCCCATGGTGACAGGGTTCATGGTGCCAGTCCGCAATGTGCCCGTACCCATGGCAACAGTGCTCATGGTGACAGCGACCACAGTGAGAGTGCTCACGGTGATAGTGCTCAAGGTAATAGTGCTCATGATGACAGTGAAAATGGTGACATTACCCATGGTGACTACTGATGTTGAAAATCCCCATGGTGGCAGTACTCATAGCAACAGTTTTCATGGTGACAGTGCTCATAATAGCATTTCCCAAGGTGGCAGTGCTTGTGGTGACAGTGCTAATGGTGACAGTGCACTTGGTGGCAGTTCCCATGGGGACAGTACCGATGGTGACACTGTGCATTGTTACAGTCCCCATGGTAACCGTGCTCACAGTGATAGTGCACATTGTGACATTGCCCATGGTGGTAGTTCAACTGGTGACAGTGCTAAATAGTGACAGTGCACATGCTGACAGTGCTCATGGGGATAGTGCCCATGTTGACAGTGCACACGTTGATAATGGGCATTGTTACAGAGTTCATGGTGACAGACCCGAAGGTGGCAGTGTCCATGGTGACAGTGCCCACAATGAGAGTGCGCATGGTGACAGTGCCGACATTGACAGTGCCCATGGTGACACTTCTCACAGTGACAATGCCCATGATGCCAGTGCCCATAGAGTCATTCCGCACGGTCACATTTCACACAGTGAAAGTGCCTAGGGTGATATTAGCCATGGTGACACTGCACATGGTGGCAGGGCAAAATGGTGACATTGCCCATGGTGACATTGCTCATGGTGACTTTGCTTACGGTGATAGTCCTTACAGTGACAGTGCGCATGGTGACACTGCACACAGTGACAGTGTTCATGGGGACAGTGTTCACGGTGATAGTTCCCATGGTGAGAGTGTCCATGGTAACAGTGCCCATAGTCACAATTCTCATGGTGTAGTGCTCACAGTGACAGTGCCCATGGTGTCATGCCCATGGTGACAGTGCTCATGGTGACAGTGCTCACGTTGGCAGTGCCATAAATAACAGTGCTCTTTGTGGCAGTGCTCATGGTGTCCGTGCTCATGGTGACAGTGCCCATGTTTACTGTGTTTATGGTGATAGATGTCACGGTGTCAGTGCCCACGGGGACAGTGCCAAGGCTGACAAAGCCCATGCTGATAATTCCCATTGTGACAGTGCCCACGGTGACTGTGCCCATGGTGACAGCGCCCAGTGTGACAAGGCTCATGGTGACAGTGCTCACGGTGACGGTGCCCATGGTGACAGTGCCGATGGTGAGAGTGCCAATAGTGACAGTGCTCATGGTGAAACTGCCCATGGAGACATCGCCCATGGTGATAGTGCTCATGGTGACAACCGCACGGTGACAGTGCCAATGTTGATAGTCTCCGTGGTGACAGGTCTTACATTGAATGTGACCATGGTGTCTGTGCTCATGGTGACAGTGCTCAAGGTTAGAGTCTCCATGTTGACAGTGCCGATGGTGACAATTCTCACGGTGACAGGGCCTATGGTGAAAATTCTCATAGTGACATTGTTCACGGTGACAGTGCCCATGGTGCTATTACCCATGGTGACAGTTCTCATAGTGAAACAGCCCATGGTGACACTGACATGGTGGCAGTGCAAAATGGTGACAGTGACCATGGTGATATTGCTCATGGTGACATTGCTTACGGTGATAGTGTGGTGAAACTGCACACAGGGACATTGCTCATGGTGACAGTGTTCACAGCGTTAGTTCCTATGGTGAATGTGGCCATGGGGACAGTGCCCATAGTCACAATTCTCATGGTGTAGTGCTCACGGTGACAGTGCCCATGGTGACAATACACAGGGTGACAGTATTCATGGTGACATTGCTCATGGTGAGAGTGCCCATGCTGAGAGTGCCCATGTTCACAACTGTCACGGTGATAGTTCCCATGGTGACAATACCCAGGGTAACAGAGCTGATGGTAAAAGTGTTCACGGTGACAGTGCCCATGGTGACAGTAACTAAGGTGACAATTCCCATGGTGAGACTGCTCATAGACAGTGCCCATGGTGACAATACCCAGCGTGTCCTGTCCATGGTGACAGTGATCATGGTGACACTTCTCATGAGGACAGTGCCATAAGTGACAGTGCTCTTTGTGGCAGTGCTCATGGTGACCGTGCTCATGGTGACAGTGCCCATGGTGACAGTGCCTATGGTGATAGATATCATGGTGGCCATGCCCAGGGTGACATTGCCCACGCTGACAAAGCCCATGGTGATACTTCCCATTGTGACAGTGCCCACGGTGGCAGAGCCCATGGTGACAGTGCCCAAGATCACAGTGCCCATGGTGAGAGTGCTAACGATGACTGTGCTGATGGTGACAGCGCCGATGGTGATAGTGCCAATAGTGAGAGTGCTCACGGTGACACTGCCCATGGAGACACTGTCCATGGTGATAGTGCTCATCATGACAACCCCTCGGAGGCAGTGCCAATGGTGAGAGTCCCCATGGTGACAGTTCTCACGGTGAAAGTGATCCTGTTGAAATTGCTCATGGTGACAGTGCTCATGGTGACAGTGCTCAAGGTGATAGTCTCCAAGTTGACAGTGCCCATGGTGACTGTTCTCACGGTGACAGTGCCTATGTTGATTATGCTCTTAGTGACAGTGCTGGCGGTGACCGTGCCCATGGTGACAGTGACCACGGTGAGTGTTCTCACTGTGATAGTGCCAATGGTGACAGTGTTCATGATGACAGTCCGCATTAAGGCTGTGCCCGTGGTGACAGTGCTCATGGTGATAGTTCTCACGGTGATAGTTCTCACGTTGACAGTGCCAAAGGTGACAATACCCAGGTGATCGTAATCATGGTGAAAGTGCCCATGGTGGCAGTTCTCATACTGACAGTTCTTGTGACAGTGCTCATGGTGGCAGTGCCCGTGGTGACAGTGCTCTTGGTGACAGTGCTCATGGTGGCAGTGCCCATGGTGAGACTACCGATGGTGACACTGCCCATGGTGACAGTGCACATGGTCATGGTGCATCTGGTGGCAGTGCAAAATAGTGAGAGTGCCCATGGTGATATTGCTCATGGTGATAGTGCCCATGGTGAGAGTGCCCATGGTTCCAGTGCTCATGGTGACAGTGCCCATTGTGACAGTGCCCCTGGTGACAGTGCACACCGTGAGAGTGCCCATGGTGTCTGTGCCCATGGTGACAGTTCTTATCATGAGAGTGTTCACGGTAGCAGTGTTCATGGTAATAGTGCTCACGGAGGCATTGCCCACAATGAGAGTGCCCATGGTGAGAATACTGACTGTGACAGTGCCCATGATGACTCTTCTCTCTGTGACAGTGCCCTTGGGGACAGTTAGCACGGTGACATTTCTCACAGTGATAGCGCACATTGTTTCAGTGCTAATAGTGAAAAGACCCACGGCGCCAGTGCGCATCATGGTATTGCTCACGGTGATAGTTCTCACGGTGACAGTGCCCATGGTGATATTACCCATGGTGACAGTACTCAGTGATCAAGTGCTCATGGTGACAGTGCCTAAGGTGATAGTGCACATGGTGGCAGTGCAAAATGGTGACAGTGCCCATAGGGACATTGCTTAATGTGATAGTCCTTGTGGTGACATTGTGCAGGGTGACATTGCCCACCACGACAGTGCTCTTGTTGACAGTGCTCATGGTGATAGTGCCAATGTTGGAAGTGCCCATCGTGAAAGTGCCCATGGTGACAGTTCTTATGATGAGAGTGGTCAGAGTGGCAGTGCTCATGGTGAAAGTGCCCATGGTGACAGAGCCCACGGTGACAGTGTCCATAGTTATAGTGTCCATGGTGACAGTACTAACAGTTAAATTGTCAATGGGTACACTGCCCATGGTGAAAGTGCCCATGGTCACAACACTTACAGTGATAGTGCTCACGGTGAGAGTGGCCATGGTGTCAGTGACCACAGTGACAGTTCTAATGGTGATACTGCCCATGATGACAGTGTTCATGGTGACAGTCCACATTGTGCCAGTGCCCAAGGTGACAGTGCTCATGGTGACAGTGCCCAAAGTCACAATACCCATGGTGACAGTGCCCAGGCTGACAGTTCTCAAGGTGATAGTGCCCATGGTGACAGTGCACATGGTGATACAGAGAATGGGGACAGTGCTTACGTTGACAGTGGTCATGGTTGCAGTACCCATGCTGATAGTGCTGAAACTGACAGTGCCCTTGGTGATAGTGCCCATGGTGAGTGTGCTCGTGTTAATAGTGCCCATGGTGGCAGTTCCCATTGTGAAAGTGCTCATGATGACCGTGCCCATGTTGGTAGTTCCCATGGTGACAGTGCTCATGGTGATAGTGACCATGTTAACAGTGCACATGGTGGCTGTGCCCTTGGTGACACTGCCCATGATGACAGTACTCATGGTGACAGTGCTCACGGTGATAGTGCCAATGGTGACAGTGCACATGGTTGTAGTGCACATGATGGCAGTGAAAAATCGTGACAGTTCCCATGCTGACAGTTCTCATTGTGACAGTGCACATGGTCACAACCGATGCTGACACTGCCCATGGTAGCTGTACACGTGGTGACAATGCTCACAGTGATAGTGTCCATGGTGACAGTGCCCATGGTGACACTGCCCATGATGACAATGCCCATGGTGAAAGTTCCCACGGCGCCATTGCCTATGGTGACAGTGCTCATGGTAACAGTGCCCATGGTGACAGTGACCATGGTGAGAGTGCTCACACTGAGAGTGCCAATGGTGACAGGGCTCATTGTGCCTGTCCGCATTGTGCCAGTACCCATGGCGACAGTGGTCATGGTGACACTGACCACAGTGAGAGTGCTCACTGTGATAGAGCTCACGGTAATAGTGCTCATGGTGTCAGTGCAAATGGTGACAATACCCATGGTGACAGTACTCATGTTGAAAATACCCATGGTGGCAGTTCTCATAGCGACAGTTCTCATGGTGACAGTGCTCATAATAGCAGTGCCCAAGGAGGCAGTCGTCGTGGTGACAGTGCTAATGATGACAGTGCTCTTTGTGGCAGTTCCCATGGGGACAGTACCGATGGTGACACTGCACATTTTTAGATTGCCCATGGTAACTATGCTCACGGTGATAGTGCACATCGTGACAGTGCCCATGGTGGTAGTTCAACTGGTGACAGCGCTAAATAGTGACAGTGCACATGCTCACAGAGCTCACAGTGATAGTGCCCATGGTGACAGTGCCCACGGTGATAATGGGCATTATTACAGTGTTCATCGTGACAGAGCCCAAGGTGGCAGTGGCCATGGTGACAGTGCCCACAATGACAGTGCCCATGGTAACAGTACCGACACTGGCAGTGCCCATGGTGACACTTCTCACAGTGAATGTGCACATGGCGACAGTTACCATGATGAGATTTCTCACGGTGATAGTGCCCGTTGTGACAGGACTCACAGTGACCATGCCCATGGTGCCAGTGCCCATAGAGACATTGCGCATGGTCATATTTCTCATGGTGAAAGTGCCTATTGTGACACTGCACCTAGTGGCAGTGCAAAATGGTGACAGTGCCCATGGTGACATTGCTCATAGTGACTTTGCTTACAGTGATAATCCTTACGGTGACAATGCGCATGGTGACACTGCACACAGTTGCAGTGTTCATGGTGACAGTGTTCACGGTGATACTTTCCATGGTGATAGTGCCCATGGTGACATTGCACATGGTGGCAGTGAAAAATGTTGAGAGTGCCCCTGTTGACAGTTCTCATGGTGACAGTGCACATGGTGACAACCCATGCAGACATTACTCATGGCGAGAGTACTCACGGTGACAGTTCTCATGTTTGCAGTATCCATGGTGACTGTGCTCACAGTGATAGTGCCCATGGTGAGAGAGCCCATTGTGACACTGCCCATGATGACAGGGCCCATGGTGAGATTGTCCATGGTAACAGTGCCCATAGTCACAATTCTCATGGTGTAGTGCTCACAGTGACATTGCCCATCGTGTCATGCCCATAGTGACAGTGCTCATGTTGGCAGTGCCATAAATAACAGTGTTCATTGTGGCAGTGCTCATGGTGTCCGTGCTCATGGTGACAGTGCCCATGTTTACAGTGTTTATGGTGATAGATGTCACGGTGTCATTGCCCACAGGACAGTGCCAAGGCTGACAAAGCCCATGGTGATACTTCCCATTGTGACATTGCCCATGTTGACAGTGCCCATGATGACTTTTCTCTCTGTGACAGTGCCCTTGGGGACAGTTAGCACTGTGAGATTTCTCACAGTGATACTGCACATTGTTTCAGTGCTAATAGTGAAAAGACCCACGGCGCCAGTGCCCATCAAGGCATTGCTCACGGTGATATTTCTCACGGTGACAGTGCCCATGGTGATATCACCCATGGTGACAGTACTCAGTGATCAAGTGCTCATGGTGACAGTGCCTAAGGTGATAGTGCACATGGTGGCAGTGCAAAATGGTGACAGTGCCCATGGTGACATTGCTCATAGTGACTTTGCTTACAGTGATAGTCCTTACGGTGACAGTGTGCATGGTGACACTGCACACAGTTGCAGTGTTCATGGTGACAGTGTTCACGGTGATACTTTCCATGGTGATAGTGCCCATGGTGACATTGCACCTGGTGGCAGTGAAAAATGGTGACAGTGCCCTTGCTGACAGTTCTCATGGTGACAGTGCACATGGTCACAACCCATGCAGCCAGTACTCATGGAGACAGTACTCACGGTGACATTTCCCATGTTGGCAGTATCCATGGTGAACAGTGCTCACAGTGAGCGTGCCCATGGTGACACTGCCCATGATGACAGGGCCCATGGTGCCATTGCTTTTGGTGACGATGCTCATGGTAACAGTGCCCATGGTGACAGTGACCATGGTGAGAGTGCTCACACTGATGGTGCCCATGGTGACAGTGCTCATGGTGCCTATCTACATTGTGCCAGTACCCATGGCGACAGTGCTCATGGTGACAGTGACCACAGTGAGAGTGCCCATGGTGGCAGTGCCCATGGTGACACTGCCCATGGTGACAATACACAGCATGACAGTATTCATGGTGACATTGCTCATGGTGAAAGTGTCCACCGTGAGAGTTCCCATGTTCACAACTCTCATGGTGATAGTGCCCATGGTGACAATACCCAGGGTGACAGTGCTCATGGATAAAGTGCTCACAGTGACAGTGCCCATGGTGATAGTACCCATGGTGAGAGTCCGCACGTTGATAGTACCCATGGTGTCAGTTCCCATTGTGAAAGTGCTCATGATGACATTGCCCATGTTGGTAGTTCCCATGGTGACGGTTCTCACGGTGATAGTGACCATGGTAACTGTGCACATGGAGGCCATGTCCTTGGTGACAGTGCCAATGATGACAGGACGCATGGTGACAGTTCTCACGGTAATAGTGCCCATGGTGACAAGCAGAGGGTGGCAGTGAAAAATGGTGAAAGTGCCCATGTTGACAGTTCTCATGGTGACAGTGCACACGGTGACAACCCATGCAGACAGTACTCACGGTGACAGTTATCTTTGTTGCAGTACCCATGGTGACAGTGCTCACAGTGATATTGTCCATGGTTGCAGTGCCCTTGGTTAGAGTTCCCATAGTGACACTGCCCATGATGACAGTGCCCATGGTGACAGTGCCCACGGCACCATTGCCTATGGTGACAGTGCTCATGGTAACAGTGCCCATGGTCACAGTGACCACGGTGAGAGTGCTTACAGTGTTAGTGCCCATGGTGACAGGGTTCATGGTGCCAGTCCGCAATGTGCCCGTACCCATGGCAACAGTGCTCATGGTGACAGCGACCACAGTGAGAGTGCTCACGGTGATAGTGCTCAAGGTAATAGTGCTCATGATGACAGTGAAAATGGTGACATTACCCATGGTGACTACTGATGTTGAAAATCCCCATGGTGGCAGTACTCATAGCGACAGTTTTCATGGTGACAGTGCTCATAATAGCATTTCCCAAGGTGGCAGTGCTTGTGGTGACAGTGCTAATGGTGACAGTGCACTTGGTGGCAGTTCCCATGGGGACAGTACCGATGGTGACACTGTGCATTGTTACAGTCCCCATGGTAACCGTGCTCACAGTGATAGTGCACATTGTGACATTGCCCATGGTGGTAGTTCAACTGGTGACAGTGCTAAATAGTGACAGTGCACATGCTGACAGTGCTCATGGGGATAGTGCCCATGTTGACAGTGCACACGTTGATAATGGGCATTGTTACAGAGTTCATGGTGACAGACCCGAAGGTGGCAGTGTCCATGGTGACAGTGCCCACAATGAGAGTGCGCATGGTGACAGTGCCGACATTGACAGTGCCCATGGTGACACTTCTCACAGTGACAATGCCCATGATGCCAGTGCCCATAGAGTCATTCCGCACGGTCACATTTCACACAGTGAAAGTGCCTAGGGTGATATTAGCCATGGTGACACTGCACATGGTGGCAGGGCAAAATGGTGACATTGCCCATGGTGACATTGCTCATGGTGACTTTGCTTACGGTGATAGTCCTTACAGTGACAGTGCGCATGGTGACACTGCACACAGTGACAGTGTTCATGGGGACAGTGTTCACGGTGATAGTTCCCATGGTGAGAGTGTCCATGGTAACAGTGCCCATAGTCACAATTCTCATGGTGTAGTGCTCACAGTGACAGTGCCCATGGTGTCATGCCCATGGTGACAGTGCTCATGGTGACAGTGCTCACGTTGGCAGTGCCATAAATAACAGTGCTCTTTGTGGCAGTGCTCATGGTGTCCGTGCTCATGGTGACAGTGCCCATGTTTACTGTGTTTATGGTGATAGATGTCACGGTGTCAGTGCCCACGGGGACAGTGCCAAGGCTGACAAAGCCCATGCTGATAATTCCCATTGTGACAGTGCCCACGGTGACTGTGCCCATGGTGACAGCGCCCAGTGTGACAAGGCTCATGGTGACAGTGCTCACGGTGACGGTGCCCATGGTGACAGTGCCGATGGTGAGAGTGCCAATAGTGACAGTGCTCATGGTGAAACTGCCCATGGAGACATCGCCCATGGTGATAGTGCTCATGGTGACAACCGCACGGTGACAGTGCCAATGTTGATAGTCTCCGTGGTGACAGGTCTTACATTGAATGTGACCATGGTGTCTGTGCTCATGGTGACAGTGCTCAAGGTTAGAGTCTCCATGTTGACAGTGCCGATGGTGACAATTCTCACGGTGACAGGGCCTATGGTGAAAATTCTCATAGTGACATTGTTCACGGTGACAGTGCCCATGGTGCTATTACCCATGGTGACAGTTCTCATAGTGAAACAGCCCATGGTGACACTGACATGGTGGCAGTGCAAAATGGTGACAGTGACCATGGTGATATTGCTCATGGTGACATTGCTTACGGTGATAGTGTGGTGAAACTGCACACAGGGACATTGCTCATGGTGACAGTGTTCACGGCGTTAGTTCCTATGGTGAATGTGGCCATGGGGACAGTGCCCATAGTCACAATTCTCATGGTGTAGTGCTCACGGTGACAGTGCCCATGGTGACAATACACAGGGTGACAGTATTCATGGTGACATTGCTCATGGTGAGAGTGCCCATGCTGAGAGTGCCCATGTTCACAACTGTCACGGTGATAGTTCCCATGGTGACAATACCCAGGGTAACAGAGCTGATGGTAAAAGTGTTCACGGTGACAGTGCCCATGGTGACAGTAACTAAGGTGACAATTCCCATGGTGAGACTGCTCATAGACAGTGCCCATGGTGACAATACCCAGCGTGTCCTGTCCATGGTGACAGTGATCATGGTGACACTTCTCATGAGGACAGTGCCATAAGTGACAGTGCTCTTTGTGGCAGTGCTCATGGTGACCGTGCTCATGGTGACAGTGCCCATGGTGACAGTGCCTATGGTGATAGATATCATGGTGGCCATGCCCAGGGTGACATTGCCCACGCTGACAAAGCCCATGGTGATACTTCCCATTGTGACAGTGCCCACGGTGGCAGAGCCCATGGTGACAGTGCCCAAGATCACAGTGCCCATGGTGAGAGTGCTAACGATGACTGTGCTGATGGTGACAGCGCCGATGGTGATAGTGCCAATAGTGAGAGTGCTCACGGTGACACTGCCCATGGAGACACTGCCCATGGTGATAGTGCTCATCATGACAACCCCTCGGAGGCAGTGCCAATGGTGAGAGTCCCCATGGTGACAGTTCTCACGGTGAAAGTGATCCTGTTGAAATTGCTCATGGTGACAGTGCTCATGGTGACAGTGCTCAAGGTGATAGTCTCCAAGTTGACAGTGCCCATGGTGACTGTTCTCACGGTGACAGTGCCTATGTTGATTATGCTCTTAGTGACAGTGCTGGCGGTGACCGTGCCCATGGTGACAGTGACCACGGTGAGTGTTCTCACTGTGATAGTGCCAATGGTGACAGTGTTCATGATGACAGTCCGCATTAAGGCTGTGCCCGTGGTGACAGTGCTCATGGTGATAGTTCTCACGGTGATAGTTCTCACGTTGACAGTGCCAAAGGTGACAATACCCAGGTGATCGTAATCATGGTGAAAGTGCCCATGGTGGCAGTTCTCATACTGACAGTTCTTGTGACAGTGCTCATGGTGGCAGTGCCCGTGGTGACAGTGCTCTTGGTGACAGTGCTCATGGTGGCAGTGCCCATGGTGAGACTACCGATGGTGACACTGCCCATGGTGACAGTGCACATGGTCATGGTGCATCTGGTGGCAGTGCAAAATAGTGAGAGTGCCCATGGTGATATTGCTCATGGTGATAGTGCCCATGGTGAGAGTGCCCATGGTTTCAGTGCTCATGGTGACAGTGCCCATTGTGACAGTGCCCCTGGTGACAGTGCACACCGTGAGAGTGCCCATGGTGTCTGTGCCCATGGTGACAGTTCTTATCATGAGAGTGTTCACGGTAGCAGTGTTCATGGTAATAGTGCTCACGGAGGCATTGCCCACAATGAGAGTGCCCATGGTGAGAATACTGACTGTGACAGTGCCCATGATGACTTTTCTCTCTGTGACAGTGCCCTTGGGGACAGTTAGCACGGTGACATTTCTCACAGTGATAGCGCACATTGTTTCAGTGCTAATAGTGAAAAGACCCACGGCGCCAGTGCGCATCATGGTATTGCTCACGGTGATAGTTCTCACGGTGACAGTGCCCATGGTGATATTACCCATGGTGACAGTACTCAGTGATCAAGTGCTCATGGTGACAGTGCCTAAGGTGATAGTGCACATGGTGGCAGTGCAAAATGGTGACAGTGCCCATAGGGACATTGCTTAATGTGATAGTCCTTGTGGTGACATTGTGCAGGGTGACATTGCCCACCACGACAGTGCTCTTGTTGACAGTGCTCATGGTGATAGTGCCAATGTTGGAAGTGCCCATCGTGAAAGTGCCCATGGTGACAGTTCTTATGATGAGAGTGGTCAGAGTGGCAGTGCTCATGGTGAAAGTGCCCATGGTGACAGAGCCCACGGTGACAGTGTCCATAGTTATAGTGTCCATGGTGACAGTACTAACAGTTAAATTGTCAATGGGTACACTGCCCATGGTGAAAGTGCCCATGGTCACAACACTCACAGTGATAGTGCTCACGGTGAGAGTGGCCATGGTGTCAGTGACCACAGTGACAGTTCTAATGGTGATACTGCCCATGATGACAGTGTTCATGGTGACAGTCCACATTGTGCCAGTGCCCAAGGTGACAGTGCTCATGGTGACAGTGCCCAAAGTCACAATACCCATGGTGACAGTGCCCAGGCTGACAGTTCTCAAGATGATAGTGCCCATGGTGACAGTGCACATGGTGATACAGAGAATGGGGACAGTGCTTACGTTGACAGTGGTCATGGTTGCAGTACCCATGCTGATAGTGCTGAAACTGACAGTGCCCTTGGTGATAGTGCCCATGGTGAGTGTGCTCGTGTTAATAGTGCCCATGGTGGCAGTTCCCATTGTGAAAGTGCTCATGATGACCGTGCCCATGTTGGTAGTTCCCATGGTGACAGTGCTCATGGTGATAGTGACCATGTTAACAGTGCACATGGTGGCTGTGCCCTTGGTGACACTGCCCATGATGACAGTACTCATGGTGACAGTGCTCACGGTGATAGTGCCAATGGTGACAGTGCACATGGTTGTAGTGCACATGATGGCAGTGAAAAATCGTGACAGTTCCCATGCTGACAGTTCTCATTGTGACAGTGCACATGGTCACAACCGATGCTGACACTGCCCATGGTAGCTGTACACGTGGTGACAATGCTCACAGTGATAGTGTCCATGGTGACAGTGCCCATGGTGACACTGCCCATGATGACAATGCCCATGGTGAAAGTTCCCACGGCGCCATTGCCTATGGTGACAGTGCTCATGGTAACAGTGCCCATGGTGACAGTGACCATGGTGAGAGTGCTCACACTGAGAGTGCCAATGGTGACAGGGCTCATTGTGCCTGTCCGCATTGTGCCAGTACCCATGGCGACAGTGGTCATGGTGACACTGACCACAGTGAGAGTGCTCACTGTGATAGAGCTCACGGTAATAGTGCTCATGGTGTCAGTGCAAATGGTGACAATACCCATGGTGACAGTACTCATGTTGAAAATACCCATGGTGGCAGTTCTCATAGCGACAGTTCTCATGGTGACAGTGCTCATAATAGCAGTGCCCAAGGAGGCAGTCGTCGTGGTGACAGTGCTAATGATGACAGTGCTCTTTGTGGCAGTTCCCATGGGGACAGTACCGATGGTGACACTGCACATTTTTAGATTGCCCATGGTAACTATGCTCACGGTGATAGTGCACATCGTGACAGTGCCCATGGTGGTAGTTCAACTGGTGACAGCGCTAAATAGTGACAGTGCACATGCTCACAGAGCTCACAGTGATAGTGCCCATGGTGACAGTGCCCACGGTGATAATGGGCATTATTACAGTGTTCATCGTGACAGAGCCCAAGGTGGCAGTGGCCATGGTGACAGTGCCCACAATGACAGTGCCCATGGTAACAGTACCGACACTGGCAGTGCCCATGGTGACACTTCTCACAGTGAATGTGCACATGGCGACAGTTACCATGATGAGATTTCTCACGGTGATAGTGCCCGTTGTGACAGGACTCACAGTGACCATGCCCATGGTGCCAGTGCCCATAGAGACATTGCGCATGGTCATATTTCTCATGGTGAAAGTGCCTATTGTGACACTGCACCTAGTGGCAGTGCAAAATGGTGACAGTGCCCATGGTGACATTGCTCATAGTGACTTTGCTTACAGTGATAATCCTTACGGTGACAATGCGCATGGTGACACTGCACACAGTTGCAGTGTTCATGGTGACAGTGTTCACGGTGATACTTTCCATGGTGATAGTGCCCATGGTGACATTGCACATGGTGGCAGTGAAAAATGTTGAGAGTGCCCCTGTTGACAGTTCTCATGGTGACAGTGCACATGGTGACAACCCATGCAGACATTACTCATGGCGAGAGTACTCACGGTGACAGTTCTCATGTTTGCAGTATCCATGGTGACTGTGCTCACAGTGATAGTGCCCATGGTGTGAGAGCCCATTGTGACACTGCCCATGATGACAGGGCCCATGGTGAGATTGTCCATGGTAACAGTGCCCATAGTCACAATTCTCATGGTGTAGTGCTCACAGTGACATTGCCCATCGTGTCATGCCCATAGTGACAGTGCTCATGGTGACAGTGCTCATGTTGGCAGTGCCATAAATAACAGTGTTCATTGTGGCAGTGCTCATGGTGTCCGTGCTCATGGTGACAGTGCCCATGTTTACAGTGTTTATGGTGATAGATGTCACGGTGTCATTGCCCACAGGACAGTGCCAAGGCTGACAAAGCCCATGGTGATACTTCCCATTGTGACAGTGCCCATGGTGACAGTGCCCATGATGACTTTTCTCTCTGTGACAGTGCCCTTGGGGACAGTTAGCACTGTGAGATTTCTCACAGTGATACTGCACATTGTTTCAGTGCTAATAGTGAAAAGACCCACGGCGCCAGTGCCCATCAAGGCATTGCTCACGGTGATATTTCTCACGGTGACAGTGCCCATGGTGATATCACCCATGGTGACAGTACTCAGTGATCAAGTGCTCATGGTGACAGTGCCTAAGGTGATAGTGCACATGGTGGCAGTGCAAAATGGTGACAGTGCCCATGGTGACATTGCTCATAGTGACTTTGCTTACAGTGATAGTCCTTACTGTGACAGTGTGCATGGTGACACTGCACACAGTTGCAGTGTTCATGGTGACAGTGTTCACGGTGATACTTTCCATGGTGATAGTGCCCATGGTGACATTGCACCTGGTGGCAGTGAAAAATGGTGACAGTGCCCTTGCTGACAGTTCTCATGGTGACAGTGCACATGGTCACAACCCATGCAGCCAGTACTCATGGAGACAGTACTCACGGTGACATTTCCCATGTTGGCAGTATCCATGGTGAACAGTGCTCACAGTGAGCGTGCCCATGGTGACACTGCCCATGATGACAGGGCCCATGGTGCCATTGCTTTTGGTGACGATGCTCATGGTAACAGTGCCCATGGTGACAGTGACCATGGTGAGAGTGCTCACACTGATGGTGCCCATGGTGACAGTGCTCATGGTGCCTATCTACATTGTGCCAGTACCCATGGCGACAGTGCTCATGGTGACAGTGACCACAGTGAGAGTGCCCATGGTGGCAGTGCCCATGGTGACACTGCCCATGGTGACAATACACAGCATGACAGTATTCATGGTGACATTGCTCATGGTGAAAGTGTCCACCGTGAGAGTTCCCATGTTCACAACTCTCATGGTGATAGTGCCCATGGTGACAATACCCAGGGTGACAGTGCTCATGGATAAAGTGCTCACAGTGACAGTGCCCATGGTGATAGTACCCATGGTGAGAGTCCGCACGTTGATAGTACCCATGGTGTCAGTTCCCATTGTGAAAGTGCTCATGATGACATTGCCCATGTTGGTAGTTCCCATGGTGACGGTTCTCACGGTGATAGTGACCATGGTAACTGTGCACATGGAGGCCATGTCCTTGGTGACAGTGCCAATGATGACAGGACGCATGGTGACAGTTCTCACGGTAATAGTGCCCATGGTGACAAGCAGAGGGTGGCAGTGAAAAATGGTGAAAGTGCCCATGTTGACAGTTCTCATGGTGACAGTGCACACGGTGACAACCCATGCAGACAGTACTCACGGTGACAGTTATCTTTGTTGCAGTACCCATGGTGACAGTGCTCACAGTGATATTGTCCATGGTTGCAGTGCCCTTGGTTAGAGTTCCCATAGTGACACTGCCCATGATGACAGTGCCCATGGTGACAGTGCCCACGGCACCATTGCCTATGGTGACAGTGCTCATGGTAACAGTGCCCATGGTCACAGTGACCACGGTGAGAGTGCTTACAGTGTTAGTGCCCATGGTGACAGGGTTCATGGTGCCAGTCCGCAATGTGCCCGTACCCATGGCAACAGTGCTCATGGTGACAGCGACCACAGTGAGAGTGCTCACGGTGATAGTGCTCAAGGTAATAGTGCTCATGATGACAGTGAAAATGGTGACATTACCCATGGTGACTACTGATGTTGAAAATCCCCATGGTGGCAGTACTCATAGCAACAGTTTTCATGGTGACAGTGCTCATAATAGCATTTCCCAAGGTGGCAGTGCTTGTGGTGACAGTGCTAATGGTGACAGTGCACTTGGTGGCAGTTCCCATGGGGACAGTACCGATGGTGACACTGTGCATTGTTACAGTCCCCATGGTAACCGTGCTCACAGTGATAGTGCACATTGTGACATTGCCCATGGTGGTAGTTCAACTGGTGACAGTGCTAAATAGTGACAGTGCACATGCTGACAGTGCTCATGGGGATAGTGCCCATGTTGACAGTGCACACGTTGATAATGGGCATTGTTACAGAGTTCATGGTGACAGACCCGAAGGTGGCAGTGTCCATGGTGACAGTGCCCACAATGAGAGTGCGCATGGTGACAGTGCCGACATTGACAGTGCCCATGGTGACACTTCTCACAGTGACAATGCCCATGATGCCAGTGCCCATAGAGTCATTCCGCACGGTCACATTTCACACAGTGAAAGTGCCTAGGGTGATATTAGCCATGGTGACACTGCACATGGTGGCAGGGCAAAATGGTGACATTGCCCATGGTGACATTGCTCATGGTGACTTTGCTTACGGTGATAGTCCTTACAGTGACAGTGCGCATGGTGACACTGCACACAGTGACAGTGTTCATGGGGACAGTGTTCACGGTGATAGTTCCCATGGTGAGAGTGTCCATGGTAACAGTGCCCATAGTCACAATTCTCATGGTGTAGTGCTCACAGTGACAGTGCCCATGGTGTCATGCCCATGGTGACAGTGCTCATGGTGACAGTGCTCACGTTGGCAGTGCCATAAATAACAGTGCTCTTTGTGGCAGTGCTCATGGTGTCCGTGCTCATGGTGACAGTGCCCATGTTTACTGTGTTTATGGTGATAGATGTCACGGTGTCAGTGCCCACGGGGACAGTGCCAAGGCTGACAAAGCCCATGCTGATAATTCCCATTGTGACAGTGCCCACGGTGACTGTGCCCATGGTGACAGCGCCCAGTGTGACAAGGCTCATGGTGACAGTGCTCATGGTGACGGTGCCCATGGTGACAGTGCCGATGGTGAGAGTGCCAATAGTGACAGTGCTCATGGTGAAACTGCCCATGGAGACATCGCCCATGGTGATAGTGCTCATGGTGACAACCGCACGGTGACAGTGCCAATGTTGATAGTCTCCGTGGTGACAGGTCTTACATTGAATGTGACCATGGTGTCTGTGCTCATGGTGACAGTGCTCAAGGTTAGAGTCTCCATGTTGACAGTGCCGATGGTGACAATTCTCACGGTGACAGGGCCTATGGTGAAAATTCTCATAGTGACATTGTTCACGGTGACAGTGCCCATGGTGCTATTACCCATGGTGACAGTTCTCATAGTGAAACAGCCCATGGTGACACTGACATGGTGGCAGTGCAAAATGGTGACAGTGACCATGGTGATATTGCTCATGGTGACATTGCTTACGGTGATAGTGTGGTGAAACTGCACACAGGGACATTGCTCATGGTGACAGTGTTCACGGCGTTAGTTCCTATGGTGAATGTGGCCATGGGGACAGTGCCCATAGTCACAATTCTCATGGTGTAGTGCTCACGGTGACAGTGCCCATGGTGACAATACACAGGGTGACAGTATTCATGGTGACATTGCTCATGGTGAGAGTGCCCATGCTGAGAGTGCCCATGTTCACAACTGTCACGGTGATAGTTCCCATGGTGACAATACCCAGGGTAACAGAGCTGATGGTAAAAGTGTTCACGGTGACAGTGCCCATGGTGACAGTAACTAAGGTGACAATTCCCATGGTGAGACTGCTCATAGACAGTGCCCATGGTGACAATACCCAGCGTGTCCTGTCCATGGTGACAGTGATCATGGTGACACTTCTCATGAGGACAGTGCCATAAGTGACAGTGCTCTTTGTGGCAGTGCTCATGGTGACCGTGCTCATGGTGACAGTGCCCATGGTGACAGTGCCTATGGTGATAGATATCATGGTGGCCATGCCCAGGGTGACATTGCCCACGCTGACAAAGCCCATGGTGATACTTCCCATTGTGACAGTGCCCACGGTGGCAGAGCCCATGGTGACAGTGCCCAAGATCACAGTGCCCATGGTGAGAGTGCTAACGATGACTGTGCCGATGGTGACAGCGCCGATGGTGATAGTGCCAATAGTGAGAGTGCTCACGGTGACACTGCCCATGGAGACACTGCCCATGGTGATAGTGCTCATCATGACAACCCCTCGGAGGCAGTGCCAATGGTGAGAGTCCCCATGGTGACAGTTCTCACGGTGAAAGTGATCCTGTTGAAATTGCTCATGGTGACAGTGCTCATGGTGACAGTGCTCAAGGTGATAGTCTCCAAGTTGACAGTGCCCATGGTGACTGTTCTCACGGTGACAGTGCCTATGTTGATTATGCTCTTAGTGACAGTGCTGGCGGTGACCGTGCCCATGGTGACAGTGACCACGGTGAGTGTTCTCACTGTGATAGTGCCAATGGTGACAGTGTTCATGATGACAGTCCGCATTAAGGCTGTGCCCGTGGTGACAGTGCTCATGGTGATAGTTCTCACGGTGATAGTTCTCACGTTGACAGTGCCAAAGGTGACAATACCCAGGTGATCGTAATCATGGTGAAAGTGCCCATGGTGGCAGTTCTCATACTGACAGTTCTTGTGACAGTGCTCATGGTGGCAGTGCCCGTGGTGACAGTGCTCTTGGTGACAGTGCTCATGGTGGCAGTGCCCATGGTGAGACTACCGATGGTGACACTGCCCATGGTGACAGTGCACATGGTCATGGTGCATCTGGTGGCAGTGCAAAATAGTGAGAGTGCCCATGGTGATATTGCTCATGGTGATAGTGCCCATGGTGAGAGTGCCCATGGTTTCAGTGCTCATGGTGACAGTGCCCATTGTGACAGTGCCCCTGGTGACAGTGCACACCGTGAGAGTGCCCATGGTGTCTGTGCCCATGGTGACAGTTCTTATCATGAGAGTGTTCACGGTAGCAGTGTTCATGGTAATAGTGCTCACGGAGGCATTGCCCACAATGAGAGTGCCCATGGTGAGAATACTGACTGTGACAGTGCCCATGATGACTTTTCTCTCTGTGACAGTGCCCTTGGGGACAGTTAGCACGGTGACATTTCTCACAGTGATAGCGCACATTGTTTCAGTGCTAATAGTGAAAAGACCCACGGCGCCAGTGCGCATCATGGTATTGCTCACGGTGATAGTTCTCACGGTGACAGTGCCCATGGTGATATTACCCATGGTGACAGTACTCAGTGATCAAGTGCTCATGGTGACAGTGCCTAAGGTGATAGTGCACATGGTGGCAGTGCAAAATGGTGACAGTGCCCATAGGGACATTGCTTAATGTGATAGTCCTTGTGGTGACATTGTGCAGGGTGACATTGCCCACCACGACAGTGCTCTTGTTGACAGTGCTCATGGTGATAGTGCCAATGTTGGAAGTGCCCATCGTGAAAGTGCCCATGGTGACAGTTCTTATGATGAGAGTGGTCAGAGTGGCAGTGCTCATGGTGAAAGTGCCCATGGTGACAGAGCCCACGGTGACAGTGTCCATAGTTATAGTGTCCATGGTGACAGTACTAACAGTTAAATTGTCAATGGGTACACTGCCCATGGTGAAAGTGCCCATGGTCACAACACTCACAGTGATAGTGCTCACGGTGAGAGTGGCCATGGTGTCAGTGACCACAGTGACAGTTCTAATGGTGATACTGCCCATGATGACAGTGTTCATGGTGACAGTCCACATTGTGCCAGTGCCCAAGGTGACAGTGCTCATGGTGACAGTGCCCAAAGTCACAATACCCATGGTGACAGTGCCCAGGCTGACAGTTCTCAAGGTGATAGTGCCCATGGTGACAGTGCACATGGTGATACAGAGAATGGGGACAGTGCTTACGTTGACAGTGGTCATGGTTGCAGTACCCATGCTGATAGTGCTGAAACTGACAGTGCCCTTGGTGATAGTGCCCATGGTGAGTGTGCTCGTGTTAATAGTGCCCATGGTGGCAGTTCCCATTGTGAAAGTGCTCATGATGACCGTGCCCATGTTGGTAGTTCCCATGGTGACAGTGCTCATGGTGATAGTGACCATGTTAACAGTGCACATGGTGGCTGTGCCCTTGGTGACACTGCCCATGATGACAGTACTCATGGTGACAGTGCTCACGGTGATAGTGCCAATGGTGACAGTGCACATGGTTGTAGTGCACATGATGGCAGTGAAAAATCGTGACAGTTCCCATGCTGACAGTTCTCATTGTGACAGTGCACATGGTCACAACCGATGCTGACACTGCCCATGGTAGCTGTACACGTGGTGACAATGCTCACAGTGATAGTGTCCATGGTGACAGTGCCCATGGTGACACTGCCCATGATGACAATGCCCATGGTGAAAGTTCCCACGGCGCCATTGCCTATGGTGACAGTGCTCATGGTAACAGTGCCCATGGTGACAGTGACCATGGTGAGAGTGCTCACACTGAGAGTGCCAATGGTGACAGGGCTCATTGTGCCTGTCCGCATTGTGCCAGTACCCATGGCGACAGTGGTCATGGTGACACTGACCACAGTGAGAGTGCTCACTGTGATAGAGCTCACGGTAATAGTGCTCATGGTGTCAGTGCAAATGGTGACAATACCCATGGTGACAGTACTCATGTTGAAAATACCCATGGTGGCAGTTCTCATAGCGACAGTTCTCATGGTGACAGTGCTCATAATAGCAGTGCCCAAGGAGGCAGTCGTCGTGGTGACAGTGCTAATGATGACAGTGCTCTTTGTGGCAGTTCCCATGGGGACAGTACCGATGGTGACACTGCACATTTTTAGATTGCCCATGGTAACTATGCTCACGGTGATAGTGCACATCGTGACAGTGCCCATGGTGGTAGTTCAACTGGTGACAGCGCTAAATAGTGACAGTGCACATGCTCACAGAGCTCACAGTGATAGTGCCCATGGTGACAGTGCCCACGGTGATAATGGGCATTATTACAGTGTTCATCGTGACAGAGCCCAAGGTGGCAGTGGCCATGGTGACAGTGCCCACAATGACAGTGCCCATGGTAACAGTACCGACACTGGCAGTGCCCATGGTGACACTTCTCACAGTGAATGTGCACATGGCGACAGTTACCATGATGAGATTTCTCACGGTGATAGTGCCCGTTGTGACAGGACTCACAGTGACCATGCCCATGGTGCCAGTGCCCATAGAGACATTGCGCATGGTCATATTTCTCATGGTGAAAGTGCCTATTGTGACACTGCACCTAGTGGCAGTGCAAAATGGTGACAGTGCCCATGGTGACATTGCTCATAGTGACTTTGCTTACAGTGATAATCCTTACGGTGACAATGCGCATGGTGACACTGCACACAGTTGCAGTGTTCATGGTGACAGTGTTCACGGTGATACTTTCCATGGTGATAGTGCCCATGGTGACATTGCACATGGTGGCAGTGAAAAATGTTGAGAGTGCCCCTGTTGACAGTTCTCATGGTGACAGTGCACATGGTGACAACCCATGCAGACATTACTCATGGCGAGAGTACTCACGGTGACAGTTCTCATGTTTGCAGTATCCATGGTGACTGTGCTCACAGTGATAGTGCCCATGGTGAGAGAGCCCATTGTGACACTGCCCATGATGACAGGGCCCATGGTGAGATTGTCCATGGTAACAGTGCCCATAGTCACAATTCTCATGGTGTAGTGCTCACAGTGACATTGCCCATCGTGTCATGCCCATAGTGACAGTGCTCATGTTGGCAGTGCCATAAATAACAGTGTTCATTGTGGCAGTGCTCATGGTGTCCGTGCTCATGGTGACAGTGCCCATGTTTACAGTGTTTATGGTGATAGATGTCACGGTGTCATTGCCCACAGGACAGCGCCAAGGCTGACAAAGCCCATGGTGATACTTCCCATTGTGACAGTGCCCATAGTGACAGTGCCCATGATGACTTTTCTCTCTGTGACAGTGCCCTTGGGGACAGTTAGCACTGTGAGATTTCTCACAGTGATACTGCACATTGTTTCAGTGCTAATAGTGAAAAGACCCACGGCGCCAGTGCCCATCAAGGCATTGCTCACGGTGATATTTCTCACGGTGACAGTGCCCATGGTGATATCACCCATGGTGACAGTACTCAGTGATCAAGTGCTCATGGTGACAGTGCCTAAGGTGATAGTGCACATGGTGGCAGTGCAAAATGGTGACAGTGCCCATGGTGACATTGCTCATAGTGACTTTGCTTACAGTGATAGTCCTTACTGTGACAGTGTGCATGGTGACACTGCACACAGTTGCAGTGTTCATGGTGACAGTGTTCACGGTGATACTTTCCATGGTGATAGTGCCCATGGTGACATTGCACCTGGTGGCAGTGAAAAATGGTGACAGTGCCCTTGCTGACAGTTCTCATGGTGACAGTGCACATGGTCACAACCCATGCAGCCAGTACTCATGGAGACAGTACTCACGGTGACATTTCCCATGTTGGCAGTATCCATGGTGAACAGTGCTCACAGTGAGCGTGCCCATGGTGACACTGCCCATGATGACAGGGCCCATGGTGCCATTGCTTTTGGTGACGATGCTCATGGTAACAGTGCCCATGGTGACAGTGACCATGGTGAGAGTGCTCACACTGATGGTGCCCATGGTGACAGTGCTCATGGTGCCTATCTACATTGTGCCAGTACCCATGGCGACAGTGCTCATGGTGACAGTGACCACAGTGAGAGTGCCCATGGTGGCAGTGCCCATGGTGACACTGCCCATGGTGACAATACACAGCATGACAGTATTCATGGTGACATTGCTCATGGTGAAAGTGTCCACCGTGAGAGTTCCCATGTTCACAACTCTCATGGTGATAGTGCCCATGGTGACAATACCCAGGGTGACAGTGCTCATGGATAAAGTGCTCACAGTGACAGTGCCCATGGTGATAGTACCCATGGTGAGAGTCCGCACGTTGATAGTACCCATGGTGTCAGTTCCCATTGTGAAAGTGCTCATGATGACATTGCCCATGTTGGTAGTTCCCATGGTGACGGTTCTCACGGTGATAGTGACCATGGTAACTGTGCACATGGAGGCCATGTCCTTGGTGACAGTGCCAATGATGACAGGACGCATGGTGACAGTTCTCACGGTAATAGTGCCCATGGTGACAAGCAGAGGGTGGCAGTGAAAAATGGTGAAAGTGCCCATGTTGACAGTTCTCATGGTGACAGTGCACACGGTGACAACCCATGCAGACAGTACTCACGGTGACAGTTATCTTTGTTGCAGTACCCATGGTGACAGTGCTCACAGTGATATTGTCCATGGTTGCAGTGCCCTTGGTTAGAGTTCCCATAGTGACACTGCCCATGATGACAGTGCCCATGGTGACAGTGCCCACGGCACCATTGCCTATGGTGACAGTGCTCATGGTAACAGTGCCCATGGTCACAGTGACCACGGTGAGAGTGCTTACAGTGTTAGTGCCCATGGTGACAGGGTTCATGGTGCCAGTCCGCAATGTGCCCGTACCCATGGCAACAGTGCTCATGGTGACAGCGACCACAGTGAGAGTGCTCACGGTGATAGTGCTCAAGGTAATAGTGCTCATGATGACAGTGAAAATGGTGACATTACCCATGGTGACTACTGATGTTGAAAATCCCCATGGTGGCAGTACTCATAGCGACAGTTTTCATGGTGACAGTGCTCATAATAGCATTTCCCAAGGTGGCAGTGCTTGTGGTGACAGTGCTAATGGTGACAGTGCACTTGGTGGCAGTTCCCATGGGGACAGTACCGATGGTGACACTGTGCATTGTTACAGTCCCCATGGTAACCGTGCTCACAGTGATAGTGCACATTGTGACATTGCCCATGGTGGTAGTTCAACTGGTGACAGTGCTAAATAGTGACAGTGCACATGCTGACAGTGCTCATGGGGATAGTGCCCATGTTGACAGTGCACACGTTGATAATGGGCATTGTTACAGAGTTCATGGTGACAGACCCGAAGGTGGCAGTGTCCATGGTGACAGTGCCCACAATGAGAGTGCGCATGGTGACAGTGCCGACATTGACAGTGCCCATGGTGACACTTCTCACAGTGACAATGCCCATGATGCCAGTGCCCATAGAGTCATTCCGCACGGTCACATTTCACACAGTGAAAGTGCCTAGGGTGATATTAGCCATGGTGACACTGCACATGGTGGCAGGGCAAAATGGTGACATTGCCCATGGTGACATTGCTCATGGTGACTTTGCTTACGGTGATAGTCCTTACAGTGACAGTGCGCATGGTGACACTGCACACAGTGACAGTGTTCATGGGGACAGTGTTCACGGTGATAGTTCCCATGGTGAGAGTGTCCATGGTAACAGTGCCCATAGTCACAATTCTCATGGTGTAGTGCTCACAGTGACAGTGCCCATGGTGTCATGCCCATGGTGACAGTGCTCATGGTGACAGTGCTCACGTTGGCAGTGCCATAAATAACAGTGCTCTTTGTGGCAGTGCTCATGGTGTCCGTGCTCATGGTGACAGTGCCCATGTTTACTGTGTTTATGGTGATAGATGTCACGGTGTCAGTGCCCACGGGGACAGTGCCAAGGCTGACAAAGCCCATGCTGATAATTCCCATTGTGACAGTGCCCACGGTGACTGTGCCCATGGTGACAGCGCCCAGTGTGACAAGGCTCATGGTGACAGTGCTCACGGTGACGGTGCCCATGGTGACAGTGCCGATGGTGAGAGTGCCAATAGTGACAGTGCTCATGGTGAAACTGCCCATGGAGACATCGCCCATGGTGATAGTGCTCATGGTGACAACCGCACGGTGACAGTGCCAATGTTGATAGTCTCCGTGGTGACAGGTCTTACATTGAATGTGACCATGGTGTCTGTGCTCATGGTGACAGTGCTCAAGGTTAGAGTCTCCATGTTGACAGTGCCGATGGTGACAATTCTCACGGTGACAGGGCCTATGGTGAAAATTCTCATAGTGACATTGTTCACGGTGACAGTGCCCATGGTGCTATTACCCATGGTGACAGTTCTCATAGTGAAACAGCCCATGGTGACACTGACATGGTGGCAGTGCAAAATGGTGACAGTGACCATGGTGATATTGCTCATGGTGACATTGCTTACGGTGATAGTGTGGTGAAACTGCACACAGGGACATTGCTCATGGTGACAGTGTTCACGGCGTTAGTTCCTATGGTGAATGTGGCCATGGGGACAGTGCCCATAGTCACAATTCTCATGGTGTAGTGCTCACGGTGACAGTGCCCATGGTGACAATACACAGGGTGACAGTATTCATGGTGACATTGCTCATGGTGAGAGTGCCCATGCTGAGAGTGCCCATGTTCACAACTGTCACGGTGATAGTTCCCATGGTGACAATACCCAGGGTAACAGAGCTGATGGTAAAAGTGTTCACGGTGACAGTGCCCATGGTGACAGTAACTAAGGTGACAATTCCCATGGTGAGACTGCTCATAGACAGTGCCCATGGTGACAATACCCAGCGTGTCCTGTCCATGGTGACAGTGATCATGGTGACACTTCTCATGAGGACAGTGCCATAAGTGACAGTGCTCTTTGTGGCAGTGCTCATGGTGACCGTGCTCATGGTGACAGTGCCCATGGTGACAGTGCCTATGGTGATAGATATCATGGTGGCCATGCCCAGGGTGACATTGCCCACGCTGACAAAGCCCATGGTGATACTTCCCATTGTGACAGTGCCCACGGTGGCAGAGCCCATGGTGACAGTGCCCAAGATCACAGTGCCCATGGTGAGAGTGCTAACGATGACTGTGCTGATGGTGACAGCGCCGATGGTGATAGTGCCAATA
Organism: Mesoplodon mirus; assembly: GCF_964341445.2. Classification (NCBI taxonomy): domain Eukaryota; kingdom Metazoa; phylum Chordata; class Mammalia; order Artiodactyla; family Ziphiidae; genus Mesoplodon; species Mesoplodon mirus. The sequence continues at coordinate 110,572 of NW_028295589.1, forward strand.
GTGAGAGTGCTCACGGTGACACTGCCCATGGAGACACTGCCCATGGTGATAGTGCTCATCATGACAACCCCTCGGAGGCAGTGCCAATGGTGAGAGTCCCCATGGTGACAGTTCTCACGGTGAAAGTGATCCTGTTGAAATTGCTCATGGTGACAGTGCTCATGGTGACAGTGCTCAAGGTGATAGTCTCCAAGTTGACAGTGCCCATGGTGACTGTTCTCACGGTGACAGTGCCTATGTTGATTATGCTCTTAGTGACAGTGCTGGCGGTGACCGTGCCCATGGTGACAGTGACCACGGTGAGTGTTCTCACTGTGATAGTGCCAATGGTGACAGTGTTCATGATGACAGTCCGCATTAAGGCTGTGCCCGTGGTGACAGTGCTCATGGTGATAGTTCTCACGGTGATAGTTCTCACGTTGACAGTGCCAAAGGTGACAATACCCAGGTGATCGTAATCATGGTGAAAGTGCCCATGGTGGCAGTTCTCATACTGACAGTTCTTGTGACAGTGCTCATGGTGGCAGTGCCCGTGGTGACAGTGCTCTTGGTGACAGTGCTCATGGTGGCAGTGCCCATGGTGAGACTACCGATGGTGACACTGCCCATGGTGACAGTGCACATGGTCATGGTGCATCTGGTGGCAGTGCAAAATAGTGAGAGTGCCCATGGTGATATTGCTCATGGTGATAGTGCCCATGGTGAGAGTGCCCATGGTTTCAGTGCTCATGGTGACAGTGCCCATTGTGACAGTGCCCCTGGTGACAGTGCACACCGTGAGAGTGCCCATGGTGTCTGTGCCCATGGTGACAGTTCTTATCATGAGAGTGTTCACGGTAGCAGTGTTCATGGTAATAGTGCTCACGGAGGCATTGCCCACAATGAGAGTGCCCATGGTGAGAATACTGACTGTGACAGTGCCCATGATGACTTTTCTCTCTGTGACAGTGCCCTTGGGGACAGTTAGCACGGTGACATTTCTCACAGTGATAGCGCACATTGTTTCAGTGCTAATAGTGAAAAGACCCACGGCGCCAGTGCGCATCATGGTATTGCTCACGGTGATAGTTCTCACGGTGACAGTGCCCATGGTGATATTACCCATGGTGACAGTACTCAGTGATCAAGTGCTCATGGTGACAGTGCCTAAGGTGATAGTGCACATGGTGGCAGTGCAAAATGGTGACAGTGCCCATAGGGACATTGCTTAATGTGATAGTCCTTGTGGTGACATTGTGCAGGGTGACATTGCCCACCACGACAGTGCTCTTGTTGACAGTGCTCATGGTGATAGTGCCAATGTTGGAAGTGCCCATCGTGAAAGTGCCCATGGTGACAGTTCTTATGATGAGAGTGGTCAGAGTGGCAGTGCTCATGGTGAAAGTGCCCATGGTGACAGAGCCCACGGTGACAGTGTCCATAGTTATAGTGTCCATGGTGACAGTACTAACAGTTAAATTGTCAATGGGTACACTGCCCATGGTGAAAGTGCCCATGGTCACAACACTCACAGTGATAGTGCTCACGGTGAGAGTGGCCATGGTGTCAGTGACCACAGTGACAGTTCTAATGGTGATACTGCCCATGATGACAGTGTTCATGGTGACAGTCCACATTGTGCCAGTGCCCAAGGTGACAGTGCTCATGGTGACAGTGCCCAAAGTCACAATACCCATGGTGACAGTGCCCAGGCTGACAGTTCTCAAGATGATAGTGCCCATGGTGACAGTGCACATGGTGATACAGAGAATGGGGACAGTGCTTACGTTGACAGTGGTCATGGTTGCAGTACCCATGCTGATAGTGCTGAAACTGACAGTGCCCTTGGTGATAGTGCCCATGGTGAGTGTGCTCGTGTTAATAGTGCCCATGGTGGCAGTTCCCATTGTGAAAGTGCTCATGATGACCGTGCCCATGTTGGTAGTTCCCATGGTGACAGTGCTCATGGTGATAGTGACCATGTTAACAGTGCACATGGTGGCTGTGCCCTTGGTGACACTGCCCATGATGACAGTACTCATGGTGACAGTGCTCACGGTGATAGTGCCAATGGTGACAGTGCACATGGTTGTAGTGCACATGATGGCAGTGAAAAATCGTGACAGTTCCCATGCTGACAGTTCTCATTGTGACAGTGCACATGGTCACAACCGATGCTGACACTGCCCATGGTAGCTGTACACGTGGTGACAATGCTCACAGTGATAGTGTCCATGGTGACAGTGCCCATGGTGACACTGCCCATGATGACAATGCCCATGGTGAAAGTTCCCACGGCGCCATTGCCTATGGTGACAGTGCTCATGGTAACAGTGCCCATGGTGACAGTGACCATGGTGAGAGTGCTCACACTGAGAGTGCCAATGGTGACAGGGCTCATTGTGCCTGTCCGCATTGTGCCAGTACCCATGGCGACAGTGGTCATGGTGACACTGACCACAGTGAGAGTGCTCACTGTGATAGAGCTCACGGTAATAGTGCTCATGGTGTCAGTGCAAATGGTGACAATACCCATGGTGACAGTACTCATGTTGAAAATACCCATGGTGGCAGTTCTCATAGCGACAGTTCTCATGGTGACAGTGCTCATAATAGCAGTGCCCAAGGAGGCAGTCGTCGTGGTGACAGTGCTAATGATGACAGTGCTCTTTGTGGCAGTTCCCATGGGGACAGTACCGATGGTGACACTGCACATTTTTAGATTGCCCATGGTAACTATGCTCACGGTGATAGTGCACATCGTGACAGTGCCCATGGTGGTAGTTCAACTGGTGACAGCGCTAAATAGTGACAGTGCACATGCTCACAGAGCTCACAGTGATAGTGCCCATGGTGACAGTGCCCACGGTGATAATGGGCATTATTACAGTGTTCATCGTGACAGAGCCCAAGGTGGCAGTGGCCATGGTGACAGTGCCCACAATGACAGTGCCCATGGTAACAGTACCGACACTGGCAGTGCCCATGGTGACACTTCTCACAGTGAATGTGCACATGGCGACAGTTACCATGATGAGATTTCTCACGGTGATAGTGCCCGTTGTGACAGGACTCACAGTGACCATGCCCATGGTGCCAGTGCCCATAGAGACATTGCGCATGGTCATATTTCTCATGGTGAAAGTGCCTATTGTGACACTGCACCTAGTGGCAGTGCAAAATGGTGACAGTGCCCATGGTGACATTGCTCATAGTGACTTTGCTTACAGTGATAATCCTTACGGTGACAATGCGCATGGTGACACTGCACACAGTTGCAGTGTTCATGGTGACAGTGTTCACGGTGATACTTTCCATGGTGATAGTGCCCATGGTGACATTGCACATGGTGGCAGTGAAAAATGTTGAGAGTGCCCCTGTTGACAGTTCTCATGGTGACAGTGCACATGGTGACAACCCATGCAGACATTACTCATGGCGAGAGTACTCACGGTGACAGTTCTCATGTTTGCAGTATCCATGGTGACTGTGCTCACAGTGATAGTGCCCATGGTGTGAGAGCCCATTGTGACACTGCCCATGATGACAGGGCCCATGGTGAGATTGTCCATGGTAACAGTGCCCATAGTCACAATTCTCATGGTGTAGTGCTCACAGTGACATTGCCCATCGTGTCATGCCCATAGTGACAGTGTTCATGGTGACAGTGCTCATGTTGGCAGTGCCATAAATAACAGTGTTCATTGTGGCAGTGCTCATGGTGTCCGTGCTCATGGTGACAGTGCCCATGTTTACAGTGTTTATGGTGATAGATGTCACGGTGTCATTGCCCACAGGACAGTGCCAAGGCTGACAAAGCCCATGGTGATACTTCCCATTGTGACAGTGCCCATGGTGACAGTGCCCATGATGACTTTTCTCTCTGTGACAGTGCCCTTGGGGACAGTTAGCACTGTGAGATTTCTCACAGTGATACTGCACATTGTTTCAGTGCTAATAGTGAAAAGACCCACGGCGCCAGTGCCCATCAAGGCATTGCTCACGGTGATATTTCTCACGGTGACAGTGCCCATGGTGATATCACCCATGGTGACAGTACTCAGTGATCAAGTGCTCATGGTGACAGTGCCTAAGGTGATAGTGCACATGGTGGCAGTGCAAAATGGTGACAGTGCCCATGGTGACATTGCTCATAGTGACTTTGCTTACAGTGATAGTCCTTACTGTGACAGTGTGCATGGTGACACTGCACACAGTTGCAGTGTTCATGGTGACAGTGTTCACGGTGATACTTTCCATGGTGATAGTGCCCATGGTGACATTGCACCTGGTGGCAGTGAAAAATGGTGACAGTGCCCTTGCTGACAGTTCTCATGGTGACAGTGCACATGGTCACAACCCATGCAGCCAGTACTCATGGAGACAGTACTCACGGTGACATTTCCCATGTTGGCAGTATCCATGGTGAACAGTGCTCACAGTGAGCGTGCCCATGGTGACACTGCCCATGATGACAGGGCCCATGGTGCCATTGCTTTTGGTGACGATGCTCATGGTAACAGTGCCCATGGTGACAGTGACCATGGTGAGAGTGCTCACACTGATGGTGCCCATGGTGACAGTGCTCATGGTGCCTATCTACATTGTGCCAGTACCCATGGCGACAGTGCTCATGGTGACAGTGACCACAGTGAGAGTGCCCATGGTGGCAGTGCCCATGGTGACACTGCCCATGGTGACAATACACAGCATGACAGTATTCATGGTGACATTGCTCATGGTGAAAGTGTCCACCGTGAGAGTTCCCATGTTCACAACTCTCATGGTGATAGTGCCCATGGTGACAATACCCAGGGTGACAGTGCTCATGGATAAAGTGCTCACAGTGACAGTGCCCATGGTGATAGTACCCATGGTGAGAGTCCGCACGTTGATAGTACCCATGGTGTCAGTTCCCATTGTGAAAGTGCTCATGATGACATTGCCCATGTTGGTAGTTCCCATGGTGACGGTTCTCACGGTGATAGTGACCATGGTAACTGTGCACATGGAGGCCATGTCCTTGGTGACAGTGCCAATGATGACAGGACGCATGGTGACAGTTCTCACGGTAATAGTGCCCATGGTGACAAGCAGAGGGTGGCAGTGAAAAATGGTGAAAGTGCCCATGTTGACAGTTCTCATGGTGACAGTGCACACGGTGACAACCCATGCAGACAGTACTCACGGTGACAGTTATCTTTGTTGCAGTACCCATGGTGACAGTGCTCACAGTGATATTGTCCATGGTTGCAGTGCCCTTGGTTAGAGTTCCCATAGTGACACTGCCCATGATGACAGTGCCCATGGTGACAGTGCCCACGGCACCATTGCCTATGGTGACAGTGCTCATGGTAACAGTGCCCATGGTCACAGTGACCACGGTGAGAGTGCTTACAGTGTTAGTGCCCATGGTGACAGGGTTCATGGTGCCAGTCCGCAATGTGCCCGTACCCATGGCAACAGTGCTCATGGTGACAGCGACCACAGTGAGAGTGCTCACGGTGATAGTGCTCAAGGTAATAGTGCTCATGATGACAGTGAAAATGGTGACATTACCCATGGTGACTACTGATGTTGAAAATCCCCATGGTGGCAGTACTCATAGCAACAGTTTTCATGGTGACAGTGCTCATAATAGCATTTCCCAAGGTGGCAGTGCTTGTGGTGACAGTGCTAATGGTGACAGTGCACTTGGTGGCAGTTCCCATGGGGACAGTACCGATGGTGACACTGTGCATTGTTACAGTCCCCATGGTAACCGTGCTCACAGTGATAGTGCACATTGTGACATTGCCCATGGTGGTAGTTCAACTGGTGACAGTGCTAAATAGTGACAGTGCACATGCTGACAGTGCTCATGGGGATAGTGCCCATGTTGACAGTGCACACGTTGATAATGGGCATTGTTACAGAGTTCATGGTGACAGACCCGAAGGTGGCAGTGTCCATGGTGACAGTGCCCACAATGAGAGTGCGCATGGTGACAGTGCCGACATTGACAGTGCCCATGGTGACACTTCTCACAGTGACAATGCCCATGATGCCAGTGCCCATAGAGTCATTCCGCACGGTCACATTTCACACAGTGAAAGTGCCTAGGGTGATATTAGCCATGGTGACACTGCACATGGTGGCAGGGCAAAATGGTGACATTGCCCATGGTGACATTGCTCATGGTGACTTTGCTTACGGTGATAGTCCTTACAGTGACAGTGCGCATGGTGACACTGCACACAGTGACAGTGTTCATGGGGACAGTGTTCACGGTGATAGTTCCCATGGTGAGAGTGTCCATGGTAACAGTGCCCATAGTCACAATTCTCATGGTGTAGTGCTCACAGTGACAGTGCCCATGGTGTCATGCCCATGGTGACAGTGCTCATGGTGACAGTGCTCACGTTGGCAGTGCCATAAATAACAGTGCTCTTTGTGGCAGTGCTCATGGTGTCCGTGCTCATGGTGACAGTGCCCATGTTTACTGTGTTTATGGTGATAGATGTCACGGTGTCAGTGCCCACGGGGACAGTGCCAAGGCTGACAAAGCCCATGCTGATAATTCCCATTGTGACAGTGCCCACGGTGACTGTGCCCATGGTGACAGCGCCCAGTGTGACAAGGCTCATGGTGACAGTGCTCATGGTGACGGTGCCCATGGTGACAGTGCCGATGGTGAGAGTGCCAATAGTGACAGTGCTCATGGTGAAACTGCCCATGGAGACATCGCCCATGGTGATAGTGCTCATGGTGACAACCGCACGGTGACAGTGCCAATGTTGATAGTCTCCGTGGTGACAGGTCTTACATTGAATGTGACCATGGTGTCTGTGCTCATGGTGACAGTGCTCAAGGTTAGAGTCTCCATGTTGACAGTGCCGATGGTGACAATTCTCACGGTGACAGGGCCTATGGTGAAAATTCTCATAGTGACATTGTTCACGGTGACAGTGCCCATGGTGCTATTACCCATGGTGACAGTTCTCATAGTGAAACAGCCCATGGTGACACTGACATGGTGGCAGTGCAAAATGGTGACAGTGACCATGGTGATATTGCTCATGGTGACATTGCTTACGGTGATAGTGTGGTGAAACTGCACACAGGGACATTGCTCATGGTGACAGTGTTCACGGCGTTAGTTCCTATGGTGAATGTGGCCATGGGGACAGTGCCCATAGTCACAATTCTCATGGTGTAGTGCTCACGGTGACAGTGCCCATGGTGACAATACACAGGGTGACAGTATTCATGGTGACATTGCTCATGGTGAGAGTGCCCATGCTGAGAGTGCCCATGTTCACAACTGTCACGGTGATAGTTCCCATGGTGACAATACCCAGGGTAACAGAGCTGATGGTAAAAGTGTTCACGGTGACAGTGCCCATGGTGACAGTAACTAAGGTGACAATTCCCATGGTGAGACTGCTCATAGACAGTGCCCATGGTGACAATACCCAGCGTGTCCTGTCCATGGTGACAGTGATCATGGTGACACTTCTCATGAGGACAGTGCCATAAGTGACAGTGCTCTTTGTGGCAGTGCTCATGGTGACCGTGCTCATGGTGACAGTGCCCATGGTGACAGTGCCTATGGTGATAGATATCATGGTGGCCATGCCCAGGGTGACATTGCCCACGCTGACAAAGCCCATGGTGATACTTCCCATTGTGACAGTGCCCACGGTGGCAGAGCCCATGGTGACAGTGCCCAAGATCACAGTGCCCATGGTGAGAGTGCTAACGATGACTGTGCCGATGGTGACAGCGCCGATGGTGATAGTGCCAATAGTGAGAGTGCTCACGGTGACACTGCCCATGGAGACACTGCCCATGGTGATAGTGCTCATCATGACAACCCCTCGGAGGCAGTGCCAATGGTGAGAGTCCCCATGGTGACAGTTCTCACGGTGAAAGTGATCCTGTTGAAATTGCTCATGGTGACAGTGCTCATGGTGACAGTGCTCAAGGTGATAGTCTCCAAGTTGACAGTGCCCATGGTGACTGTTCTCACGGTGACAGTGCCTATGTTGATTATGCTCTTAGTGACAGTGCTGGCGGTGACCGTGCCCATGGTGACAGTGACCACGGTGAGTGTTCTCACTGTGATAGTGCCAATGGTGACAGTGTTCATGATGACAGTCCGCATTAAGGCTGTGCCCGTGGTGACAGTGCTCATGGTGATAGTTCTCACGGTGATAGTTCTCACGTTGACAGTGCCAAAGGTGACAATACCCAGGTGATCGTAATCATGGTGAAAGTGCCCATGGTGGCAGTTCTCATACTGACAGTTCTTGTGACAGTGCTCATGGTGGCAGTGCCCGTGGTGACAGTGCTCTTGGTGACAGTGCTCATGGTGGCAGTGCCCATGGTGAGACTACCGATGGTGACACTGCCCATGGTGACAGTGCACATGGTCATGGTGCATCTGGTGGCAGTGCAAAATAGTGAGAGTGCCCATGGTGATATTGCTCATGGTGATAGTGCCCATGGTGAGAGTGCCCATGGTTTCAGTGCTCATGGTGACAGTGCCCATTGTGACAGTGCCCCTGGTGACAGTGCACACCGTGAGAGTGCCCATGGTGTCTGTGCCCATGGTGACAGTTCTTATCATGAGAGTGTTCACGGTAGCAGTGTTCATGGTAATAGTGCTCACGGAGGCATTGCCCACAATGAGAGTGCCCATGGTGAGAATACTGACTGTGACAGTGCCCATGATGACTTTTCTCTCTGTGACAGTGCCCTTGGGGACAGTTAGCACGGTGACATTTCTCACAGTGATAGCGCACATTGTTTCAGTGCTAATAGTGAAAAGACCCACGGCGCCAGTGCGCATCATGGTATTGCTCACGGTGATAGTTCTCACGGTGACAGTGCCCATGGTGATATTACCCATGGTGACAGTACTCAGTGATCAAGTGCTCATGGTGACAGTGCCTAAGGTGATAGTGCACATGGTGGCAGTGCAAAATGGTGACAGTGCCCATAGGGACATTGCTTAATGTGATAGTCCTTGTGGTGACATTGTGCAGGGTGACATTGCCCACCACGACAGTGCTCTTGTTGACAGTGCTCATGGTGATAGTGCCAATGTTGGAAGTGCCCATCGTGAAAGTGCCCATGGTGACAGTTCTTATGATGAGAGTGGTCAGAGTGGCAGTGCTCATGGTGAAAGTGCCCATGGTGACAGAGCCCACGGTGACAGTGTCCATAGTTATAGTGTCCATGGTGACAGTACTAACAGTTAAATTGTCAATGGGTACACTGCCCATGGTGAAAGTGCCCATGGTCACAACACTCACAGTGATAGTGCTCACGGTGAGAGTGGCCATGGTGTCAGTGACCACAGTGACAGTTCTAATGGTGATACTGCCCATGATGACAGTGTTCATGGTGACAGTCCACATTGTGCCAGTGCCCAAGGTGACAGTGCTCATGGTGACAGTGCCCAAAGTCACAATACCCATGGTGACAGTGCCCAGGCTGACAGTTCTCAAGGTGATAGTGCCCATGGTGACAGTGCACATGGTGATACAGAGAATGGGGACAGTGCTTACGTTGACAGTGGTCATGGTTGCAGTACCCATGCTGATAGTGCTGAAACTGACAGTGCCCTTGGTGATAGTGCCCATGGTGAGTGTGCTCGTGTTAATAGTGCCCATGGTGGCAGTTCCCATTGTGAAAGTGCTCATGATGACCGTGCCCATGTTGGTAGTTCCCATGGTGACAGTGCTCATGGTGATAGTGACCATGTTAACAGTGCACATGGTGGCTGTGCCCTTGGTGACACTGCCCATGATGACAGTACTCATGGTGACAGTGCTCACGGTGATAGTGCCAATGGTGACAGTGCACATGGTTGTAGTGCACATGATGGCAGTGAAAAATCGTGACAGTTCCCATGCTGACAGTTCTCATTGTGACAGTGCACATGGTCACAACCGATGCTGACACTGCCCATGGTAGCTGTACACGTGGTGACAATGCTCACAGTGATAGTGTCCATGGTGACAGTGCCCATGGTGACACTGCCCATGATGACAATGCCCATGGTGAAAGTTCCCACGGCGCCATTGCCTATGGTGACAGTGCTCATGGTAACAGTGCCCATGGTGACAGTGACCATGGTGAGAGTGCTCACACTGAGAGTGCCAATGGTGACAGGGCTCATTGTGCCTGTCCGCATTGTGCCAGTACCCATGGCGACAGTGGTCATGGTGACACTGACCACAGTGAGAGTGCTCACTGTGATAGAGCTCACGGTAATAGTGCTCATGGTGTCAGTGCAAATGGTGACAATACCCATGGTGACAGTACTCATGTTGAAAATACCCATGGTGGCAGTTCTCATAGCGACAGTTCTCATGGTGACAGTGCTCATAATAGCAGTGCCCAAGGAGGCAGTCGTCGTGGTGACAGTGCTAATGATGACAGTGCTCTTTGTGGCAGTTCCCATGGGGACAGTACCGATGGTGACACTGCACATTTTTAGATTGCCCATGGTAACTATGCTCACGGTGATAGTGCACATCGTGACAGTGCCCATGGTGGTAGTTCAACTGGTGACAGCGCTAAATAGTGACAGTGCACATGCTCACAGAGCTCACAGTGATAGTGCCCATGGTGACAGTGCCCACGGTGATAATGGGCATTATTACAGTGTTCATCGTGACAGAGCCCAAGGTGGCAGTGGCCATGGTGACAGTGCCCACAATGACAGTGCCCATGGTAACAGTACCGACACTGGCAGTGCCCATGGTGACACTTCTCACAGTGAATGTGCACATGGCGACAGTTACCATGATGAGATTTCTCACGGTGATAGTGCCCGTTGTGACAGGACTCACAGTGACCATGCCCATGGTGCCAGTGCCCATAGAGACATTGCGCATGGTCATATTTCTCATGGTGAAAGTGCCTATTGTGACACTGCACCTAGTGGCAGTGCAAAATGGTGACAGTGCCCATGGTGACATTGCTCATAGTGACTTTGCTTACAGTGATAATCCTTACGGTGACAATGCGCATGGTGACACTGCACACAGTTGCAGTGTTCATGGTGACAGTGTTCACGGTGATACTTTCCATGGTGATAGTGCCCATGGTGACATTGCACATGGTGGCAGTGAAAAATGTTGAGAGTGCCCCTGTTGACAGTTCTCATGGTGACAGTGCACATGGTGACAACCCATGCAGACATTACTCATGGCGAGAGTACTCACGGTGACAGTTCTCATGTTTGCAGTATCCATGGTGACTGTGCTCACAGTGATAGTGCCCATGGTGTGAGAGCCCATTGTGACACTGCCCATGATGACAGGGCCCATGGTGAGATTGTCCATGGTAACAGTGCCCATAGTCACAATTCTCATGGTGTAGTGCTCACAGTGACATTGCCCATCGTGTCATGCCCATAGTGACAGTGCTCATGGTGACAGTGCTCATGTTGGCAGTGCCATAAATAACAGTGTTCATTGTGGCAGTGCTCATGGTGTCCGTGCTCATGGTGACAGTGCCCATGTTTACAGTGTTTATGGTGATAGATGTCACGGTGTCAATGCCCACAGGACAGTGCCAAGGCTGACAAAGCCCATGGTGATACTTCCCATTGTGACATTGCCCATGTTGACAGTGCCCATGATGACTTTTCTCTCTGTGACAGTGCCCTTGGGGACAGTTAGCACTGTGAGATTTCTCACAGTGATACTGCACATTGTTTCAGTGCTAATAGTGAAAAGACCCACGGCGCCAGTGCCCATCAAGGCATTGCTCACGGTGATATTTCTCACGGTGACAGTGCCCATGGTGATATTACCCATGGTGACAGTACTCAGTGATCAAGTGCTCATGGTGACAGTGCCTAAGGTGATAGTGCACATGGTGGCAGTGCAAAATGGTGACAGTGCCCATGGTGACATTGCTCATAGTGACTTTGCTTACAGTGATAGTCCTTACGGTGACAGTGTGCATGGTGACACTGCACACAGTTGCAGTGTTCATGGTGACAGTGTTCACGGTGATACTTTCCATGGTGATAGTGTCCATGGTGACATTGCACCTGGTGGCAGTGAAAAATGGTGACAGTGCCCTTGCTGACAGTTCTCATGGTGACAGTGCACATGGTCACAACCCATGCAGCCAGTACTCATGGAGACAGTACTCACGGTGACATTTCCCATGTTGGCAGTATCCATGGTGAACAGTGCTCACAGTGAGCGTGCCCATGGTGACACTGCCCATGATGACAGGGCCCATGGTGCCATTGCTTTTGGTGACGATGCTCATGGTAACAGTGCCCATGGTGACAGTGACCATGGTGAGAGTGCTCACACTGATGGTGCCCATGGTGACAGTGCTCATGGTGCCTATCTACATTGTGCCAGTACCCATGGCGACAGTGCTCATGGTGACAGTGACCACAGTGAGAGTGCCCATGGTGGCAGTGCCCATGGTGACACTGCCCATGGTGACAATACACAGCATGACAGTATTCATGGTGACATTGCTCATGGTGAAAGTGTCCACCGTGAGAGTTCCCATGTTCACAACTCTCATGGTGATAGTGCCCATGGTGACAATACCCAGGGTGACAGTGCTCATGGATAAAGTGCTCACAGTGACAGTGCCCATGGTGATAGTACCCATGGTGAGAGTCCGCACGTTGATAGTACCCATGGTGTCAGTTCCCATTGTGAAAGTGCTCATGATGACATTGCCCATGTTGGTAGTTCCCATGGTGACGGTTCTCACGGTGATAGTGACCATGGTAACTGTGCACATGGAGGCCATGTCCTTGGTGACAGTGCCAATGATGACAGGACGCATGGTGACAGTTCTCACGGTAATAGTGCCCATGGTGACAAGCAGAGGGTGGCAGTGAAAAATGGTGAAAGTGCCCATGTTGACAGTTCTCATGGTGACAGTGCACACGGTGACAACCCATGCAGACAGTACTCACGGTGACAGTTATCTTTGTTGCAGTACCCATGGTGACAGTGCTCACAGTGATATTGTCCATGGTTGCAGTGCCCTTGGTTAGAGTTCCCATAGTGACACTGCCCATGATGACAGTGCCCATGGTGACAGTGCCCACGGCACCATTGCCTATGGTGACAGTGCTCATGGTAACAGTGCCCATGGTCACAGTGACCAAGGTGAGAGTGCTTACAGTGTTAGTGCCCATGGTGACAGGGTTCATGGTGCCAGTCCGCAATGTGCCCTTACCCATGGCAACAGTGCTCATGGTGACAGCGACCACAGTGAGAGTGCTCACGGTGATAGTGCTCAAGGTAATAGTGCTCATGATGACAGTGAAAATGGTGACATTACCCATGGTGACTACTGATGTTGAAAATCCCCATGGTGGCAGTACTCATAGCAACAGTTTTCATGGTGACAGTGCTCATAATAGCATTTCCCAAGGTGGCAGTGCTTGTGGTGACAGTGCTAATGGTGACAGTGCACTTGGTGGCAGTTCCCATGGGGACAGTACCGATGGTGACACTGTGCATTGTTACAGTCCCCATGGTAACCGTGCTCACAGTGATAGTGCACATTGTGACATTGCCCATGGTGGTAGTTCAACTGGTGACAGTGCTAAATAGTGACAGTGCACATGCTGACAGTGCTCATGGGGATAGTGCCCATGTTGACAGTGCACACGTTGATAATGGGCATTGTTACAGAGTTCATGGTGACAGACCCGAAGGTGGCAGTGTCCATGGTGACAGTGCCCACAATGAGAGTGCGCATGGTGACAGTGCCGACATTGACAGTGCCCATGGTGACACTTCTCACAGTGACAATGCCCATGATGCCAGTGCCCATAGAGTCATTCCGCACGGTCACATTTCACACAGTGAAAGTGCCTAGGGTGATATTAGCCATGGTGACACTGCACATGGTGGCAGGGCAAAATGGTGACATTGCCCATGGTGACATTGCTCATGGTGACTTTGCTTACGGTGATAGTCCTTACAGTGACAGTGCGCATGGTGACACTGCACACAGTGACAGTGTTCATGGGGACAGTGTTCACGGTGATAGTTCCCATGGTGAGAGTGTCCATGGTAACAGTGCCCATAGTCACAATTCTCATGGTGTAGTGCTCACAGTGACAGTGCCCATGGTGTCATGCCCATGGTGACAGTGCTCATGGTGACAGTGCTCACGTTGGCAGTGCCATAAATAACAGTGCTCTTTGTGGCAGTGCTCATGGTGTCCGTGCTCATGGTGACAGTGCCCATGTTTACTGTGTTTATGGTGATAGATGTCACGGTGTCAGTGCCCACGGGGACAGTGCCAAGGCTGACAAAGCCCATGCTGATAATTCCCATTGTGACAGTGCCCACGGTGACTGTGCCCATGGTGACAGCGCCCAGTGTGACAAGGCTCATGGTGACAGTGCTCACGGTGACGGTGCCCATGGTGACAGTGCCGATGGTGAGAGTGCCAATAGTGACAGTGCTCATGGTGAAACTGCCCATGGAGACATCGCCCATGGTGATAGTGCTCATGGTGACAACCGCACGGTGACAGTGCCAATGTTGATAGTCTCCGTGGTGACAGGTCTTACATTGAATGTGACCATGGTGTCTGTGCTCATGGTGACAGTGCTCAAGGTTAGAGTCTCCATGTTGACAGTGCCGATGGTGACAATTCTCACGGTGACAGGGCCTATGGTGAAAATTCTCATAGTGACATTGTTCACGGTGACAGTGCCCATGGTGCTATTACCCATGGTGACAGTTCTCATAGTGAAACAGCCCATGGTGACACTGACATGGTGGCAGTGCAAAATGGTGACAGTGACCATGGTGATATTGCTCATGGTGACATTGCTTACGGTGATAGTGTGGTGAAACTGCACACAGGGACATTGCTCATGGTGACAGTGTTCACAGCGTTAGTTCCTATGGTGAATGTGGCCATGGGGACAGTGCCCATAGTCACAATTCTCATGGTGTAGTGGTCACGGTGACAGTGCCCATGGTGACAATACACAGGGTGACAGTATTCATGGTGACATTGCTCATGGTGAGAGTGCCCATGCTGAGAGTGCCCATGTTCACAACTGTCACGGTGATAGTTCCCATGGTGACAATACCCAGGGTAACAGAGCTGATGGTAAAAGTGTTCACGGTGACAGTGCCCATGGTGACAGTAACTAAGGTGACAATTCCCATGGTGAGACTGCTCATAGACAGTGCCCATGGTGACAATACCCAGCGTGTCCTGTCCATGGTGACAGTGATCATGGTGACACTTCTCATGAGGACAGTGCCATAAGTGACAGTGCTCTTTGTGGCAGTGCTCATGGTGACCGTGCTCATGGTGACAGTGCCCATGGTGACAGTGCCTATGGTGATAGATATCATGGTGGCCATGCCCAGGGTGACATTGCCCACGCTGACAAAGCCCATGGTGATACTTCCCATTGTGACAGTGCCCACGGTGGCAGAGCCCATGGTGACAGTGCCCAAGATCACAGTGCCCATGGTGAGAGTGCTAACGATGACTGTGCTGATGGTGACAGCGCCGATGGTGATAGTGCCAATAGTGAGAGTGCTCACGGTGACACTGCCCATGGAGACACTGTCCATGGTGATAGTGCTCATCATGACAACCCCTCGGAGGCAGTGCCAATGGTGAGAGTCCCCATGGTGACAGTTCTCACGGTGAAAGTGATCCTGTTGAAATTGCTCATGGTGACAGTGCTCATGGTGACAGTGCTCAAGGTGATAGTCTCCAAGTTGACAGTGCCCATGGTGACTGTTCTCACGGTGACAGTGCCTATGTTGATTATGCTCTTAGTGACAGTGCTGGTGGTGACCGTGCCCATGGTGACAGTGACCACGGTGAGTGTTCTCACTGTGATAGTGCCAATGGTGACAGTGTTCATGATGACAGTCCGCATTAAGGCTGTGCCCGTGGTGACAGTGCTCATGGTGATAGTTCTCACGGTGATAGTTCTCACGTTGACAGTGCCAAAGGTGACAATACCCAGGTGATCGTAATCATGGTGAAAGTGCCCATGGTGGCAGTTCTCATACTGACAGTTCTTGTGACAGTGCTCATGGTGGCAGTGCCCGTGGTGACAGTGCTCTTGGTGACAGTGCTCATGGTGGCAGTGCCCATGGTGAGACTACCGATGGTGACACTGCCCATGGTGACAGTGCACATGGTCATGGTGCATCTGGTGGCAGTGCAAAATAGTGAGAGTGCCCATGGTGATATTGCTCATGGTGATAGTGCCCATGGTGAGAGTGCCCATGGTTCCAGTGCTCATGGTGACAGTGCCCATTGTGACAGTGCCCCTGGTGACAGTGCACACCGTGAGAGTGCCCATGGTGTCTGTGCCCATGGTGACAGTTCTTATCATGAGAGTGTTCACGGTAGCAGTGTTCATGGTAATAGTGCTCACGGAGGCATTGCCCACAATGAGAGTGCCCATGGTGAGAATACTGACTGTGACAGTGCCCATGATGACTCTTCTCTCTGTGACAGTGCCCTTGGGGACAGTTAGCACGGTGACATTTCTCACAGTGATAGCGCACATTGTTTCAGTGCTAATAGTGAAAAGACCCACGGCGCCAGTGCGCATCATGGTATTGCTCACGGTGATAGTTCTCACGGTGACAGTGCCCATGGTGATATTACCCATGGTGACAGTACTCAGTGATCAAGTGCTCATGGTGACAGTGCCTAAGGTGATAGTGCACATGGTGGCAGTGCAAAATGGTGACAGTGCCCATAGGGACATTGCTTAATGTGATAGTCCTTGTGGTGACATTGTGCAGGGTGACATTGCCCACCACGACAGTGCTCTTGTTGACAGTGCTCATGGTGATAGTGCCAATGTTGGAAGTGCCCATCGTGAAAGTGCCCATGGTGACAGTTCTTATGATGAGAGTGGTCAGAGTGGCAGTGCTCATGGTGAAAGTGCCCATGGTGACAGAGCCCACGGTGACAGTGTCCATAGTTATAGTGTCCATGGTGACAGTACTAACAGTTAAATTGTCAATGGGTACACTGCCCATGGTGAAAGTGCCCATGGTCACAACACTCACAGTGATAGTGCTCACGGTGAGAGTGGCCATGGTGTCAGTGACCACAGTGACAGTTCTAATGGTGATACTGCCCATGATGACAGTGTTCATGGTGACAGTCCACATTGTGCCAGTGCCCAAGGTGACAGTGCTCATGGTGACAGTGCCCAAAGTCACAATACCCATGGTGACAGTGCCCAGGCTGACAGTTCTCAAGGTGATAGTGCCCATGGTGACAGTGCACATGGTGATACAGAGAATGGGGACAGTGCTTACGTTGACAGTGGTCATGGTTGCAGTACCCATGCTGATAGTGCTGAAACTGACAGTGCCCTTGGTGATAGTGCCCATGGTGAGTGTGCTCGTGTTAATAGTGCCCATGGTGGCAGTTCCCATTGTGAAAGTGCTCATGATGACCGTGCCCATGTTGGTAGTTCCCATGGTGACAGTGCTCATGGTGATAGTGACCATGTTAACAGTGCACATGGTGGCTGTGCCCTTGGTGACACTGCCCATGATGACAGTACTCATGGTGACAGTGCTCACGGTGATAGTGCCAATGGTGACAGTGCACATGGTTGTAGTGCACATGATGGCAGTGAAAAATCGTGACAGTTCCCATGCTGACAGTTCTCATTGTGACAGTGCACATGGTCACAACCGATGCTGACACTGCCCATGGTAGCTGTACACGTGGTGACAATGCTCACAGTGATAGTGTCCATGGTGACAGTGCCCATGGTGACACTGCCCATGATGACAATGCCCATGGTGAAAGTTCCCACGGCGCCATTGCCTATGGTGACAGTGCTCATGGTAACAGTGCCCATGGTGACAGTGACCATGGTGAGAGTGCTCACACTGAGAGTGCCAATGGTGACAGGGCTCATTGTGCCTGTCCGCATTGTGCCAGTACCCATGGCGACAGTGGTCATGGTGACACTGACCACAGTGAGAGTGCTCACTGTGATAGAGCTCACGGTAATAGTGCTCATGGTGTCAGTGCAAATGGTGACAATACCCATGGTGACAGTACTCATGTTGAAAATACCCATGGTGGCAGTTCTCATAGCGACAGTTCTCATGGTGACAGTGCTCATAATAGCAGTGCCCAAGGAGGCAGTCGTCGTGGTGACAGTGCTAATGATGACAGTGCTCTTTGTGGCAGTTCCCATGGGGACAGTACCGATGGTGACACTGCACATTTTTAGATTGCCCATGGTAACTATGCTCACGGTGATAGTGCACATCGTGACAGTGCCCATGGTGGTAGTTCAACTGGTGACAGCGCTAAATAGTGACAGTGCACATGCTCACAGAGCTCACAGTGATAGTGCCCATGGTGACAGTGCCCACGGTGATAATGGGCATTATTACAGTGTTCATCGTGACAGAGCCCAAGGTGGCAGTGGCCATGGTGACAGTGCCCACAATGACAGTGCCCATGGTAACAGTACCGACACTGGCAGTGCCCATGGTGACACTTCTCACAGTGAATGTGCACATGGCGACAGTTACCATGATGAGATTTCTCACGGTGATAGTGCCCGTTGTGACAGGACTCACAGTGACCATGCCCATGGTGCCAGTGCCCATAGAGACATTGCGCATGGTCATATTTCTCATGGTGAAAGTGCCTATTGTGACACTGCACCTAGTGGCAGTGCAAAATGGTGACAGTGCCCATGGTGACATTGCTCATAGTGACTTTGCTTACAGTGATAATCCTTACGGTGACAATGCGCATGGTGACACTGCACACAGTTGCAGTGTTCATGGTGACAGTGTTCACGGTGATACTTTCCATGGTGATAGTGCCCATGGTGACATTGCACATGGTGGCAGTGAAAAATGTTGAGAGTGCCCCTGTTGACAGTTCTCATGGTGACAGTGCACATGGTGACAACCCATGCAGACATTACTCATGGCGAGAGTACTCACGGTGACAGTTCTCATGTTTGCAGTATCCATGGTGACTGTGCTCACAGTGATAGTGCCCATGGTGAGAGAGCCCATTGTGACACTGCCCATGATGAAAGGGCCCATGGTGAGATTGTCCATGGTAACAGTGCCCATAGTCACAATTCTCATGGTGTAGTGCTCACAGTGACATTGCCCATCGTGTCATGCCCATAGTGACAGTGCTCATGTTGGCAGTGCCATAAATAACAGTGTTCATTGTGGCAGTGCTCATGGTGTCCGTGCTCATGGTGACAGTGCCCATGTTTACAGTGTTTATGGTGATAGATGTCACGGTGTCATTGCCCACAGGACAGTGCCAAGGCTGACAAAGCCCATGGTGATACTTCCCATTGTGACAGTGCCCATGGTGACAGTGCCCATGATGACTTTTCTCTCTGTGACAGTGCCCTTGGGGACAGTTAGCACTGTGAGATTTCTCACAGTGATACTGCACATTGTTTCAGTGCTAATAGTGAAAAGACCCACGGCGCCAGTGCCCATCAAGGCATTGCTCACGGTGATATTTCTCACGGTGACAGTGCCCATGGTGATATCACCCATGGTGACAGTACTCAGTGATCAAGTGCTCATGGTGACAGTGCCTAAGGTGATAGTGCACATGGTGGCAGTGCAAAATGGTGACAGTGCCCATGGTGACATTGCTCATAGTGACTTTGCTTACAGTGATAGTCCTTACGGTGACAGTGTGCATGGTGACACTGCACACAGTTGCAGTGTTCATGGTGACAGTGTTCACGGTGATACTTTCCATGGTGATAGTGCCCATGGTGACATTGCACCTGGTGGCAGTGAAAAATGGTGACAGTGCCCTTGCTGACAGTTCTCATGGTGACAGTGCACATGGTCACAACCCATGCAGCCAGTACTCATGGAGACAGTACTCA
Source organism: Mesoplodon mirus (assembly GCF_964341445.2). Classification (NCBI taxonomy): domain Eukaryota; kingdom Metazoa; phylum Chordata; class Mammalia; order Artiodactyla; family Ziphiidae; genus Mesoplodon; species Mesoplodon mirus. The sequence goes on from NW_028295589.1 coordinate 130,463, forward strand.
CGGTGACATTTCCCATGTTGGCAGTATCCATGGTGAACAGTGCTCACAGTGAGCGTGCCCATGGTGACACTGCCCATGATGACAGGGCCCATGGTGCCATTGCTTTTGGTGACGATGCTCATGGTAACAGTGCCCATGGTGACAGTGACCATGGTGAGAGTGCTCACACTGATGGTGCCCATGGTGACAGTGCTCATGGTGCCTATCTACATTGTGCCAGTACCCATGGCGACAGTGCTCATGGTGACAGTGACCACAGTGAGAGTGCCCATGGTGGCAGTGCCCATGGTGACACTGCCCATGGTGACAATACACAGCATGACAGTATTCATGGTGACATTGCTCATGGTGAAAGTGTCCACCGTGAGAGTTCCCATGTTCACAACTCTCATGGTGATAGTGCCCATGGTGACAATACCCAGGGTGACAGTGCTCATGGATAAAGTGCTCACAGTGACAGTGCCCATGGTGATAGTACCCATGGTGAGAGTCCGCACGTTGATAGTACCCATGGTGTCAGTTCCCATTGTGAAAGTGCTCATGATGACATTGCCCATGTTGGTAGTTCCCATGGTGACGGTTCTCACGGTGATAGTGACCATGGTAACTGTGCACATGGAGGCCATGTCCTTGGTGACAGTGCCAATGATGACAGGACGCATGGTGACAGTTCTCACGGTAATAGTGCCCATGGTGACAAGCAGAGGGTGGCAGTGAAAAATGGTGAAAGTGCCCATGTTGACAGTTCTCATGGTGACAGTGCACACGGTGACAACCCATGCAGACAGTACTCACGGTGACAGTTATCTTTGTTGCAGTACCCATGGTGACAGTGCTCACAGTGATATTGTCCATGGTTGCAGTGCCCTTGGTTAGAGTTCCCATAGTGACACTGCCCATGATGACAGTGCCCATGGTGACAGTGCCCACGGCACCATTGCCTATGGTGACAGTGCTCATGGTAACAGTGCCCATGGTCACAGTGACCACGGTGAGAGTGCTTACAGTGTTAGTGCCCATGGTGACAGGGTTCATGGTGCCAGTCCGCAATGTGCCCGTACCCATGGCAACAGTGCTCATGGTGACAGCGACCACAGTGAGAGTGCTCACGGTGATAGTGCTCAAGGTAATAGTGCTCATGATGACAGTGAAAATGGTGACATTACCCATGGTGACTACTGATGTTGAAAATCCCCATGGTGGCAGTACTCATAGCGACAGTTTTCATGGTGACAGTGCTCATAATAGCATTTCCCAAGGTGGCAGTGCTTGTGGTGACAGTGCTAATGGTGACAGTGCACTTGGTGGCAGTTCCCATGGGGACAGTACCGATGGTGACACTGTGCATTGTTACAGTCCCCATGGTAACCGTGCTCACAGTGATAGTGCACATTGTGACATTGCCCATGGTGGTAGTTCAACTGGTGACAGTGCTAAATAGTGACAGTGCACATGCTGACAGTGCTCATGGGGATAGTGCCCATGTTGACAGTGCACACGTTGATAATGGGCATTGTTACAGAGTTCATGGTGACAGACCCGAAGGTGGCAGTGTCCATGGTGACAGTGCCCACAATGAGAGTGCGCATGGTGACAGTGCCGACATTGACAGTGCCCATGGTGACACTTCTCACAGTGACAATGCCCATGATGCCAGTGCCCATAGAGTCATTCCGCACGGTCACATTTCACACAGTGAAAGTGCCTAGGGTGATATTAGCCATGGTGACACTGCACATGGTGGCAGGGCAAAATGGTGACATTGCCCATTGTGACATTGCTCATGGTGACTTTGCTTACGGTGATAGTCCTTACAGTGACAGTGCGCATGGTGACACTGCACACAGTGACAGTGTTCATGGGGACAGTGTTCACGGTGATAGTTCCCATGGTGAGAGTGTCCATGGTAACAGTGCCCATAGTCACAATTCTCATGGTGTAGTGCTCACAGTGACAGTGCCCATGGTGTCATGCCCATGGTGACAGTGCTCATGGTGACAGTGCTCACGTTGGCAGTGCCATAAATAACAGTGCTCTTTGTGGCAGTGCTCATGGTGTCCGTGCTCATGGTGACAGTGCCCATGTTTACTGTGTTTATGGTGATAGATGTCACGGTGTCAGTGCCCACGGGGACAGTGCCAAGGCTGACAAAGCCCATGCTGATAATTCCCATTGTGACAGTGCCCACGGTGACTGTGCCCATGGTGACAGCGCCCAGTGTGACAAGGCTCATGGTGACAGTGCTCACGGTGACGGTGCCCATGGTGACAGTGCCGATGGTGAGAGTGCCAATAGTGACAGTGCTCATGGTGAAACTGCCCATGGAGACATCGCCCATGGTGATAGTGCTCATGGTGACAACCGCACGGTGACAGTGCCAATGTTGATAGTCTCCGTGGTGACAGGTCTTACATTGAATGTGACCATGGTGTCTGTGCTCATGGTGACAGTGCTCAAGGTTAGAGTCTCCATGTTGACAGTGCCGATGGTGACAATTCTCACGGTGACAGGGCCTATGGTGAAAATTCTCATAGTGACATTGTTCACGGTGACAGTGCCCATGGTGCTATTACCCATGGTGACAGTTCTCATAGTGAAACAGCCCATGGTGACACTGACATGGTGGCAGTGCAAAATGGTGACAGTGACCATGGTGATATTGCTCATGGTGACATTGCTTACGGTGATAGTGTGGTGAAACTGCACACAGGGACATTGCTCATGGTGACAGTGTTCACGGCGTTAGTTCCTATGGTGAATGTGGCCATGGGGACAGTGCCCATAGTCACAATTCTCATGGTGTAGTGCTCACGGTGACAGTGCCCATGGTGACAATACACAGGGTGACAGTATTCATGGTGACATTGCTCATGGTGAGAGTGCCCATGCTGAGAGTGCCCATGTTCACAACTGTCACGGTGATAGTTCCCATGGTGACAATACCCAGGGTAACAGAGCTGATGGTAAAAGTGTTCACGGTGACAGTGCCCATGGTGACAGTAACTAAGGTGACAATTCCCATGGTGAGACTGCTCATAGACAGTGCCCATGGTGACAATACCCAGCGTGTCCTGTCCATGGTGACAGTGATCATGGTGACACTTCTCATGAGGACAGTGCCATAAGTGACAGTGCTCTTTGTGGCAGTGCTCATGGTGACCGTGCTCATGGTGACAGTGCCCATGGTGACAGTGCCTATGGTGATAGATATCATGGTGGCCATGCCCAGGGTGACATTGCCCACGCTGACAAAGCCCATGGTGATACTTCCCATTGTGACAGTGCCCACGGTGGCAGAGCCCATGGTGACAGTGCCCAAGATCACAGTGCCCATGGTGAGAGTGCTAACGATGACTGTGCTGATGGTGACAGCGCCGATGGTGATAGTGCCAATAGTGAGAGTGCTCACGGTGACACTGCCCATGGAGACACTGCCCATGGTGATAGTGCTCATCATGACAACCCCTCGGAGGCAGTGCCAATGGTGAGAGTCCCCATGGTGACAGTTCTCACGGTGAAAGTGATCCTGTTGAAATTGCTCATGGTGACAGTGCTCATGGTGACAGTGCTCAAGGTGATAGTCTCCAAGTTGACAGTGCCCATGGTGACTGTTCTCACGGTGACAGTGCCTATGTTGATTATGCTCTTAGTGACAGTGCTGGCGGTGACCGTGCCCATGGTGACAGTGACCACGGTGAGTGTTCTCACTGTGATAGTGCCAATGGTGACAGTGTTCATGATGACAGTCCGCATTAAGGCTGTGCCCGTGGTGACAGTGCTCATGGTGATAGTTCTCACGGTGATAGTTCTCACGTTGACAGTGCCAAAGGTGACAATACCCAGGTGATCGTAATCATGGTGAAAGTGCCCATGGTGGCAGTTCTCATACTGACAGTTCTTGTGACAGTGCTCATGGTGGCAGTGCCCGTGGTGACAGTGCTCTTGGTGACAGTGCTCATGGTGGCAGTGCCCATGGTGAGACTACCGATGGTGACACTGCCCATGGTGACAGTGCACATGGTCATGGTGCATCTGGTGGCAGTGCAAAATAGTGAGAGTGCCCATGGTGATATTGCTCATGGTGATAGTGCCCATGGTGAGAGTGCCCATGGTTTCAGTGCTCATGGTGACAGTGCCCATTGTGACAGTGCCCCTGGTGACAGTGCACACCGTGAGAGTGCCCATGGTGTCTGTGCCCATGGTGACAGTTCTTATCATGAGAGTGTTCACGGTAGCAGTGTTCATGGTAATAGTGCTCACGGAGGCATTGCCCACAATGAGAGTGCCCATGGTGAGAATACTGACTGTGACAGTGCCCATGATGACTTTTCTCTCTGTGACAGTGCCCTTGGGGACAGTTAGCACGGTGACATTTCTCACAGTGATAGCGCACATTGTTTCAGTGCTAATAGTGAAAAGACCCACGGCGCCAGTGCGCATCATGGTATTGCTCACGGTGATAGTTCTCACGGTGACAGTGCCCATGGTGATATTACCCATGGTGACAGTACTCAGTGATCAAGTGCTCATGGTGACAGTGCCTAAGGTGATAGTGCACATGGTGGCAGTGCAAAATGGTGACAGTGCCCATAGGGACATTGCTTAATGTGATAGTCCTTGTGGTGACATTGTGCAGGGTGACATTGCCCACCACGACAGTGCTCTTGTTGACAGTGCTCATGGTGATAGTGCCAATGTTGGAAGTGCCCATCGTGAAAGTGCCCATGGTGACAGTTCTTATGATGAGAGTGGTCAGAGTGGCAGTGCTCATGGTGAAAGTGCCCATGGTGACAGAGCCCACGGTGACAGTGTCCATAGTTATAGTGTCCATGGTGACAGTACTAACAGTTAAATTGTCAATGGGTACACTGCCCATGGTGAAAGTGCCCATGGTCACAACACTCACAGTGATAGTGCTCACGGTGAGAGTGGCCATGGTGTCAGTGACCACAGTGACAGTTCTAATGGTGATACTGCCCATGATGACAGTGTTCATGGTGACAGTCCACATTGTGCCAGTGCCCAAGGTGACAGTGCTCATGGTGACAGTGCCCAAAGTCACAATACCCATGGTGACAGTGCCCAGGCTGACAGTTCTCAAGGTGATAGTGCCCATGGTGACAGTGCACATGGTGATACAGAGAATGGGGACAGTGCTTACGTTGACAGTGGTCATGGTTGCAGTACCCATGCTGATAGTGCTGAAACTGACAGTGCCCTTGGTGATAGTGCCCATGGTGAGTGTGCTCGTGTTAATAGTGCCCATGGTGGCAGTTCCCATTGTGAAAGTGCTCATGATGACCGTGCCCATGTTGGTAGTTCCCATGGTGACAGTGCTCATGGTGATAGTGACCATGTTAACAGTGCACATGGTGGCTGTGCCCTTGGTGACACTGCCCATGATGACAGTACTCATGGTGACAGTGCTCACGGTGATAGTGCCAATGGTGACAGTGCACATGGTTGTAGTGCACATGATGGCAGTGAAAAATCGTGACAGTTCCCATGCTGACAGTTCTCATTGTGACAGTGCACATGGTCACAACCGATGCTGACACTGCCCATGGTAGCTGTACACGTGGTGACAATGCTCACAGTGATAGTGTCCATGGTGACAGTGCCCATGGTGACACTGCCCATGATGACAATGCCCATGGTGAAAGTTCCCACGGCGCCATTGCCTATGGTGACAGTGCTCATGGTAACAGTGCCCATGGTGACAGTGACCATGGTGAGAGTGCTCACACTGAGAGTGCCAATGGTGACAGGGCTCATTGTGCCTGTCCGCATTGTGCCAGTACCCATGGCGACAGTGGTCATGGTGACACTGACCACAGTGAGAGTGCTCACTGTGATAGAGCTCACGGTAATAGTGCTCATGGTGTCAGTGCAAATGGTGACAATACCCATGGTGACAGTACTCATGTTGAAAATACCCATGGTGGCAGTTCTCATAGCGACAGTTCTCATGGTGACAGTGCTCATAATAGCAGTGCCCAAGGAGGCAGTCGTCGTGGTGACAGTGCTAATGATGACAGTGCTCTTTGTGGCAGTTCCCATGGGGACAGTACCGATGGTGACACTGCACATTTTTAGATTGCCCATGGTAACTATGCTCACGGTGATAGTGCACATCGTGACAGTGCCCATGGTGGTAGTTCAACTGGTGACAGCGCTAAATAGTGACAGTGCACATGCTCACAGAGCTCACAGTGATAGTGCCCATGGTGACAGTGCCCACGGTGATAATGGGCATTATTACAGTGTTCATCGTGACAGAGCCCAAGGTGGCAGTGGCCATGGTGACAGTGCCCACAATGACAGTGCCCATGGTAACAGTACCGACACTGGCAGTGCCCATGGTGACACTTCTCACAGTGAATGTGCACATGGCGACAGTTACCATGATGAGATTTCTCACGGTGATAGTGCCCGTTGTGACAGGACTCACAGTGACCATGCCCATGGTGCCAGTGCCCATAGAGACATTGCGCATGGTCATATTTCTCATGGTGAAAGTGCCTATTGTGACACTGCACCTAGTGGCAGTGCAAAATGGTGACAGTGCCCATGGTGACATTGCTCATAGTGACTTTGCTTACAGTGATAATCCTTACGGTGACAATGCGCATGGTGACACTGCACACAGTTGCAGTGTTCATGGTGACAGTGTTCACGGTGATACTTTCCATGGTGATAGTGCCCATGGTGACATTGCACATGGTGGCAGTGAAAAATGTTGAGAGTGCCCCTGTTGACAGTTCTCATGGTGACAGTGCACATGGTGACAACCCATGCAGACATTACTCATGGCGAGAGTACTCACGGTGACAGTTCTCATGTTTGCAGTATCCATGGTGACTGTGCTCACAGTGATAGTGCCCATGGTGTGAGAGCCCATTGTGACACTGCCCATGATGACAGGGCCCATGGTGAGATTGTCCATGGTAACAGTGCCCATAGTCACAATTCTCATGGTGTAGTGCTCACAGTGACATTGCCCATCGTGTCATGCCCATAGTGACAGTGCTCATGGTGACAGTGCTCATGTTGGCAGTGCCATAAATAACAGTGTTCATTGTGGCAGTGCTCATGGTGTCCGTGCTCATGGTGACAGTGCCCATGTTTACAGTGTTTATGGTGATAGATGTCACGGTGTCATTGCCCACAGGACAGTGCCAAGGCTGACAAAGCCCATGGTGATACTTCCCATTGTGACAGTGCCCATGGTGACAGTGCCCATGATGACTTTTCTCTCTGTGACAGTGCCCTTGGGGACAGTTAGCACTGTGAGATTTCTCACAGTGATACTGCACATTGTTTCAGTGCTAATAGTGAAAAGACCCACGGCGCCAGTGCCCATCAAGGCATTGCTCACGGTGATATTTCTCACGGTGACAGTGCCCATGGTGATATCACCCATGGTGACAGTACTCAGTGATCAAGTGCTCATGGTGACAGTGCCTAAGGTGATAGTGCACATGGTGGCAGTGCAAAATGGTGACAGTGCCCATGGTGACATTGCTCATAGTGACTTTGCTTACAGTGATAGTCCTTACTGTGACAGTGTGCATGGTGACACTGCACACAGTTGCAGTGTTCATGGTGACAGTGTTCACGGTGATACTTTCCATGGTGATAGTGCCCATGGTGACATTGCACCTGGTGGCAGTGAAAAATGGTGACAGTGCCCTTGCTGACAGTTCTCATGGTGACAGTGCACATGGTCACAACCCATGCAGCCAGTACTCATGGAGACAGTACTCACGGTGACATTTCCCATGTTGGCAGTATCCATGGTGAACAGTGCTCACAGTGAGCGTGCCCATGGTGACACTGCCCATGATGACAGGGCCCATGGTGCCATTGCTTTTGGTGACGATGCTCATGGTAACAGTGCCCATGGTGACAGTGACCATGGTGAGAGTGCTCACACTGATGGTGCCCATGGTGACAGTGCTCATGGTGCCTATCTACATTGTGCCAGTACCCATGGCGACAGTGCTCATGGTGACAGTGACCACAGTGAGAGTGCCCATGGTGGCAGTGCCCATGGTGACACTGCCCATGGTGACAATACACAGCATGACAGTATTCATGGTGACATTGCTCATGGTGAAAGTGTCCACCGTGAGAGTTCCCATGTTCACAACTCTCATGGTGATAGTGCCCATGGTGACAATACCCAGGGTGACAGTGCTCATGGATAAAGTGCTCACAGTGACAGTGCCCATGGTGATAGTACCCATGGTGAGAGTCCGCACGTTGATAGTACCCATGGTGTCAGTTCCCATTGTGAAAGTGCTCATGATGACATTGCCCATGTTGGTAGTTCCCATGGTGACGGTTCTCACGGTGATAGTGACCATGGTAACTGTGCACATGGAGGCCATGTCCTTGGTGACAGTGCCAATGATGACAGGACGCATGGTGACAGTTCTCACGGTAATAGTGCCCATGGTGACAAGCAGAGGGTGGCAGTGAAAAATGGTGAAAGTGCCCATGTTGACAGTTCTCATGGTGACAGTGCACACGGTGACAACCCATGCAGACAGTACTCACGGTGACAGTTATCTTTGTTGCAGTACCCATGGTGACAGTGCTCACAGTGATATTGTCCATGGTTGCAGTGCCCTTGGTTAGAGTTCCCATAGTGACACTGCCCATGATGACAGTGCCCATGGTGACAGTGCCCACGGCACCATTGCCTATGGTGACAGTGCTCATGGTAACAGTGCCCATGGTCACAGTGACCACGGTGAGAGTGCTTACAGTGTTAGTGCCCATGGTGACAGGGTTCATGGTGCCAGTCCGCAATGTGCCCGTACCCATGGCAACAGTGCTCATGGTGACAGCGACCACAGTGAGAGTGCTCACGGTGATAGTGCTCAAGGTAATAGTGCTCATGATGACAGTGAAAATGGTGACATTACCCATGGTGACTACTGATGTTGAAAATCCCCATGGTGGCAGTACTCATAGCGACAGTTTTCATGGTGACAGTGCTCATAATAGCATTTCCCAAGGTGGCAGTGCTTGTGGTGACAGTGCTAATGGTGACAGTGCACTTGGTGGCAGTTCCCATGGGGACAGTACCGATGGTGACACTGTGCATTGTTACAGTCCCCATGGTAACCGTGCTCACAGTGATAGTGCACATTGTGACATTGCCCATGGTGGTAGTTCAACTGGTGACAGTGCTAAATAGTGACAGTGCACATGCTGACAGTGCTCATGGGGATAGTGCCCATGTTGACAGTGCACACGTTGATAATGGGCATTGTTACAGAGTTCATGGTGACAGACCCGAAGGTGGCAGTGTCCATGGTGACAGTGCCCACAATGAGAGTGCGCATGGTGACAGTGCCGACATTGACAGTGCCCATGGTGACACTTCTCACAGTGACAATGCCCATGATGCCAGTGCCCATAGAGTCATTCCGCACGGTCACATTTCACACAGTGAAAGTGCCTAGGGTGATATTAGCCATGGTGACACTGCACATGGTGGCAGGGCAAAATGGTGACATTGCCCATGGTGACATTGCTCATGGTGACTTTGCTTACGGTGATAGTCCTTACAGTGACAGTGCGCATGGTGACACTGCACACAGTGACAGTGTTCATGGGGACAGTGTTCACGGTGATAGTTCCCATGGTGAGAGTGTCCATGGTAACAGTGCCCATAGTCACAATTCTCATGGTGTAGTGCTCACAGTGACAGTGCCCATGGTGTCATGCCCATGGTGACAGTGCTCATGGTGACAGTGCTCACGTTGGCAGTGCCATAAATAACAGTGCTCTTTGTGGCAGTGCTCATGGTGTCCGTGCTCATGGTGACAGTGCCCATGTTTACTGTGTTTATGGTGATAGATGTCACGGTGTCAGTGCCCACGGGGACAGTGCCAAGGCTGACAAAGCCCATGCTGATAATTCCCATTGTGACAGTGCCCACGGTGACTGTGCCCATGGTGACAGCGCCCAGTGTGACAAGGCTCATGGTGACAGTGCTCATGGTGACGGTGCCCATGGTGACAGTGCCGATGGTGAGAGTGCCAATAGTGACAGTGCTCATGGTGAAACTGCCCATGGAGACATCGCCCATGGTGATAGTGCTCATGGTGACAACCGCACGGTGACAGTGCCAATGTTGATAGTCTCCGTGGTGACAGGTCTTACATTGAATGTGACCATGGTGTCTGTGCTCATGGTGACAGTGCTCAAGGTTAGAGTCTCCATGTTGACAGTGCCGATGGTGACAATTCTCACGGTGACAGGGCCTATGGTGAAAATTCTCATAGTGACATTGTTCACGGTGACAGTGCCCATGGTGCTATTACCCATGGTGACAGTTCTCATAGTGAAACAGCCCATGGTGACACTGACATGGTGGCAGTGCAAAATGGTGACAGTGACCATGGTGATATTGCTCATGGTGACATTGCTTACGGTGATAGTGTGGTGAAACTGCACACAGGGACATTGCTCATGGTGACAGTGTTCACGGCGTTAGTTCCTATGGTGAATGTGGCCATGGGGACAGTGCCCATAGTCACAATTCTCATGGTGTAGTGCTCACGGTGACAGTGCCCATGGTGACAATACACAGGGTGACAGTATTCATGGTGACATTGCTCATGGTGAGAGTGCCCATGCTGAGAGTGCCCATGTTCACAACTGTCACGGTGATAGTTCCCATGGTGACAATACCCAGGGTAACAGAGCTGATGGTAAAAGTGTTCACGGTGACAGTGCCCATGGTGACAGTAACTAAGGTGACAATTCCCATGGTGAGACTGCTCATAGACAGTGCCCATGGTGACAATACCCAGCGTGTCCTGTCCATGGTGACAGTGATCATGGTGACACTTCTCATGAGGACAGTGCCATAAGTGACAGTGCTCTTTGTGGCAGTGCTCATGGTGACCGTGCTCATGGTGACAGTGCCCATGGTGACAGTGCCTATGGTGATAGATATCATGGTGGCCATGCCCAGGGTGACATTGCCCACGCTGACAAAGCCCATGGTGATACTTCCCATTGTGACAGTGCCCACGGTGGCAGAGCCCATGGTGACAGTGCCCAAGATCACAGTGCCCATGGTGAGAGTGCTAACGATGACTGTGCCGATGGTGACAGCGCCGATGGTGATAGTGCCAATAGTGAGAGTGCTCACGGTGACACTGCCCATGGAGACACTGCCCATGGTGATAGTGCTCATCATGACAACCCCTCGGAGGCAGTGCCAATGGTGAGAGTCCCCATGGTGACAGTTCTCACGGTGAAAGTGATCCTGTTGAAATTGCTCATGGTGACAGTGCTCATGGTGACAGTGCTCAAGGTGATAGTCTCCAAGTTGACAGTGCCCATGGTGACTGTTCTCACGGTGACAGTGCCTATGTTGATTATGCTCTTAGTGACAGTGCTGGCGGTGACCGTGCCCATGGTGACAGTGACCACGGTGAGTGTTCTCACTGTGATAGTGCCAATGGTGACAGTGTTCATGATGACAGTCCGCATTAAGGCTGTGCCCGTGGTGACAGTGCTCATGGTGATAGTTCTCACGGTGATAGTTCTCACGTTGACAGTGCCAAAGGTGACAATACCCAGGTGATCGTAATCATGGTGAAAGTGCCCATGGTGGCAGTTCTCATACTGACAGTTCTTGTGACAGTGCTCATGGTGGCAGTGCCCGTGGTGACAGTGCTCTTGGTGACAGTGCTCATGGTGGCAGTGCCCATGGTGAGACTACCGATGGTGACACTGCCCATGGTGACAGTGCACATGGTCATGGTGCATCTGGTGGCAGTGCAAAATAGTGAGAGTGCCCATGGTGATATTGCTCATGGTGATAGTGCCCATGGTGAGAGTGCCCATGGTTTCAGTGCTCATGGTGACAGTGCCCATTGTGACAGTGCCCCTGGTGACAGTGCACACCGTGAGAGTGCCCATGGTGTCTGTGCCCATGGTGACAGTTCTTATCATGAGAGTGTTCACGGTAGCAGTGTTCATGGTAATAGTGCTCACGGAGGCATTGCCCACAATGAGAGTGCCCATGGTGAGAATACTGACTGTGACAGTGCCCATGATGACTTTTCTCTCTGTGACAGTGCCCTTGGGGACAGTTAGCACGGTGACATTTCTCACAGTGATAGCGCACATTGTTTCAGTGCTAATAGTGAAAAGACCCACGGCGCCAGTGCGCATCATGGTATTGCTCACGGTGATAGTTCTCACGGTGACAGTGCCCATGGTGATATTACCCATGGTGACAGTACTCAGTGATCAAGTGCTCATGGTGACAGTGCCTAAGGTGATAGTGCACATGGTGGCAGTGCAAAATGGTGACAGTGCCCATAGGGACATTGCTTAATGTGATAGTCCTTGTGGTGACATTGTGCAGGGTGACATTGCCCACCACGACAGTGCTCTTGTTGACAGTGCTCATGGTGATAGTGCCAATGTTGGAAGTGCCCATCGTGAAAGTGCCCATGGTGACAGTTCTTATGATGAGAGTGGTCAGAGTGGCAGTGCTCATGGTGAAAGTGCCCATGGTGACAGAGCCCACGGTGACAGTGTCCATAGTTATAGTGTCCATGGTGACAGTACTAACAGTTAAATTGTCAATGGGTACACTGCCCATGGTGAAAGTGCCCATGGTCACAACACTCACAGTGATAGTGCTCACGGTGAGAGTGGCCATGGTGTCAGTGACCACAGTGACAGTTCTAATGGTGATACTGCCCATGATGACAGTGTTCATGGTGACAGTCCACATTGTGCCAGTGCCCAAGGTGACAGTGCTCATGGTGACAGTGCCCAAAGTCACAATACCCATGGTGACAGTGCCCAGGCTGACAGTTCTCAAGGTGATAGTGCCCATGGTGACAGTGCACATGGTGATACAGAGAATGGGGACAGTGCTTACGTTGACAGTGGTCATGGTTGCAGTACCCATGCTGATAGTGCTGAAACTGACAGTGCCCTTGGTGATAGTGCCCATGGTGAGTGTGCTCGTGTTAATAGTGCCCATGGTGGCAGTTCCCATTGTGAAAGTGCTCATGATGACCGTGCCCATGTTGGTAGTTCCCATGGTGACAGTGCTCATGGTGATAGTGACCATGTTAACAGTGCACATGGTGGCTGTGCCCTTGGTGACACTGCCCATGATGACAGTACTCATGGTGACAGTGCTCACGGTGATAGTGCCAATGGTGACAGTGCACATGGTTGTAGTGCACATGATGGCAGTGAAAAATCGTGACAGTTCCCATGCTGACAGTTCTCATTGTGACAGTGCACATGGTCACAACCGATGCTGACACTGCCCATGGTAGCTGTACACGTGGTGACAATGCTCACAGTGATAGTGTCCATGGTGACAGTGCCCATGGTGACACTGCCCATGATGACAATGCCCATGGTGAAAGTTCCCACGGCGCCATTGCCTATGGTGACAGTGCTCATGGTAACAGTGCCCATGGTGACAGTGACCATGGTGAGAGTGCTCACACTGAGAGTGCCAATGGTGACAGGGCTCATTGTGCCTGTCCGCATTGTGCCAGTACCCATGGCGACAGTGGTCATGGTGACACTGACCACAGTGAGAGTGCTCACTGTGATAGAGCTCACGGTAATAGTGCTCATGGTGTCAGTGCAAATGGTGACAATACCCATGGTGAGAGTACTCATGTTGAAAATACCCATGGTGGCAGTTCTCATAGCGACAGTTCTCATGGTGACAGTGCTCATAATAGCAGTGCCCAAGGAGGCAGTCGTCGTGGTGACAGTGCTAATGATGACAGTGCTCTTTGTGGCAGTTCCCATGGGGACAGTACCGATGGTGACACTGCACATTTTTAGATTGCCCATGGTAACTATGCTCACGGTGATAGTGCACATCGTGACAGTGCCCATGGTGGTAGTTCAACTGGTGACAGCGCTAAATAGTGACAGTGCACATGCTCACAGAGCTCACAGTGATAGTGCCCATGGTGACAGTGCCCACGGTGATAATGGGCATTATTACAGTGTTCATCGTGACAGAGCCCAAGGTGGCAGTGGCCATGGTGACAGTGCCCACAATGACAGTGCCCATGGTAACAGTACCGACACTGGCAGTGCCCATGGTGACACTTCTCACAGTGAATGTGCACATGGCGACAGTTACCATGATGAGATTTCTCACGGTGATAGTGCCCGTTGTGACAGGACTCACAGTGACCATGCCCATGGTGCCAGTGCCCATAGAGACATTGCGCATGGTCATATTTCTCATGGTGAAAGTGCCTATTGTGACACTGCACCTAGTGGCAGTGCAAAATGGTGACAGTGCCCATGGTGACATTGCTCATAGTGACTTTGCTTACAGTGATAATCCTTACGGTGACAATGCGCATGGTGACACTGCACACAGTTGCAGTGTTCATGGTGACAGTGTTCACGGTGATACTTTCCATGGTGATAGTGCCCATGGTGACATTGCACATGGTGGCAGTGAAAAATGTTGAGAGTGCCCCTGTTGACAGTTCTCATGGTGACAGTGCACATGGTGACAACCCATGCAGACATTACTCATGGCGAGAGTACTCACGGTGACAGTTCTCATGTTTGCAGTATCCATGGTGACAGTGCTCACAGTGATAGTGCCCATGGTGAGAGAGCCCATTGTGACACTGCCCATGATGACAGGGCCCATGGTGAGATTGTCCATGGTAACAGTGCCCATAGTCACAATTCTCATGGTGTAGTGCTCACAGTGACATTGCCCATCGTGTCATGCCCATAGTGACAGTGCTCATGTTGGCAGTGCCATAAATAACAGTGTTCATTGTGGCAGTGCTCATGGTGTCCGTGCTCATGGTGACAGTGCCCATGTTTACAGTGTTTATGGTGATAGATGTCACGGTGTCATTGCCCACAGGACAGTGCCAAGGCTGACAAAGCCCATGGTGATACTTCCCATTGTGACAGCGCCCATGGTGACAGTGCCCATGATGACTTTTCTCTCTGTGACAGTGCCCTTGGGGACAGTTAGCACTGTGAGATTTCTCACAGTGATACTGCACATTGTTTCAGTGCTAATAGTGAAAAGACCCACGGCGCCAGTGCCCATCAAGGCATTGCTCACGGTGATATTTCTCACGGTGACAGTGCCCATGGTGATATCACCCATGGTGACAGTACTCAGTGATCAAGTGCTCATGGTGACAGTGCCTAAGGTGATAGTGCACATGGTGGCAGTGCAAAATGGTGACAGTGCCCATGGTGACATTGCTCATAGTGACTTTGCTTACAGTGATAGTCCTTATGGTGACAGTGTGCATGGTGACACTGCACACAGTTGCAGTGTTCATGGTGACAGTGTTCACGGTGATACTTTCCATGGTGATAGTGCCCATGGTGACATTGCACCTGGTGGCAGTGAAAAATGGTGACAGTGCCCTTGCTGACAGTTCTCATGGTGACAGTGCACATGGTCACAACCCATGCAGCCAGTACTCATGGAGACAGTACTCACGGTGACATTTCCCATGTTGGCAGTATCCATGGTGAACAGTGCTCACAGTGAGCGTGCCCATGGTGACACTGCCCATGATGACAGGGCCCATGGTGCCATTGCTTTTGGTGACGATGCTCATGGTAACAGTGCCCATGGTGACAGTGACCATGGTGAGAGTGCTCACACTGATGGTGCCCATGGTGACAGTGCTCATGGTGCCTATCTACATTGTGCCAGTACCCATGGCGACAGTGCTCATGGTGACAGTGACCACAGTGAGAGTGCCCATGGTGGCAGTGCCCATGGTGACACTGCCCATGGTGACAATACACAGCATGACAGTATTCATGGTGACATTGCTCATGGTGAAAGTGTCCACCGTGAGAGTTCCCATGTTCACAACTCTCATGGTGATAGTGCCCATGGTGACAATACCCAGGGTGACAGTGCTCATGGATAAAGTGCTCACAGTGACAGTGCCCATGGTGATAGTACCCATGGTGAGAGTCCGCACGTTGATAGTACCCATGGTGTCAGTTCCCATTGTGAAAGTGCTCATGATGACATTGCCCATGTTGGTAGTTCCCATGGTGACGGTTCTCACGGTGATAGTGACCATGGTAACTGTGCACATGGAGGCCATGTCCTTGGTGACAGTGCCAATGATGACAGGACGCATGGTGACAGTTCTCACGGTAATAGTGCCCATGGTGACAAGCAGAGGGTGGCAGTGAAAAATGGTGAAAGTGCCCATGTTGACAGTTCTCATGGTGACAGTGCACACGGTGACAACCCATGCAGACAGTACTCACGGTGACAGTTATCTTTGTTGCAGTACCCATGGTGACAGTGCTCACAGTGATATTGTCCATGGTTGCAGTGCCCTTGGTTAGAGTTCCCATAGTGACACTGCCCATGATGACAGTGCCCATGGTGACAGTGCCCACGGCACCATTGCCTATGGTGACAGTGCTCATGGTAACAGTGCCCATGGTCACAGTGACCACGGTGAGAGTGCTTACAGTGTTAGTGCCCATGGTGACAGGGTTCATGGTGCCAGTCCGCAATGTGCCCGTACCCATGGCAACAGTGCTCATGGTGACAGCGACCACAGTGAGAGTGCTCACGGTGATAGTGCTCAAGGTAATAGTGCTCATGATGACAGTGAAAATGGTGACATTACCCATGGTGACTACTGATGTTGAAAATCCCCATGGTGGCAGTACTCATAGCGACAGTTTTCATGGTGACAGTGCTCATAATAGCATTTCCCAAGGTGGCAGTGCTTGTGGTGACAGTGCTAATGGTGACAGTGCACTTGGTGGCAGTTCCCATGGGGACAGTACCGATGGTGACACTGTGCATTGTTACAGTCCCCATGGTAACCGTGCTCACAGTGATAGTGCACATTGTGACATTGCCCATGGTGGTAGTTCAACTGGTGACAGTGCTAAATAGTGACAGTGCACATGCTGACAGTGCTCATGGGGATAGTGCCCATGTTGACAGTGCACACGTTGATAATGGGCATTGTTACAGAGTTCATGGTGACAGACCCGAAGGTGGCAGTGTCCATGGTGACAGTGCCCACAATGAGAGTGCGCATGGTGACAGTGCCGACATTGACAGTGCCCATGGTGACACTTCTCACAGTGACAATGCCCATGATGCCAGTGCCCATAGAGTCATTCCGCACGGTCACATTTCACACAGTGAAAGTGCCTAGGGTGATATTAGCCATGGTGACACTGCACATGGTGGCAGGGCAAAATGGTGACATTGCCCATGGTGACATTGCTCATGGTGACTTTGCTTACGGTGATAGTCCTTACAGTGACAGTGCGCATGGTGACACTGCACACAGTGACAGTGTTCATGGGGACAGTGTTCACGGTGATAGTTCCCATGGTGAGAGTGTCCATGGTAACAGTGCCCATAGTCACAATTCTCATGGTGTAGTGCTCACAGTGACAGTGCCCATGGTGTCATGCCCATGGTGACAGTGCTCATGGTGACAGTGCTCACGTTGGCAGTGCCATAAATAACAGTGCTCTTTGTGGCAGTGCTCATGGTGTCCGTGCTCATGGTGACAGTGCCCATGTTTACTGTGTTTATGGTGATAGATGTCACGGTGTCAGTGCCCACGGGGACAGTGCCAAGGCTGACAAAGCCCATGCTGATAATTCCCATTGTGACAGTGCCCACGGTGACTGTGCCCATGGTGACAGCGCCCAGTGTGACAAGGCTCATGGTGACAGTGCTCATGGTGACGGTGCCCATGGTGACAGTGCCGATGGTGAGAGTGCCAATAGTGACAGTGCTCATGGTGAAACTGCCCATGGAGACATCGCCCATGGTGATAGTGCTCATGGTGACAACCGCACGGTGACAGTGCCAATGTTGATAGTCTCCGTGGTGACAGGTCTTACATTGAATGTGACCATGGTGTCTGTGCTCATGGTGACAGTGCTCAAGGTTAGAGTCTCCATGTTGACAGTGCCGATGGTGACAATTCTCACGGTGACAGGGCCTATGGTGAAAATTCTCATAGTGACATTGTTCACGGTGACAGTGCCCATGGTGCTATTACCCATGGTGACAGTTCTCATAGTGAAACAGCCCATGGTGACACTGACATGGTGGCAGTGCAAAATGGTGACAGTGACCATGGTGATATTGCTCATGGTGACATTGCTTACGGTGATAGTGTGGTGAAACTGCACACAGGGACATTGCTCATGGTGACAGTGTTCACGGCGTTAGTTCCTATGGTGAATGTGGCCATGGGGACAGTGCCCATAGTCACAATTCTCATGGTGTAGTGCTCACGGTGACAGTGCCCATGGTGACAATACACAGGGTGACAGTATTCATGGTGACATTGCTCATGGTGAGAGTGCCCATGCTGAGAGTGCCCATGTTCACAACTGTCACGGTGATAGTTCCCATGGTGACAATACCCAGGGTAACAGAGCTGATGGTAAAAGTGTTCACGGTGACAGTGCCCATGGTGACAGTAACTAAGGTGACAATTCCCATGGTGAGACTGCTCATAGACAGTGCCCATGGTGACAATACCCAGCGTGTCCTGTCCATGGTGACAGTGATCATGGTGACACTTCTCATGAGGACAGTGCCATAAGTGACAGTGCTCTTTGTGGCAGTGCTCATGGTGACCGTGCTCATGGTGACAGTGCCCATGGTGACAGTGCCTATGGTGATAGATATCATGGTGGCCATGCCCAGGGTGACATTGCCCACGCTGACAAAGCCCATGGTGATACTTCCCATTGTGACAGTGCCCACGGTGGCAGAGCCCATGGTGACAGTGCCCAAGATCACAGTGCCCATGGTGAGAGTGCTAACGATGACTGTGCCGATGGTGACAGCGCCGATGGTGATAGTGCCAATAGTGAGAGTGCTCACGGTGACACTGCCCATGGAGACACTGCCCATGGAGACACTGCCCATGGTGATAGTGCTCATCATGACAACCCCTCGGAGGCAGTGCCAATGGTGAGAGTCCCCATGGTGACAGTTCTCACGGTGAAAGTGATCCTGTTGAAATTGCTCATGGTGACAGTGCTCATGGTGACAGTGCTCAAGGTGATAGTCTCCAAGTTGACAGTGCCCATGGTGACTGTTCTCACGGTGACAGTGCCTATGTTGATTATGCTCTTAGTGACAGTGCTGGCGGTGACCGTGCCCATGGTGACAGTGACCACGGTGAGTGTTCTCACTGTGATAGTGCCAATGGTGACAGTGTTCATGATGACAGTCTGCATTAAGGCTGTGCCCGTGGTGACAGTGCTCATGGTGATAGTTCTCACGGTGATAGTTCTCACGTTGACAGTGCCAAAGGTGACAATACCCAGGTGATCGTAATCATGGTGAAAGTGCCCATGGTGGCAGTTCTCATACTGACAGTTCTTGTGACAGTGCTCATGGTGGCAGTGCCCGTGGTGACAGTGCTCTTGGTGACAGTGCTCATGGTGGCAGTGCCCATGGTGAGACTACCGATGGTGACACTGCCCATGGTGACAGTGCACATGGTCATGGTGCATCTGGTGGCAGTGCAAAATAGTGAGAGTGCCCATGGTGATATTGCTCATGGTGATAGTGCCCATGGTGAGAGTGCCCATGGTTCCAGTGCTCATGGTGACAGTGCCCATTGTGACAGTGCCCCTGGTGACAGTGCACACCGTGAGAGTGCCCATGGTGTCTGTGCCCATGGTGACAGTTCTTATCATGAGAGTGTTCACGGTAGCAGTGTTCATGGTAATAGTGCTCACGGAGGCATTGCCCACAATGAGAGTGCCCATGGTGAGAATACTGACTGTGACAGTGCCCATGATGACTTTTCTCTCTGTGACAGTGCCCTTGGGGACAGTTAGCACGGTGACATTTCTCACAGTGATAGCGCACATTGTTTCAGTGCTAATAGTGAAAAGACCCACGGCGCCAGTGCGCATCATGGTATTGCTCACGGTGATAGTTCTCACGGTGACAGTGCCCATGGTGATATTACCCATGGTGACAGTACTCAGTGATCAAGTGCTCATGGTGACAGTGCCTAAGGTGATAGTGCACATGGTGGCAGTGCAAAATGGTGACAGTGCCCATAGGGACATTGCTTAATGTGATAGTCCTTGTGGTGACATTGTGCAGGGTGACATTGCCCACCACGACAGTGCTCTTGTTGACAGTGCTCATGGTGATAGTGCCAATGTTGGAAGTGCCCATCGTGAAAGTGCCCATGGTGACAGTTCTTATGATGAGAGTGGTCAGAGTGGCAGTGCTCATGGTGAAAGTGCCCATGGTGACAGAGCCCACGGTGACAGTGTCCATAGTTATAGTGTCCATGGTGACAGTACTAACAGTTAAATTGTCAATGGGTACACTGCCCATGGTGAAAGTGCCCATGGTCACAACACTCACAGTGATAGTGCTCACGGTGAGAGTGGCCATGGTGTCAGTGACCACAGTGACAGTTCTAATGGTGATACTGCCCATGATGACAGTGTTCATGGTGACAGTCCACATTGTGCCAGTGCCCAAGGTGACAGTGCTCATGGTGACAGTGCCCAAAGTCACAATACCCATGGTGACAGTGCCCAGGCTGACAGTTCTCAAGGTGATAGTGCCCATGGTGACAGTGCACATGGTGATACAGAGAATGGGGACAGTGCTTACGTTGACAGTGGTCATGGTTGCAGTACCCATGCTGATAGTGCTGAAACTGACAGTGCCCTTGGTGATAGTGCCCATGGTGAGTGTGCTCGTGTTAATAGTGCCCATGGTGGCAGTTCCCATTGTGAAAGTGCTCATGATGACCGTGCCCATGTTGGTAGTTCCCATGGTGACAGTGCTCATGGTGATAGTGACCATGTTAACAGTGCACATGGTGGCTGTGCCCTTGGTGACACTGCCCATGATGACAGTACTCATGGTGACAGTGCTCACGGTGATAGTGCCAATGGTGACAGTGCACATGGTTGTAGTGCACATGATGGCAGTGAAAAATCGTGACAGTTCCCATGCTGACAGTTCTCATTGTGACAGTGCACATGGTCACAACCGATGCTGACACTGCCCATGGTAGCTGTACACGTGGTGACAATGCTCACAGTGATAGTGTCCATGGTGACAGTGCCCATGGTGACACTGCCCATGATGACAATGCCCATGGTGAAAGTTCCCACGGCGCCATTGCCTATGGTGACAGTGCTCATGGTAACAGTGCCCATGGTGACAGTGACCATGGTGAGAGTGCTCACACTGAGAGTGCCAATGGTGACAGGGCTCATTGTGCCTGTCCGCATTGTGCCAGTACCCATGGCGACAGTGGTCATGGTGACACTGACCACAGTGAGAGTGCTCACTGTGATAGAGCTCACGGTAATAGTGCTCATGGTGTCAGTGCAAATGGTGACAATACCCATGGTGACAGTACTCATGTTGAAAATACCCATGGTGGCAGTTCTCATAGCGACAGTTCTCATGGTGACAGTGCTCATAATAGCAGTGCCCAAGGAGGCAGTCGTCGTGGTGACAGTGCTAATGATGACAGTGCTCTTTGTGGCAGTTCCCATGGGGACAGTACCGATGGTGACACTGCACATTTTTAGATTGCCCATGGTAACTATGCTCACGGTGATAGTGCACATCGTGACAGTGCCCATGGTGGTAGTTCAACTGGTGACAGCGCTAAATAGTGACAGTGCACATGCTCACAGAGCTCACAGTGATAGTGCCCATGGTGACAGTGCCCACGGTGATAATGGGCATTATTACAGTGTTCATCGTGACAGAGCCCAAGGTGGCAGTGGCCATGGTGACAGTGCCCACAATGACAGTGCCCATGGTAACAGTACCGACACTGGCAGTGCCCATGGTGACACTTCTCACAGTGAATGTGCACATGGCGACAGTTACCATGATGAGATTTCTCACGGTGATAGTGCCCGTTGTGACAGGACTCACAGTGACCATGCCCATGGTGCCAGTGCCCATAGAGACATTGCGCATGGTCATATTTCTCATGGTGAAAGTGCCTATTGTGACACTGCACCTAGTGGCAGTGCAAAATGGTGACAGTGCCCATGGTGACATTGCTCATAGTGACTTTGCTTACAGTGATAATCCTTACGGTGACAATGCGCATGGTGACACTGCACACAGTTGCAGTGTTCATGGTGACAGTGTTCACGGTGATACTTTCCATGGTGATAGTGCCCATGGTGACATTGCACATGGTGGCAGTGAAAAATGTTGAGAGTGCCCCTGTTGACAGTTCTCATGGTGACAGTGCACATGGTGACAACCCATGCAGACATTACTCATGGCGAGAGTACTCACGGTGACAGTTCTCATGTTTGCAGTATCCATGGTGACTGTGCTCACAGTGATAGTGCCCATGGTGTGAGAGCCCATTGTGACACTGCCCATGATGACAGGGCCCATGGTGAGATTGTCCATGGTAACAGTGCCCATAGTCACAATTCTCATGGTGTAGTGCTCACAGTGACATTGCCCATCGTGTCATGCCCATAGTGACAGTGCTCATGGTGACAGTGCTCATGTTGGCAGTGCCATAAATAACAGTGTTCATTGTGGCAGTGCTCATGGTGTCCGTGCTCATGGTGACAGTGCCCATGTTTACAGTGTTTATGGTGATAGATGTCACGGTGTCATTGCCCACAGGACAGTGCCAAGGCTGACAAAGCCCATGGTGATACTTCCCATTGTGACAGTGCCCATGGTGACAGTGCCCATGATGACTTTTCTCTCTGTGACAGTGCCCTTGGGGACAGTTAGCACTGTGAGATTTCTCACAGTGATACTGCACATTGTTTCAGTGCTAATAGTGAAAAGACCCACGGCGCCAGTGCCCATCAAGGCATTGCTCACGGTGATATTTCTCACGGTGACAGTGCCCATGGTGATATCACCCATGGTGACAGTACTCAGTGATCAAGTGCTCATGGTGACAGTGCCTAAGGTGATAGTGCACATGGTGGCAGTGCAAAATGGTGACAGTGCCCATGGTGACATTGCTCATAGTGACTTTGCTTACAGTGATAGTCCTTACTGTGACAGTGTGCATGGTGACACTGCACACAGTTGCAGTGTTCATGGTGACAGTGTTCACGGTGATACTTTCCATGGTGATAGTGCCCATGGTGACATTGCACCTGGTGGCAGTGAAAAATGGTGACAGTGCCCTTGCTGACAGTTCTCATGGTGACAGTGCACATGGTCACAACCCATGCAGCCAGTACTCATGGAGACAGTACTCACGGTGACATTTCCCATGTTGGCAGTATCCATGGTGAACAGTGCTCACAGTGAGCGTGCCCATGGTGACACTGCCCATGATGACAGGGCCCATGGTGCCATTGCTTTTGGTGACGATGCTCATGGTAACAGTGCCCATGGTGACAGTGACCATGGTGAGAGTGCTCACACTGATGGTGCCCATGGTGACAGTGCTCATGGTGCCTATCTACATTGTGCCAGTACCCATGGCGACAGTGCTCATGGTGACAGTGACCACAGTGAGAGTGCCCATGGTGGCAGTGCCCATGGTGACACTGCCCATGGTGACAATACACAGCATGACAGTATTCATGGTGACATTGCTCATGGTGAAAGTGTCCACCGTGAGAGTTCCCATGTTCACAACTCTCATGGTGATAGTGCCCATGGTGACAATACCCAGGGTGACAGTGCTCATGGATAAAGTGCTCACAGTGACAGTGCCCATGGTGATAGTACCCATGGTGAGAGTCCGCACGTTGATAGTACCCATGGTGTCAGTTCCCATTGTGAAAGTGCTCATGATGACATTGCCCATGTTGGTAGTTCCCATGGTGACGGTTCTCACGGTGATAGTGACCATGGTAACTGTGCACATGGAGGCCATGTCCTTGGTGACAGTGCCAATGATGACAGGACGCATGGTGACAGTTCTCACAGTAATAGTGCCCATGGTGACAAGCAGAGGGTGGCAGTGAAAAATGGTGAAAGTGCCCATGTTGACAGTTCTCATGGTGACAGTGCACACGGTGACAACCCATGCAGACAGTACTCACGGTGACAGTTATCTTTGTTGCAGTACCCATGGTGACAGTGCTCACAGTGATATTGTCCATGGTTGCAGTGCCCTTGGTTAGAGTTCCCATAGTGACACTGCCCATGATGACAGTGCCCATGGTGACAGTGCCCACGGCACCATTGCCTATGGTGACAGTGCTCATGGTAACAGTGCCCATGGTCACAGTGACCACGGTGAGAGTGCTTACAGTGTTAGTGCCCATGGTGACAGGGTTCATGGTGCCAGTCCGCAATGTGCCCGTACCCATGGCAACAGTGCTCATGGTGACAGCGACCACAGTGAGAGTGCTCACGGTGATAGTGCTCAAGGTAATAGTGCTCATGATGACAGTGAAAATGGTGACATTACCCATGGTGACTACTGATGTTGAAAATCCCCATGGTGGCAGTACTCATAGCGACAGTTTTCATGGTGACAGTGCTCATAATAGCATTTCCCAAGGTGGCAGTGCTTGTGGTGACAGTGCTAATGGTGACAGTGCACTTGGTGGCAGTTCCCATGGGGACAGTACCGATGGTGACACTGTGCATTGTTACAGTCCCCATGGTAACCGTGCTCACAGTGATAGTGCACATTGTGACATTGCCCATGGTGGTAGTTCAACTGGTGACAGTGCTAAATAGTGACAGTGCACATGCTGACAGTGCTCATGGGGATAGTGCCCATGTTGACAGTGCACACGTTGATAATGGGCATTGTTACAGAGTTCATGGTGACAGACCCGAAGGTGGCAGTGTCCATGGTGACAGTGCCCACAATGAGAGTGCGCATGGTGACAGTGCCGACATTGACAGTGCCCATGGTGACACTTCTCACAGTGACAATGCCCATGATGCCAGTGCCCATAGAGTCATTCCGCACGGTCACATTTCACACAGTGAAAGTGCCTAGGGTGATATTAGCCATGGTGACACTGCACATGGTGGCAGGGCAAAATGGTGACATTGCCCATGGTGACATTGCTCATGGTGACTTTGCTTACGGTGATAGTCCTTACAGTGACAGTGCGCATGGTGACACTGCACACAGTGACAGTGTTCATGGGGACAGTGTTCACGGTGATAGTTCCCATGGTGAGAGTGTCCATGGTAACAGTGCCCATAGTCACAATTCTCATGGTGTAGTGCTCACAGTGACAGTGCCCATGGTGTCATGCCCATGGTGACAGTGCTCATGGTGACAGTGCTCACGTTGGCAGTGCCATAAATAACAGTGCTCTTTGTGGCAGTGCTCATGGTGTCCGTGCTCATGGTGACAGTGCCCATGTTTACTGTGTTTATGGTGATAGATGTCACGGTGTCAGTGCCCACGGGGACAGTGCCAAGGCTGACAAAGCCCATGCTGATAATTCCCATTGTGACAGTGCCCACGGTGACTGTGCCCATGGTGACAGCGCCCAGTGTGACAAGGCTCATGGTGACAGTGCTCATGGTGACGGTGCCCATGGTGACAGTGCCGATGGTGAGAGTGCCAATAGTGACAGTGCTCATGGTGAAACTGCCCATGGAGACATCGCCCATGGTGATAGTGCTCATGGTGACAACCGCACGGTGACAGTGCCAATGTTGATAGTCTCCGTGGTGACAGGTCTTACATTGAATGTGACCATGGTGTCTGTGCTCATGGTGACAGTGCTCAAGGTTAGAGTCTCCATGTTGACAGTGCCGATGGTGACAATTCTCACGGTGACAGGGCCTATGGTGAAAATTCTCATAGTGACATTGTTCACGGTGACAGTGCCCATGGTGCTATTACCCATGGTGACAGTTCTCATAGTGAAACAGCCCATGGTGACACTGACATGGTGGCAGTGCAAAATTGTGACAGTGACCATGGTGATATTGCTCATGGTGACATTGCTTACGGTGATAGTGTGGTGAAACTGCACACAGGGACATTGCTCATGGTGACAGTGTTCACGGCGTTAGTTCCTATGGTGAATGTGGCCATGGGGACAGTGCCCATAGTCACAATTCTCATGGTGTAGTGCTCACGGTGACAGTGCCCATGGTGACAATACACAGGGTGACAGTATTCATGGTGACATTGCTCATGGTGAGAGTGCCCATGCTGAGAGTGCCCATGTTCACAACTGTCACGGTGATAGTTCCCATGGTGACAATACCCAGGGTAACAGAGCTGATGGTAAAAGTGTTCACGGTGACAGTGCCCATGGTGACAGTAACTAAGGTGACAATTCCCATGGTGAGACTGCTCATAGACAGTGCCCATGGTGACAATACCCAGCGTGTCCTGTCCATGGTGACAGTGATCATGGTGACACTTCTCATGAGGACAGTGCCATAAGTGACAGTGCTCTTTGTGGCAGTGCTCATGGTGACCGTGCTCATGGTGACAGTGCCCATGGTGACAGTGCCTATGGTGATAGATATCATGGTGGCCATGCCCAGGGTGACATTGCCCACGCTGACAAAGCCCATGGTGATACTTCCCATTGTGACAGTGCCCACGGTGGCAGAGCCCATGGTGACAGTGCCCAAGATCACAGTGCCCATGGTGAGAGTGCTAACGATGACTGTGCCGATGGTGACAGCGCCGATGGTGATAGTGCCAATAGTGAGAGTGCTCACGGTGACACTGCCCATGGAGACACTGCCCATGGTGATAGTGCTCATCATGACAACCCCTCGGAGGCAGTGCCAATGGTGAGAGTCCCCATGGTGACAGTTCTCACGGTGAAAGTGATCCTGTTGAAATTGCTCATGGTGACAGTGCTCATGGTGACAGTGCTCAAGGTGATAGTCTCCAAGTTGACAGTGCCCATGGTGACTGTTCTCACGGTGACAGTGCCTATGTTGATTATGCTCTTAGTGACAGTGCTGGCGGTGACCGTGCCCATGGTGACAGTGACCACGGTGAGTGTTCTCACTGTGATAGTGCCAATGGTGACAGTGTTCATGATGACAGTCTGCATTAAGGCTGTGCCCGTGGTGACAGTGCTCATGGTGATAGTTCTCACGGTGATAGTTCTCACGTTGACAGTGCCAAAGGTGACAATACCCAGGTGATCGTAATCATGGTGAAAGTGCCCATGGTGGCAGTTCTCATACTGACAGTTCTTGTGACAGTGCTCATGGTGGCAGTGCCCGTGGTGACAGTGCTCTTGGTGACAGTGCTCATGGTGGCAGTGCCCATGGTGAGACTACCGATGGTGACACTGCCCATGGTGACAGTGCACATGGTCATGGTGCATCTGGTGGCAGTGCAAAATAGTGAGAGTGCCCATGGTGATATTGCTCATGGTGATAGTGCCCATGGTGAGAGTGCCCATGGTTCCAGTGCTCATGGTGACAGTGCCCATTGTGACAGTGCCCCTGGTGACAGTGCACACCGTGAGAGTGCCCATGGTGTCTGTGCCCATGGTGACAGTTCTTATCATGAGAGTGTTCACGGTAGCAGTGTTCATGGTAATAGTGCTCACGGAGGCATTGCCCACAATGAGAGTGCCCATGGTGAGAATACTGACTGTGACAGTGCCCATGATGACTTTTCTCTCTGTGACAGTGCCCTTGGGGACAGTTAGCACGGTGACATTTCTCACAGTGATAGCGCACATTGTTTCAGTGCTAATAGTGAAAAGACCCACGGCGCCAGTGCGCATCATGGTATTGCTCACGGTGATAGTTCTCACGGTGACAGTGCCCATGGTGATATTACCCATGGTGACAGTACTCAGTGATCAAGTGCTCATGGTGACAGTGCCTAAGGTGATAGTGCACATGGTGGCAGTGCAAAATGGTGACAGTGCCCATAGGGACATTGCTTAATGTGATAGTCCTTGTGGTGACATTGTGCAGGGTGACATTGCCCACCACGACAGTGCTCTTGTTGACAGTGCTCATGGTGATAGTGCCAATGTTGGAAGTGCCCATCGTGAAAGTGCCCATGGTGACAGTTCTTATGATGAGAGTGGTCAGAGTGGCAGTGCTCATGGTGAAAGTGCCCATGGTGACAGAGCCCACGGTGACAGTGTCCATAGTTATAGTGTCCATGGTGACAGTACTAACAGTTAAATTGTCAATGGGTACACTGCCCATGGTGAAAGTGCCCATGGTCACAACACTCACAGTGATAGTGCTCACGGTGAGAGTGGCCATGGTGTCAGTGACCACAGTGACAGTTCTAATGGTGATACTGCCCATGATGACAGTGTTCATGGTGACAGTCCACATTGTGCCAGTGCCCAAGGTGACAGTGCTCATGGTGACAGTGCCCAAAGTCACAATACCCATGGTGACAGTGCCCAGGCTGACAGTTCTCAAGGTGATAGTGCCCATGGTGACAGTGCACATGGTGATACAGAGAATGGGGACAGTGCTTACGTTGACAGTGGTCATGGTTGCAGTACCCATGCTGATAGTGCTGAAACTGACAGTGCCCTTGGTGATAGTGCCCATGGTGAGTGTGCTCGTGTTAATAGTGCCCATGGTGGCAGTTCCCATTGTGAAAGTGCTCATGATGACCGTGCCCATGTTGGTAGTTCCCATGGTGACAGTGCTCATGGTGATAGTGACCATGTTAACAGTGCACATGGTGGCTGTGCCCTTGGTGACACTGCCCATGATGACAGTACTCATGGTGACAGTGCTCACGGTGATAGTGCCAATGGTGACAGTGCACATGGTTGTAGTGCACATGATGGCAGTGAAAAATCGTGACAGTTCCCATGCTGACAGTTCTCATTGTGACAGTGCACATGGTCACAACCGATGCTGACACTGCCCATGGTAGCTGTACACGTGGTGACAATGCTCACAGTGATAGTGTCCATGGTGACAGTGCCCATGGTGACACTGCCCATGATGACAATGCCCATGGTGAAAGTTCCCACGGCGCCATTGCCTATGGTGACAGTGCTCATGGTAACAGTGCCCATGGTGACAGTGACCATGGTGAGAGTGCTCACACTGAGAGTGCCAATGGTGACAGGGCTCATTGTGCCTGTCCGCATTGTGCCAGTACCCATGGCGACAGTGGTCATGGTGACACTGACCACAGTGAGAGTGCTCACTGTGATAGAGCTCACGGTAATAGTGCTCATGGTGTCAGTGCAAATGGTGACAATACCCATGGTGACAGTACTCATGTTGAAAATACCCATGGTGGCAGTTCTCATAGCGACAGTTCTCATGGTGACAGTGCTCATAATAGCAGTGCCCAAGGAGGCAGTCGTCGTGGTGACAGTGCTAATGATGACAGTGCTCTTTGTGGCAGTTCCCATGGGGACAGTACCGATGGTGACACTGCACATTTTTAGATTGCCCATGGTAACTATGCTCACGGTGATAGTGCACATCGTGACAGTGCCCATGGTGGTAGTTCAACTGGTGACAGCGCTAAATAGTGACAGTGCACATGCTCACAGAGCTCACAGTGATAGTGCCCATGGTGACAGTGCCCACGGTGATAATGGGCATTATTACAGTGTTCATCGTGACAGAGCCCAAGGTGGCAGTGGCCATGGTGACAGTGCCCACAATGACAGTGCCCATGGTAAAAGTACCGACACTGGCAGTGCCCATGGTGACACTTCTCACAGTGAATGTGCACATGGCGACAGTTACCATGATGAGATTTCTCACGGTGATAGTGCCCGTTGTGACAGGACTCACAGTGACCATGCCCATGGTGCCAGTGCCCATAGAGACATTGCGCATGGTCATATTTCTCATGGTGAAAGTGCCTATTGTGACACTGCACCTAGTGGCAGTGCAAAATGGTGACAGTGCCCATGGTGACATTGCTCATAGTGACTTTGCTTACAGTGATAATCCTTACGGTGACAATGCGCATGGTGACACTGCACACAGTTGCAGTGTTCATGGTGACAGTGTTCACGGTGATACTTTCCATGGTGATAGTGCCCATGGTGACATTGCACATGGTGGCAGTGAAAAATGTTGAGAGTGCCCCTGTTGACAGTTCTCATGGTGACAGTGCACATGGTGACAACCCATGCAGACATTACTCATGGCGAGAGTACTCACGGTGACAGTTCTCATGTTTGCAGTATCCATGGTGACAGTGCTCACAGTGATAGTGCCCATGGTGAGAGAGCCCATTGTGACACTGCCCATGATGACAGGGCCCATGGTGAGATTGTCCATGGTAACAGTGCCCATAGTCACAATTCTCATGGTGTAGTGCTCACAGTGACATTGCCCATCGTGTCATGCCCATAGTGACAGTGCTCATGTTGGCAGTGCCATAAATAACAGTGTTCATTGTGGCAGTGCTCATGGTGTCCGTGCTCATGGTGACAGTGCCCATGTTTACAGTGTTTATGGTGATAGATGTCACGGTGTCATTGCCCACAGGACAGTGCCAAGGCTGACAAAGCCCATGGTGATACTTCCCATTGTGACAGTGCCCATGGTGACAGTGCCCATGATGACTTTTCTCTCTGTGACAGTGCCCTTGGGGACAGTTAGCACTGTGAGATTTCTCACAGTGATACTGCACATTGTTTCAGTGCTAATAGTGAAAAGACCCACGGCGCCAGTGCCCATCAAGGCATTGCTCACGGTGATATTTCTCACGGTGACAGTGCCCATGGTGATATCACCCATGGTGACAGTACTCAGTGATCAAGTGCTCATGGTGACAGTGCCTAAGGTGATAGTGCACATGGTGGCAGTGCAAAATGGTGACAGTGCCCATGGTGATATTGCTCATAGTGACTTTGCTTACAGTGATAGTCCTTATGGTGACAGTGTGCATGGTGACACTGCACACAGTTGCAGTGTTCATGGTGACAGTGTTCACGGTGATACTTTCCATGGTGATAGTGCCCATGGTGACATTGCACCTGGTGGCAGTGAAAAATGGTGACAGTGCCCTTGCTGACAGTTCTCATGGTGACAGTGCACATGGTCACAACCCATGCAGCCAGTACTCATGGAGACAGTACTCACGGTGACATTTCCCATGTTGGCAGTATCCATGGTGAACAGTGCTCACAGTGAGCGTGCCCATGGTGACACTGCCCATGATGACAGGGCCCATGGTGCCATTGCTTTTGGTGACGATGCTCATGGTAACAGTGCCCATGGTGACAGTGACCATGGTGAGAGTGCTCACACTGATGGTGCCCATGGTGACAGTGCTCATGGTGCCTATCTACATTGTGCCAGTACCCATGGCGACAGTGCTCATGGTGACAGTGACCACAGTGAGAGTGCCCATGGTGGCAGTGCCCATGGTGACACTGCCCATGGTGACAATACACAGCATGACAGTATTCATGGTGACATTGCTCATGGTGAAAGTGTCCACCGTGAGAGTTCCCATGTTCACAACTCTCATGGTGATAGTGCCCATGGTGACAATACCCAGGGTGACAGTGCTCATGGATAAAGTGCTCACAGTGACAGTGCCCATGGTGATAGTACCCATGGTGAGAGTCCGCACGTTGATAGTACCCATGGTGTCAGTTCCCATTGTGAAAGTGCTCATGATGACATTGCCCATGTTGGTAGTTCCCATGGTGACGGTTCTCACGGTGATAGTGACCATGGTAACTGTGCACATGGAGGCCATGTCCTTGGTGACAGTGCCAATGATGACAGGACGCATGGTGACAGTTCTCACGGTAATAGTGCCCATGGTGACAAGCAGAGGGTGGCAGTGAAAAATGGTGAAAGTGCCCATGTTGACAGTTCTCATGGTGACAGTGCACACGGTGACAACCCATGCAGACAGTACTCACGGTGACAGTTATCTTTGTTGCAGTACCCATGGTGACAGTGCTCACAGTGATATTGTCCATGGTTGCAGTGCCCTTGGTTAGAGTTCCCATAGTGACACTGCCCATGATGACAGTGCCCATGGTGACAGTGCCCACGGCACCATTGCCTATGGTGACAGTGCTCATGGTAACAGTGCCCATGGTCACAGTGACCACGGTGAGAGTGCTTACAGTGTTAGTGCCCATGGTGACAGGGTTCATGGTGCCAGTCCGCAATGTGCCCGTACCCATGGCAACAGTGCTCATGGTGACAGCGACCACAGTGAGAGTGCTCACGGTGATAGTGCTCAAGGTAATAGTGCTCATGATGACAGTGAAAATGGTGACATTACCCATGGTGACTACTGATGTTGAAAATCCCCATGGTGGCAGTACTCATAGCGACAGTTTTCATGGTGACAGTGCTCATAATAGCATTTCCCAAGGTGGCAGTGCTTGTGGTGACAGTGCTAATGGTGACAGTGCACTTGGTGGCAGTTCCCATGGGGACAGTACCGATGGTGACACTGTGCATTGTTACAGTCCCCATGGTAACCGTGCTCACAGTGATAGTGCACATTGTGACATTGCCCATGGTGGTAGTTCAACTGGTGACAGTGCTAAATAGTGACAGTGCACATGCTGACAGTGCTCATGGGGATAGTGCCCATGTTGACAGTGCACACGTTGATAATGGGCATTGTTACAGAGTTCATGGTGACAGACCCGAAGGTGGCAGTGTCCATGGTGACAGTGCCCACAATGAGAGTGCGCATGGTGACAGTGCCGACATTGACAGTGCCCATGGTGACACTTCTCACAGTGACAATGCCCATGATGCCAGTGCCCATAGAGTCATTCCGCACGGTCACATTTCACACAGTGAAAGTGCCTAGGGTGATATTAGCCATGGTGACACTGCACATGGTGGCAGGGCAAAATGGTGACATTGCCCATGGTGACATTGCTCATGGTGACTTTGCTTACGGTGATAGTCCTTACAGTGACAGTGCGCATGGTGACACTGCACACAGTGACAGTGTTCATGGGGACAGTGTTCACGGTGATAGTTCCCATGGTGAGAGTGTCCATGGTAACAGTGCCCATAGTCACAATTCTCATGGTGTAGTGCTCACAGTGACAGTGCCCATGGTGTCATGCCCATGGTGACAGTGCTCATGGTGACAGTGCTCACGTTGGCAGTGCCATAAATAACAGTGCTCTTTGTGGCAGTGCTCATGGTGTCCGTGCTCATGGTGACAGTGCCCATGTTTACTGTGTTTATGGTGATAGATGTCACGGTGTCAGTGCCCACGGGGACAGTGCCAAGGCTGACAAAGCCCATGCTGATAATTCCCATTGTGACAGTGCCCACGGTGACTGTGCCCATGGTGACAGCGCCCAGTGTGACAAGGCTCATGGTGACAGTGCTCATGGTGACGGTGCCCATGGTGACAGTGCCGATGGTGAGAGTGCCAATAGTGACAGTGCTCATGGTGAAACTGCCCATGGAGACATCGCCCATGGTGATAGTGCTCATGGTGACAACCGCACGGTGACAGTGCCAATGTTGATAGTCTCCGTGGTGACAGGTCTTACATTGAATGTGACCATGGTGTCTGTGCTCATGGTGACAGTGCTCAAGGTTAGAGTCTCCATGTTGACAGTGCCGATGGTGACAATTCTCACGGTGACAGGGCCTATGGTGAAAATTCTCATAGTGACATTGTTCACGGTGACAGTGCCCATGGTGCTATTACCCATGGTGACAGTTCTCATAGTGAAACAGCCCATGGTGACACTGACATGGTGGCAGTGCAAAATGGTGACAGTGACCATGGTGATATTGCTCATGGTGACATTGCTTACGGTGATAGTGTGGTGAAACTGCACACAGGGACATTGCTCATGGTGACAGTGTTCACGGCGTTAGTTCCTATGGTGAATGTGGCCATGGGGACAGTGCCCATAGTCACAATTCTCATGGTGTAGTGCTCACGGTGACAGTGCCCATGGTGACAATACACAGGGTGACAGTATTCATGGTGACATTGCTCATGGTGAGAGTGCCCATGCTGAGAGTGCCCATGTTCACAACTGTCACGGTGATAGTTCCCATGGTGACAATACCCAGGGTAACAGAGCTGATGGTAAAAGTGTTCACGGTGACAGTGCCCATGGTGACAGTAACTAAGGTGACAATTCCCATGGTGAGACTGCTCATAGACAGTGCCCATGGTGACAATACCCAGCGTGTCCTGTCCATGGTGACAGTGATCATGGTGACACTTCTCATGAGGACAGTGCCATAAGTGACAGTGCTCTTTGTGGCAGTGCTCATGGTGACCGTGCTCATGGTGACAGTGCCCATGGTGACAGTGCCTATGGTGATAGATATCATGGTGGCCATGCCCAGGGTGACATTGCCCACGCTGACAAAGCCCATGGTGATACTTCCCATTGTGACAGTGCCCACGGTGGCAGAGCCCATGGTGACAGTGCCCAAGATCACAGTGCCCATGGTGAGAGTGCTAACGATGACTGTGCCGATGGTGACAGCGCCGATGGTGATAGTGCCAATAGTGAGAGTGCTCACGGTGACACTGCCCATGGAGACACTGCCCATGGTGATAGTGCTCATCATGACAACCCCTCGGAGGCAGTGCCAATGGTGAGAGTCCCCATGGTGACAGTTCTCACGGTGAAAGTGATCCTGTTGAAATTGCTCATGGTGACAGTGCTCATGGTGACAGTGCTCAAGGTGATAGTCTCCAAGTTGACAGTGCCCATGGTGACTGTTCTCACGGTGACAGTGCCTATGTTGATTATGCTCTTAGTGACAGTGCTGGCGGTGACCGTGCCCATGGTGACAGTGACCACGGTGAGTGTTCTCACTGTGATAGTGCCAATGGTGACAGTGTTCATGATGACAGTCTGCATTAAGGCTGTGCCCGTGGTGACAGTGCTCATGGTGATAGTTCTCACGGTGATAGTTCTCACATTGACAGTGCCAAAGGTGACAATACCCAGGTGATCGTAATCATGGTGAAAGTGCCCATGGTGGCAGTTCTCATACTGACAGTTCTTGTGACAGTGCTCATGGTGGCAGTGCCCGTGGTGACAGTGCTCTTGGTGACAGTGCTCATGGTGGCAGTGCCCATGGTGAGACTACCGATGGTGACACTGCCCATGGTGACAGTGCACATGGTCATGGTGCATCTGGTGGCAGTGCAAAATAGTGAGAGTGCCCATGGTGATATTGCTCATGGTGATAGTGCCCATGGTGAGAGTGCCCATGGTTCCAGTGCTCATGGTGACAGTGCCCATTGTGACAGTGCCCCTGGTGACAGTGCACACCGTGAGAGTGCCCATGGTGTCTGTGCCCATGGTGACAGTTCTTATCATGAGAGTGTTCACGGTAGCAGTGTTCATGGTAATAGTGCTCACGGAGGCATTGCCCACAATGAGAGTGCCCATGGTGAGAATACTGACTGTGACAGTGCCCATGATGACTTTTCTCTCTGTGACAGTGCCCTTGGGGACAGTTAGCACGGTGACATTTCTCACAGTGATAGCGCACATTGTTTCAGTGCTAATAGTGAAAAGACCCACGGCGCCAGTGCGCATCATGGTATTGCTCACGGTGATAGTTCTCACGGTGACAGTGCCCATGGTGATATTACCCATGGTGACAGTACTCAGTGATCAAGTGCTCATGGTGACAGTGCCTAAGGTGATAGTGCACATGGTGGCAGTGCAAAATGGTGACAGTGCCCATAGGGACATTGCTTAATGTGATAGTCCTTGTGGTGACATTGTGCAGGGTGACATTGCCCACCACGACAGTGCTCTTGTTGACAGTGCTCATGGTGATAGTGCCAATGTTGGAAGTGCCCATCGTGAAAGTGCCCATGGTGACAGTTCTTATGATGAGAGTGGTCAGAGTGGCAGTGCTCATGGTGAAAGTGCCCATGGTGACAGAGCCCACGGTGACAGTGTCCATAGTTATAGTGTCCATGGTGACAGTACTAACAGTTAAATTGTCAATGGGTACACTGCCCATGGTGAAAGTGCCCATGGTCACAACACTCACAGTGATAGTGCTCACGGTGAGAGTGGCCATGGTGTCAGTGACCACAGTGACAGTTCTAATGGTGATACTGCCCATGATGACAGTGTTCATGGTGACAGTCCACATTGTGCCAGTGCCCAAGGTGACAGTGCTCATGGTGACAGTGCCCAAAGTCACAATACCCATGGTGACAGTGCCCAGGCTGACAGTTCTCAAGGTGATAGTGCCCATGGTGACAGTGCACATGGTGATACAGAGAATGGGGACAGTGCTTACGTTGACAGTGGTCATGGTTGCAGTACCCATGCTGATAGTGCTGAAACTGACAGTGCCCTTGGTGATAGTGCCCATGGTGAGTGTGCTCGTGTTAATAGTGCCCATGGTGGCAGTTCCCATTGTGAAAGTGCTCATGATGACCGTGCCCATGTTGGTAGTTCCCATGGTGACAGTGCTCATGGTGATAGTGACCATGTTAACAGTGCACATGGTGGCTGTGCCCTTGGTGACACTGCCCATGATGACAGTACTCATGGTGACAGTGCTCACGGTGATAGTGCCAATGGTGACAGTGCACATGGTTGTAGTGCACATGATGGCAGTGAAAAATCGTGACAGTTCCCATGCTGACAGTTCTCATTGTGACAGTGCACATGGTCACAACCGATGCTGACACTGCCCATGGTAGCTGTACACGTGGTGACAATGCTCACAGTGATAGTGTCCATGGTGACAGTGCCCATGGTGACACTGCCCATGATGACAATGCCCATGGTGAAAGTTCCCACGGCGCCATTGCCTATGGTGACAGTGCTCATGGTAACAGTGCCCATGGTGACAGTGACCATGGTGAGAGTGCTCACACTGAGAGTGCCAATGGTGACAGGGCTCATTGTGCCTGTCCGCATTGTGCCAGTACCCATGGCGACAGTGGTCATGGTGACACTGACCACAGTGAGAGTGCTCACTGTGATAGAGCTCACGGTAATAGTGCTCATGGTGTCAGTGCAAATGGTGACAATACCCATGGTGACAGTACTCATGTTGAAAATACCCATGGTGGCAGTTCTCATAGCGACAGTTCTCATGGTGACAGTGCTCATAATAGCAGTGCCCAAGGAGGCAGTCGTCGTGGTGACAGTGCTAATGATGACAGTGCTCTTTGTGGCAGTTCCCATGGGGACAGTACCGATGGTGACACTGCACATTTTTAGATTGCCCATGGTAACTATGCTCACGGTGATAGTGCACATCGTGACAGTGCCCATGGTGGTAGTTCAACTGGTGACAGCGCTAAATAGTGACAGTGCACATGCTCACAGAGCTCACAGTGATAGTGCCCATGGTGACAGTGCCCACGGTGATAATGGGCATTATTACAGTGTTCATCGTGACAGAGCCCAAGGTGGCAGTGGCCATGGTGACAGTGCCCACAATGACAGTGCCCATGGTAAAAGTACCGACACTGGCAGTGCCCATGGTGACACTTCTCACAGTGAATGTGCACATGGCGACAGTTACCATGATGAGATTTCTCACGGTGATAGTGCCCGTTGTGACAGGACTCACAGTGACCATGCCCATGGTGCCAGTGCCCATAGAGACATTGCGCATGGTCATATTTCTCATGGTGAAAGTGCCTATTGTGACACTGCACCTAGTGGCAGTGCAAAATGGTGACAGTGCCCATGGTGACATTGCTCATAGTGACTTTGCTTACAGTGATAATCCTTACGGTGACAATGCGCATGGTGACACTGCACACAGTTGCAGTGTTCATGGTGACAGTGTTCACGGTGATACTTTCCATGGTGATAGTGCCCATGGTGACATTGCACATGGTGGCAGTGAAAAATGTTGAGAGTGCCCCTGTTGACAGTTCTCATGGTGACAGTGCACATGGTGACAACCCATGCAGACATTACTCATGGCGAGAGTACTCACGGTGACAGTTCTCATGTTTGCAGTATCCATGGTGACAGTGCTCACAGTGATAGTGCCCATGGTGAGAGAGCCCATTGTGACACTGCCCATGATGACAGGGCCCATGGTGAGATTGTCCATGGTAACAGTGCCCATAGTCACAATTCTCATGGTGTAGTGCTCACAGTGACATTGCCCATCGTGTCATGCCCATAGTGACAGTGCTCATGTTGGCAGTGCCATAAATAACAGTGTTCATTGTGGCAGTGCTCATGGTGTCCGTGCTCATGGTGACAGTGCCCATGTTTACAGTGTTTATGGTGATAGATGTCACGGTGTCATTGCCCACAGGACAGTGCCAAGGCTGACAAAGCCCATGGTGATACTTCCCATTGTGACAGTGCCCATGGTGACAGTGCCCATGATGACTTTTCTCTCTGTGACAGTGCCCTTGGGGACAGTTAGCACTGTGAGATTTCTCACAGTGATACTGCACATTGTTTCAGTGCTAATAGTGAAAAGACCCACGGCGCCAGTGCCCATCAAGGCATTGCTCACGGTGATATTTCTCACGGTGACAGTGCCCATGGTGATATCACCCATGGTGACAGTACTCAGTGATCAAGTGCTCATGGTGACAGTGCCTAAGGTGATAGTGCACATGGTGGCAGTGCAAAATGGTGACAGTGCCCATGGTGACATTGCTCATAGTGACTTTGCTTACAGTGATAGTCCTTACGGTGACAGTGTGCATGGTGACACTGCACACAGTTGCAGTGTTCATGGTGACAGTGTTCACGGTGATACTTTCCATGGTGATAGTGCCCATGGTGACATTGCACCTGGTGGCAGTGAAAAATGGTGACAGTGCCCTTGCTGACAGTTCTCATGGTGACAGTGCACATGGTCACAACCCATGCAGCCAGTACTCATGGAGACAGTACTCACGGTGACATTTCCCATGTTGGCAGTATCCATGGTGAACAGTGCTCACAGTGAGCGTGCCCATGGTGACACTGCCCATGATGACAGGGCCCATGGTGCCATTGCTTTTGGTGACGATGCTCATGGTAACAGTGCCCATGGTGACAGTGACCATGGTGAGAGTGCTCACACTGATGGTGCCCATGGTGACAGTGCTCATGGTGCCTATCTACATTGTGCCAGTACCCATGGCGACAGTGCTCATGGTGACAGTGACCACAGTGAGAGTGCCCATGGTGGCAGTGCCCATGGTGACACTGCCCATGGTGACAATACACAGCATGACAGTATTCATGGTGACATTGCTCATGGTGAAAGTGTCCACCGTGAGAGTTCCCATGTTCACAACTCTCATGGTGATAGTGCCCATGGTGACAATACCCAGGGTGACAGTGCTCATGGATAAAGTGCTCACAGTGACAGTGCCCATGGTGATAGTACCCATGGTGAGAGTCCGCACGTTGATAGTACCCATGGTGTCAGTTCCCATTGTGAAAGTGCTCATGATGACATTGCCCATGTTGGTAGTTCCCATGGTGACGGTTCTCACGGTGATAGTGACCATGGTAACTGTGCACATGGAGGCCATGTCCTTGGTGACAGTGCCAATGATGACAGGACGCATGGTGACAGTTCTCACGGTAATAGTGCCCATGGTGACAAGCAGAGGGTGGCAGTGAAAAATGGTGAAAGTGCCCATGTTGACAGTTCTCATGGTGACAGTGCACACGGTGACAACCCATGCAGACAGTACTCACGGTGACAGTTATCTTTGTTGCAGTACCCATGGTGACAGTGCTCACAGTGATATTGTCCATGGTTGCAGTGCCCTTGGTTAGAGTTCCCATAGTGACACTGCCCATGATGACAGTGCCCATGGTGACAGTGCCCACGGCACCATTGCCTATGGTGACAGTGCTCATGGTAACAGTGCCCATGGTCACAGTGACCACGGTGAGAGTGCTTACAGTGTTAGTGCCCATGGTGACAGGGTTCATGGTGCCAGTCCGCAATGTGCCCGTACCCATGGCAACAGTGCTCATGGTGACAGCGACCACAGTGAGAGTGCTCACGGTGATAGTGCTCAAGGTAATAGTGCTCATGATGACAGTGAAAATGGTGACATTACCCATGGTGACTACTGATGTTGAAAATCCCCATGGTGGCAGTACTCATAGCGACAGTTTTCATGGTGACAGTGCTCATAATAGCATTTCCCAAGGTGGCAGTGCTTGTGGTGACAGTGCTAATGGTGACAGTGCACTTGGTGGCAGTTCCCATGGGGACAGTACCGATGGTGACACTGTGCATTGTTACAGTCCCCATGGTAACCGTGCTCACAGTGATAGTGCACATTGTGACATTGCCCATGGTGGTAGTTCAACTGGTGACAGTGCTAAATAGTGACAGTGCACATGCTGACAGTGCTCATGGGGATAGTGCCCATGTTGACAGTGCACACGTTGATAATGGGCATTGTTACAGAGTTCATGGTGACAGACCCGAAGGTGGCAGTGTCCATGGTGACAGTGCCCACAATGAGAGTGCGCATGGTGACAGTGCCGACATTGACAGTGCCCATGGTGACACTTCTCACAGTGACAATGCCCATGATGCCAGTGCCCATAGAGTCATTCCGCACGGTCACATTTCACACAGTGAAAGTGCCTAGGGTGATATTAGCCATGGTGACACTGCACATGGTGGCAGGGCAAAATGGTGACATTGCCCATGGTGACATTGCTCATGGTGACTTTGCTTACGGTGATAGTCCTTACAGTGACAGTGCGCATGGTGACACTGCACACAGTGACAGTGTTCATGGGGACAGTGTTCACGGTGATAGTTCCCATGGTGAGAGTGTCCATGGTAACAGTGCCCATAGTCACAATTCTCATGGTGTAGTGCTCACAGTGACAGTGCCCATGGTGTCATGCCCATGGTGACAGTGCTCATGGTGACAGTGCTCACGTTGGCAGTGCCATAAATAACAGTGCTCTTTGTGGCAGTGCTCATGGTGTCCGTGCTCATGGTGACAGTGCCCATGTTTACTGTGTTTATGGTGATAGATGTCACGGTGTCAGTGCCCACGGGGACAGTGCCAAGGCTGACAAAGCCCATGCTGATAATTCCCATTGTGACAGTGCCCACGGTGACTGTGCCCATGGTGACAGCGCCCAGTGTGACAAGGCTCATGGTGACAGTGCTCATGGTGACGGTGCCCATGGTGACAGTGCCGATGGTGAGAGTGCCAATAGTGACAGTGCTCATGGTGAAACTGCCCATGGAGACATCGCCCATGGTGATAGTGCTCATGGTGACAACCGCACGGTGACAGTGCCAATGTTGATAGTCTCCGTGGTGACAGGTCTTACATTGAATGTGACCATGGTGTCTGTGCTCATGGTGACAGTGCTCAAGGTTAGAGTCTCCATGTTGACAGTGCCGATGGTGACAATTCTCACGGTGACAGGGCCTATGGTGAAAATTCTCATAGTGACATTGTTCACGGTGACAGTGCCCATGGTGCTATTACCCATGGTGACAGTTCTCATAGTGAAACAGCCCATGGTGACACTGACATGGTGGCAGTGCAAAATGGTGACAGTGACCATGGTGATATTGCTCATGGTGACATTGCTTACGGTGATAGTGTGGTGAAACTGCACACAGGGACATTGCTCATGGTGACAGTGTTCACGGCGTTAGTTCCTATGGTGAATGTGGCCATGGGGACAGTGCCCATAGTCACAATTCTCATGGTGTAGTGCTCACGGTGACAGTGCCCATGGTGACAATACACAGGGTGACAGTATTCATGGTGACATTGCTCATGGTGAGAGTGCCCATGCTGAGAGTGCCCATGTTCACAACTGTCACGGTGATAGTTCCCATGGTGACAATACCCAGGGTAACAGAGCTGATGGTAAAAGTGTTCACGGTGACAGTGCCCATGGTGACAGTAACTAAGGTGACAATTCCCATGGTGAGACTGCTCATAGACAGTGCCCATGGTGACAATACCCAGCGTGTCCTGTCCATGGTGACAGTGATCATGGTGACACTTCTCATGAGGACAGTGCCATAAGTGACAGTGCTCTTTGTGGCAGTGCTCATGGTGACCGTGCTCATGGTGACAGTGCCCATGGTGACAGTGCCTATGGTGATAGATATCATGGTGGCCATGCCCAGGGTGACATTGCCCACGCTGACAAAGCCCATGGTGATACTTCCCATTGTGACAGTGCCCACGGTGGCAGAGCCCATGGTGACAGTGCCCAAGATCACAGTGCCCATGGTGAGAGTGCTAACGATGACTGTGCCGATGGTGACAGCGCCGATGGTGATAGTGCCAATAGTGAGAGTGCTCACGGTGACACTGCCCATGGAGACACTGCCCATGGTGATAGTGCTCATCATGACAACCCCTCGGAGGCAGTGCCAATGGTGAGAGTCCCCATGGTGACAGTTCTCACGGTGAAAGTGATCCTGTTGAAATTGCTCATGGTGACAGTGCTCATGGTGACAGTGCTCAAGGTGATAGTCTCCAAGTTGACAGTGCCCATGGTGACTGTTCTCACGGTGACAGTGCCTATGTTGATTATGCTCTTAGTGACAGTGCTGGCGGTGACCGTGCCCATGGTGACAGTGACCACGGTGAGTGTTCTCACTGTGATAGTGCCAATGGTGACAGTGTTCATGATGACAGTCTGCATTAAGGCTGTGCCCGTGG
Organism: Mesoplodon mirus; assembly: GCF_964341445.2. Lineage (NCBI taxonomy): Eukaryota > Metazoa > Chordata > Mammalia > Artiodactyla > Ziphiidae > Mesoplodon > Mesoplodon mirus. The sequence continues at coordinate 173,038 of NW_028295589.1, forward strand.
TGACAGTGCTCATGGTGATAGTTCTCACGGTGATAGTTCTCACGTTGACAGTGCCAAAGGTGACAATACCCAGGTGATCGTAATCATGGTGAAAGTGCCCATGGTGGCAGTTCTCATACTGACAGTTCTTGTGACAGTGCTCATGGTGGCAGTGCCCGTGGTGACAGTGCTCTTGGTGACAGTGCTCATGGTGGCAGTGCCCATGGTGAGACTACCGATGGTGACACTGCCCATGGTGACAGTGCACATGGTCATGGTGCCTCTGGTGGCAGTGCAATATAGTGAGAATGCCCATGATGATATTGCTCATGGTGATAGTGCCCATGGTGAGAGTGCCCATGGTTCCAGTGCTCATGGTGACAGTGCCCATTGTGACAGTGCCCCTGGTGACAGTGCACACCGTGAGAGTGCCCATGGTGTCTGTGCCCATGGTGACAGTTCTTATCATGAGAGTGTTCACGGTAGCAGTGTTCATGGTAATAGTGCTCACGGAGGCATTGCCCACAATGAGAGTGCCCATGGTGAGAATACTGACTGTGACAGTGCCCATGATGACTTTTCTCTCTGTGACAGTGCCCTTGGGGACAGTTAGCACGGTGACATTTCTCACAGTGATAGCGCACATTGTTTCAGTGCTAATAGTGAAAAGACCCACGGCGCCAGTGCGCATCATGGTATTGCTCACGGTGATAGTTCTCACGGTGACAGTGCCCATGGTGATATTACCCATGGTGACAGTACTCAGTGATCAAGTGCTCATGGTGACAGTGCCTAAGGTGATAGTGCACATGGTGGCAGTGCAAAATGGTGACAGTGCCCATAGGGACATTGCTTAATGTGATAGTCCTTGTGGTGACATTGTGCAGGGTGACATTGCCCACCACGACAGTGCTCTTGTTGACAGTGCTCATGGTGATAGTGCCAATGTTGGAAGTGCCCATCGTGAAAGTGCCCATGGTGACAGTTCTTATGATGAGAGTGGTCAGAGTGGCAGTGCTCATGGTGAAAGTGCCCATGGTGACAGAGCCCACGGTGACAGTGTCCATAGTTATAGTGTCCATGGTGACAGTACTAACAGTTAAATTGTCAATGGGTACACTGCCCATGGTGAAAGTGCCCATGGTCACAACACTCACAGTGATAGTGCTCACGGTGAGAGTGGCCATGGTGTCAGTGACCACAGTGACAGTTCTAATGGTGATACTGCCCATGATGACAGTGTTCATGGTGACAGTCCACATTGTGCCAGTGCCCAAGGTGACAGTGCTCATGGTGACAGTGCCCAAAGTCACAATACCCATGGTGACAGTGCCCAGGCTGACAGTTCTCAAGGTGATAGTGCCCATGGTGACAGTGCACATGGTGATACAGAGAATGGGGACAGTGCTTACGTTGACAGTGGTCATGGTTGCAGTACCCATGCTGATAGTGCTGAAACTGACAGTGCCCTTGGTGATAGTGCCCATGGTGAGTGTGCTCGTGTTAATAGTGCCCATGGTGGCAGTTCCCATTGTGAAAGTGCTCATGATGACCGTGCCCATGTTGGTAGTTCCCATGGTGACAGTGCTCATGGTGATAGTGACCATGTTAACAGTGCACATGGTGGCTGTGCCCTTGGTGACACTGCCCATGATGACAGTACTCATGGTGACAGTGCTCACGGTGATAGTGCCAATGGTGACAGTGCACATGGTTGTAGTGCACATGATGGCAGTGAAAAATCGTGACAGTTCCCATGCTGACAGTTCTCATTGTGACAGTGCACATGGTCACAACCGATGCTGACACTGCCCATGGTAGCTGTACACGTGGTGACAATGCTCACAGTGATAGTGTCCATGGTGACAGTGCCCATGGTGACACTGCCCATGATGACAATGCCCATGGTGAAAGTTCCCACGGCGCCATTGCCTATGGTGACAGTGCTCATGGTAACAGTGCCCATGGTGACAGTGACCATGGTGAGAGTGCTCACACTGAGAGTGCCAATGGTGACAGGGCTCATTGTGCCTGTCCGCATTGTGCCAGTACCCATGGCGACAGTGGTCATGGTGACACTGACCACAGTGAGAGTGCTCACTGTGATAGAGCTCACGGTAATAGTGCTCATGGTGTCAGTGCAAATGGTGACAATACCCATGGTGACAGTACTCATGTTGAAAATACCCATGGTGGCAGTTCTCATAGCGACAGTTCTCATGGTGACAGTGCTCATAATAGCAGTGCCCAAGGAGGCAGTCGTCGTGGTGACAGTGCTAATGATGACAGTGCTCTTTGTGGCAGTTCCCATGGGGACAGTACCGATGGTGACACTGCACATTTTTAGATTGCCCATGGTAACTATGCTCACGGTGATAGTGCACATCGTGACAGTGCCCATGGTGGTAGTTCAACTGGTGACAGCGCTAAATAGTGACAGTGCACATGCTCACAGAGCTCACAGTGATAGTGCCCATGGTGACAGTGCCCACGGTGATAATGGGCATTATTACAGTGTTCATCGTGACAGAGCCCAAGGTGGCAGTGGCCATGGTGACAGTGCCCACAATGACAGTGCCCATGGTAACAGTACCGACACTGGCAGTGCCCATGGTGACACTTCTCACAGTGAATGTGCACATGGCGACAGTTACCATGATGAGATTTCTCACGGTGATAGTGCCCGTTGTGACAGGACTCACAGTGACCATGCCCATGGTGCCAGTGCCCATAGAGACATTGCGCATGGTCATATTTCTCATGGTGAAAGTGCCTATTGTGACACTGCACCTAGTGGCAGTGCAAAATGGTGACAGTGCCCATGGTGACATTGCTCATAGTGACTTTGCTTACAGTGATAATCCTTACGGTGACAATGCGCATGGTGACACTGCACACAGTTGCAGTGTTCATGGTGACAGTGTTCACGGTGATACTTTCCATGGTGATAGTGCCCATGGTGACATTGCACATGGTGGCAGTGAAAAATGTTGAGAGTGCCCCTGTTGACAGTTCTCATGGTGACAGTGCACATGGTGACAACCCATGCAGACATTACTCATGGCGAGAGTACTCACGGTGACAGTTCTCATGTTTGCAGTATCCATGGTGACAGTGCTCACAGTGATAGTGCCCATGGTGAGAGAGCCCATTGTGACACTGCCCATGATGACAGGGCCCATGGTGAGATTGTCCATGGTAACAGTGCCCATAGTCACAATTCTCATGGTGTAGTGCTCACAGTGACATTGCCCATCGTGTCATGCCCATAGTGACAGTGCTCATGTTGGCAGTGCCATAAATAACAGTGTTCATTGTGGCAGTGCTCATGGTGTCCGTGCTCATGGTGACAGTGCCCATGTTTACAGTGTTTATGGTGATAGATGTCACGGTGTCATTGCCCACAGGACAGTGCCAAGGCTGACAAAGCCCATGGTGATACTTCCCATTGTGACAGTGCCCATGGTGACAGTGCCCATGATGACTTTTCTCTCTGTGACAGTGCCCTTGGGGACAGTTAGCACTGTGAGATTTCTCACAGTGATACTGCACATTGTTTCAGTGCTAATAGTGAAAAGACCCACGGCGCCAGTGCCCATCAAGGCATTGCTCACGGTGATATTTCTCACGGTGACAGTGCCCATGGTGATATCACCCATGGTGACAGTACTCAGTGATCAAGTGCTCATGGTGACAGTGCCTAAGGTGATAGTGCACATGGTGGCAGTGCAAAATGGTGACAGTGCCCATGGTGACATTGCTCATAGTGACTTTGCTTACAGTGATAGTCCTTATGGTGACAGTGTGCATGGTGACACTGCACACAGTTGCAGTGTTCATGGTGACAGTGTTCACGGTGATACTTTCCATGGTGATAGTGCCCATGGTGACATTGCACCTGGTGGCAGTGAAAAATGGTGACAGTGCCCTTGCTGACAGTTCTCATGGTGACAGTGCACATGGTCACAACCCATGCAGCCAGTACTCATGGAGACAGTACTCACGGTGACATTTCCCATGTTGGCAGTATCCATGGTGAACAGTGCTCACAGTGAGCGTGCCCATGGTGACACTGCCCATGATGACAGGGCCCATGGTGCCATTGCTTTTGGTGACGATGCTCATGGTAACAGTGCCCATGGTGACAGTGACCATGGTGAGAGTGCTCACACTGATGGTGCCCATGGTGACAGTGCTCATGGTGCCTATCTACATTGTGCCAGTACCCATGGCGACAGTGCTCATGGTGACAGTGACCACAGTGAGAGTGCCCATGGTGGCAGTGCCCATGGTGACACTGCCCATGGTGACAATACACAGCATGACAGTATTCATGGTGACATTGCTCATGGTGAAAGTGTCCACCGTGAGAGTTCCCATGTTCACAACTCTCATGGTGATAGTGCCCATGGTGACAATACCCAGGGTGACAGTGCTCATGGATAAAGTGCTCACAGTGACAGTGCCCATGGTGATAGTACCCATGGTGAGAGTCCGCACGTTGATAGTACCCATGGTGTCAGTTCCCATTGTGAAAGTGCTCATGATGACATTGCCCATGTTGGTAGTTCCCATGGTGACGGTTCTCACGGTGATAGTGACCATGGTAACTGTGCACATGGAGGCCATGTCCTTGGTGACAGTGCCAATGATGACAGGACGCATGGTGACAGTTCTCACGGTAATAGTGCCCATGGTGACAAGCAGAGGGTGGCAGTGAAAAATGGTGAAAGTGCCCATGTTGACAGTTCTCATGGTGACAGTGCACACGGTGACAACCCATGCAGACAGTACTCACGGTGACAGTTATCTTTGTTGCAGTACCCATGGTGACAGTGCTCACAGTGATATTGTCCATGGTTGCAGTGCCCTTGGTTAGAGTTCCCATAGTGACACTGCCCATGATGACAGTGCCCATGGTGACAGTGCCCACGGCACCATTGCCTATGGTGACAGTGCTCATGGTAACAGTGCCCATGGTCACAGTGACCACGGTGAGAGTGCTTACAGTGTTAGTGCCCATGGTGACAGGGTTCATGGTGCCAGTCCGCAATGTGCCCGTACCCATGGCAACAGTGCTCATGGTGACAGCGACCACAGTGAGAGTGCTCACGGTGATAGTGCTCAAGGTAATAGTGCTCATGATGACAGTGAAAATGGTGACATTACCCATGGTGACTACTGATGTTGAAAATCCCCATGGTGGCAGTACTCATAGCGACAGTTTTCATGGTGACAGTGCTCATAATAGCATTTCCCAAGGTGGCAGTGCTTGTGGTGACAGTGCTAATGGTGACAGTGCACTTGGTGGCAGTTCCCATGGGGACAGTACCGATGGTGACACTGTGCATTGTTACAGTCCCCATGGTAACCGTGCTCACAGTGATAGTGCACATTGTGACATTGCCCATGGTGGTAGTTCAACTGGTGACAGTGCTAAATAGTGACAGTGCACATGCTGACAGTGCTCATGGGGATAGTGCCCATGTTGACAGTGCACACGTTGATAATGGGCATTGTTACAGAGTTCATGGTGACAGACCCGAAGGTGGCAGTGTCCATGGTGACAGTGCCCACAATGAGAGTGCGCATGGTGACAGTGCCGACATTGACAGTGCCCATGGTGACACTTCTCACAGTGACAATGCCCATGATGCCAGTGCCCATAGAGTCATTCCGCACGGTCACATTTCACACAGTGAAAGTGCCTAGGGTGATATTAGCCATGGTGACACTGCACATGGTGGCAGGGCAAAATGGTGACATTGCCCATGGTGACATTGCTCATGGTGACTTTGCTTACGGTGATAGTCCTTACAGTGACAGTGCGCATGGTGACACTGCACACAGTGACAGTGTTCATGGGGACAGTGTTCACGGTGATAGTTCCCATGGTGAGAGTGTCCATGGTAACAGTGCCCATAGTCACAATTCTCATGGTGTAGTGCTCACAGTGACAGTGCCCATGGTGTCATGCCCATGGTGACAGTGCTCATGGTGACAGTGCTCACGTTGGCAGTGCCATAAATAACAGTGCTCTTTGTGGCAGTGCTCATGGTGTCCGTGCTCATGGTGACAGTGCCCATGTTTACTGTGTTTATGGTGATAGATGTCACGGTGTCAGTGCCCACGGGGACAGTGCCAAGGCTGACAAAGCCCATGCTGATAATTCCCATTGTGACAGAGCCCACGGTGACTGTGCCCATGGTGACAGCGCCCAGTGTGACAAGGCTCATGGTGACAGTGCTCATGGTGACGGTGCCCATGGTGACAGTGCCGATGGTGAGAGTGCCAATAGTGACAGTGCTCATGGTGAAACTGCCCATGGAGACATCGCCCATGGTGATAGTGCTCATGGTGACAACCGCACGGTGACAGTGCCAATGTTGATAGTCTCCGTGGTGACAGGTCTTACATTGAATGTGACCATGGTGTCTGTGCTCATGGTGACAGTGCTCAAGGTTAGAGTCTCCATGTTGACAGTGCCGATGGTGACAATTCTCACGGTGACAGGGCCTATGGTGAAAATTCTCATAGTGACATTGTTCACGGTGACAGTGCCCATGGTGCTATTACCCATGGTGACAGTTCTCATAGTGAAACAGCCCATGGTGACACTGACATGGTGGCAGTGCAAAATGGTGACAGTGACCATGGTGATATTGCTCATGGTGACATTGCTTACGGTGATAGTGTGGTGAAACTGCACACAGGGACATTGCTCATGGTGACAGTGTTCACGGCGTTAGTTCCTATGGTGAATGTGGCCATGGGGACAGTGCCCATAGTCACAATTCTCATGGTGTAGTGCTCACGGTGACAGTGCCCATGGTGACAATACACAGGGTGACAGTATTCATGGTGACATTGCTCATGGTGAGAGTGCCCATGCTGAGAGTGCCCATGTTCACAACTGTCACGGTGATAGTTCCCATGGTGACAATACCCAGGGTAACAGAGCTGATGGTAAAAGTGTTCACGGTGACAGTGCCCATGGTGACAGTAACTAAGGTGACAATTCCCATGGTGAGACTGCTCATAGACAGTGCCCATGGTGACAATACCCAGCGTGTCCTGTCCATGGTGACAGTGATCATGGTGACACTTCTCATGAGGACAGTGCCATAAGTGACAGTGCTCTTTGTGGCAGTGCTCATGGTGACCGTGCTCATGGTGACAGTGCCCATGGTGACAGTGCCTATGGTGATAGATATCATGGTGGCCATGCCCAGGGTGACATTGCCCACGCTGACAAAGCCCATGGTGATACTTCCCATTGTGACAGTGCCCACGGTGGCAGAGCCCATGGTGACAGTGCCCAAGATCACAGTGCCCATGGTGAGAGTGCTAACGATGACTGTGCCGATGGTGACAGCGCCGATGGTGATAGTGCCAATAGTGAGAGTGCTCACGGTGACACTGCCCATGGAGACACTGCCCATGGTGATAGTGCTCATCATGACAACCCCTCGGAGGCAGTGCCAATGGTGAGAGTCCCCATGGTGACAGTTCTCACGGTGAAAGTGATCCTGTTGAAATTGCTCATGGTGACAGTGCTCATGGTGACAGTGCTCAAGGTGATAGTCTCCAAGTTGACAGTGCCCATGGTGACTGTTCTCACGGTGACAGTGCCTATGTTGATTATGCTCTTAGTGACAGTGCTGGCGGTGACCGTGCCCATGGTGACAGTGACCACGGTGAGTGTTCTCACTGTGATAGTGCCAATGGTGACAGTGTTCATGATGACAGTCTGCATTAAGGCTGTGCCCGTGGTGACAGTGCTCATGGTGATAGTTCTCACGGTGATAGTTCTCACGTTGACAGTGCCAAAGGTGACAATACCCAGGTGATCGTAATCATGGTGAAAGTGCCCATGGTGGCAGTTCTCATACTGACAGTTCTTGTGACAGTGCTCATGGTGGCAGTGCCCGTGGTGACAGTGCTCTTGGTGACAGTGCTCATGGTGGCAGTGCCCATGGTGAGACTACCGATGGTGACACTGCCCATGGTGACAGTGCACATGGTCATGGTGCCTCTGGTGGCAGTGCAATATAGTGAGAATGCCCATGATGATATTGCTCATGGTGATAGTGCCCATGGTGAGAGTGCCCATGGTTCCAGTGCTCATGGTGACAGTGCCCATTGTGACAGTGCCCCTGGTGACAGTGCACACCGTGAGAGTGCCCATGGTGTCTGTGCCCATGGTGACAGTTCTTATCATGAGAGTGTTCACGGTAGCAGTGTTCATGGTAATAGTGCTCACGGAGGCATTGCCCACAATGAGAGTGCCCATGGTGAGAATACTGACTGTGACAGTGCCCATGATGACTTTTCTCTCTGTGACAGTGCCCTTGGGGACAGTTAGCACGGTGACATTTCTCACAGTGATAGCGCACATTGTTTCAGTGCTAATAGTGAAAAGACCCACGGCGCCAGTGCGCATCATGGTATTGCTCACGGTGATAGTTCTCACGGTGACAGTGCCCATGGTGATATTACCCATGGTGACAGTACTCAGTGATCAAGTGCTCATGGTGACAGTGCCTAAGGTGATAGTGCACATGGTGGCAGTGCAAAATGGTGACAGTGCCCATAGGGACATTGCTTAATGTGATAGTCCTTGTGGTGACATTGTGCAGGGTGACATTGCCCACCACGACAGTGCTCTTGTTGACAGTGCTCATGGTGATAGTGCCAATGTTGGAAGTGCCCATCGTGAAAGTGCCCATGGTGACAGTTCTTATGATGAGAGTGGTCAGAGTGGCAGTGCTCATGGTGAAAGTGCCCATGGTGACAGAGCCCACGGTGACAGTGTCCATAGTTATAGTGTCCATGGTGACAGTACTAACAGTTAAATTGTCAATGGGTACACTGCCCATGGTGAAAGTGCCCATGGTCACAACACTCACAGTGATAGTGCTCACGGTGAGAGTGGCCATGGTGTCAGTGACCACAGTGACAGTTCTAATGGTGATACTGCCCATGATGACAGTGTTCATGGTGACAGTCCACATTGTGCCAGTGCCCAAGGTGACAGTGCTCATGGTGACAGTGCCCAAAGTCACAATACCCATGGTGACAGTGCCCAGGCTGACAGTTCTCAAGGTGATAGTGCCCATGGTGACAGTGCACATGGTGATACAGAGAATGGGGACAGTGCTTACGTTGACAGTGGTCATGGTTGCAGTACCCATGCTGATAGTGCTGAAACTGACAGTGCCCTTGGTGATAGTGCCCATGGTGAGTGTGCTCGTGTTAATAGTGCCCATGGTGGCAGTTCCCATTGTGAAAGTGCTCATGATGACCGTGCCCATGTTGGTAGTTCCCATGGTGACAGTGCTCATGGTGATAGTGACCATGTTAACAGTGCACATGGTGGCTGTGCCCTTGGTGACACTGCCCATGATGACAGTACTCATGGTGACAGTGCTCACGGTGATAGTGCCAATGGTGACAGTGCACATGGTTGTAGTGCACATGATGGCAGTGAAAAATCGTGACAGTTCCCATGCTGACAGTTCTCATTGTGACAGTGCACATGGTCACAACCGATGCTGACACTGCCCATGGTAGCTGTACACGTGGTGACAATGCTCACAGTGATAGTGTCCATGGTGACAGTGCCCATGGTGACACTGCCCATGATGACAATGCCCATGGTGAAAGTTCCCACGGCGCCATTGCCTATGGTGACAGTGCTCATGGTAACAGTGCCCATGGTGACAGTGACCATGGTGAGAGTGCTCACACTGAGAGTGCCAATGGTGACAGGGCTCATTGTGCCTGTCCGCATTGTGCCAGTACCCATGGCGACAGTGGTCATGGTGACACTGACCACAGTGAGAGTGCTCACTGTGATAGAGCTCACGGTAATAGTGCTCATGGTGTCAGTGCAAATGGTGACAATACCCATGGTGACAGTACTCATGTTGAAAATACCCATGGTGGCAGTTCTCATAGCGACAGTTCTCATGGTGACAGTGCTCATAATAGCAGTGCCCAAGGAGGCAGTCGTCGTGGTGACAGTGCTAATGATGACAGTGCTCTTTGTGGCAGTTCCCATGGGGACAGTACCGATGGTGACACTGCACATTTTTAGATTGCCCATGGTAACTATGCTCACGGTGATAGTGCACATCGTGACAGTGCCCATGGTGGTAGTTCAACTGGTGACAGCGCTAAATAGTGACAGTGCACATGCTCACAGAGCTCACAGTGATAGTGCCCATGGTGACAGTGCCCACGGTGATAATGGGCATTATTACAGTGTTCATCGTGACAGAGCCCAAGGTGGCAGTGGCCATGGTGACAGTGCCCACAATGACAGTGCCCATGGTAACAGTACCGACACTGGCAGTGCCCATGGTGACACTTCTCACAGTGAATGTGCACATGGCGACAGTTACCATGATGAGATTTCTCACGGTGATAGTGCCCGTTGTGACAGGACTCACAGTGACCATGCCCATGGTGCCAGTGCCCATAGAGACATTGTGTATGGTCATATTTCTCATGGTGAAAGTGCCTATTGTGACACTGCACCTAGTGGCAGTGCAAAATGGTGACAGTGCCCATGGTGACATTGCTCATAGTGACTTTGCTTACAGTGATAATCCTTACGGTGACAATGCGCATGGTGACACTGCACACAGTTGCAGTGTTCATGGTGACAGTGTTCACGGTGATACTTTCCATGGTGATAGTGCCCATGGTGACATTGCACATGGTGGCAGTGAAAAATGTTGAGAGTGCCCCTGTTGACAGTTCTCATGGTGACAGTGCACATGGTGACAACCCATGCAGACATTACTCATGGCGAGAGTACTCACGGTGACAGTTCTCATGTTTGCAGTATCCATGGTGACTGTGCTCACAGTGATAGTGCCCATGGTGTGAGAGCCCATTGTGACACTGCCCATGATGACAGGGCCCATGGTGAGATTGTCCATGGTAACAGTGCCCATAGTCACAATTCTCATGGTGTAGTGCTCACAGTGACATTGCCCATCGTGTCATGCCCATAGTGACAGTGCTCATGTTGGCAGTGCCATAAATAACAGTGTTCATTGTGGCAGTGCTCATGGTGTCCGTGCTCATGGTGACAGTGCCCATGTTTACAGTGTTTATGGTGATAGATGTCACGGTGTCATTGCCCACAGGACAGTGCCAAGGCTGACAAAGCCCATGGTGATACTTCCCATTGTGACAGTGCCCATGGTGACAGTGCCCATGATGACTTTTCTCTCTGTGACAGTGCCCTTGGGGACAGTTAGCACTGTGAGATTTCTCACAGTGATACTGCACATTGTTTCAGTGCTAATAGTGAAAAGACCCACGGCGCCAGTGCCCATCAAGGCATTGCTCACGGTGATATTTCTCACGGTGACAGTGCCCATGGTGATATCACCCATGGTGACAGTACTCAGTGATCAAGTGCTCATGGTGACAGTGCCTAAGGTGATAGTGCACATGGTGGCAGTGCAAAATGGTGACAGTGCCCATGGTGACATTGCTCATAGTGACTTTGCTTACAGTGATAGTCCTTATGGTGACAGTGTGCATGGTGACACTGCACACAGTTGCAGTGTTCATGGTGACAGTGTTCACGGTGATACTTTCCATGGTGATAGTGCCCATGGTGACATTGCACCTGGTGGCAGTGAAAAATGGTGACAGTGCCCTTGCTGACAGTTCTCATGGTGACAGTGCACATGGTCACAACCCATGCAGCCAGTACTCATGGAGACAGTACTCACGGTGACATTTCCCATGTTGGCAGTATCCATGGTGAACAGTGCTCACAGTGAGCGTGCCCATGGTGACACTGCCCATGATGACAGGGCCCATGGTGCCATTGCTTTTGGTGACGATGCTCATGGTAACAGTGCCCATGGTGACAGTGACCATGGTGAGAGTGCTCACACTGATGGTGCCCATGGTGACAGTGCTCATGGTGCCTATCTACATTGTGCCAGTACCCATGGCGACAGTGCTCATGGTGACAGTGACCACAGTGAGAGTGCCCATGGTGGCAGTGCCCATGGTGACACTGCCCATGGTGACAATACACAGCATGACAGTATTCATGGTGACATTGCTCATGGTGAAAGTGTCCACCGTGAGAGTTCCCATGTTCACAACTCTCATGGTGATAGTGCCCATGGTGACAATACCCAGGGTGACAGTGCTCATGGATAAAGTGCTCACAGTGACAGTGCCCATGGTGATAGTACCCATGGTGAGAGTCCGCACGTTGATAGTACCCATGGTGTCAGTTCCCATTGTGAAAGTGCTCATGATGACATTGCCCATGTTGGTAGTTCCCATGGTGACGGTTCTCACGGTGATAGTGACCATGGTAACTGTGCACATGGAGGCCATGTCCTTGGTGACAGTGCCAATGATGACAGGACGCATGGTGACAGTTCTCACGGTAATAGTGCCCATGGTGACAAGCAGAGGGTGGCAGTGAAAAATGGTGAAAGTGCCCATGTTGACAGTTCTCATGGTGACAGTGCACACGGTGACAACCCATGCAGACAGTACTCACGGTGACAGTTATCTTTGTTGCAGTACCCATGGTGACAGTGCTCACAGTGATATTGTCCATGGTTGCAGTGCCCTTGGTTAGAGTTCCCATAGTGACACTGCCCATGATGACAGTGCCCATGGTGACAGTGCCCACGGCACCATTGCCTATGGTGACAGTGCTCATGGTAACAGTGCCCATGGTCACAGTGACCACGGTGAGAGTGCTTACAGTGTTAGTGCCCATGGTGACAGGGTTCATGGTGCCAGTCCGCAATGTGCCCGTACCCATGGCAACAGTGCTCATGGTGACAGCGACCACAGTGAGAGTGCTCACGGTGATAGTGCTCAAGGTAATAGTGCTCATGATGACAGTGAAAATGGTGACATTACCCATGGTGACTACTGATGTTGAAAATCCCCATGGTGGCAGTACTCATAGCGACAGTTTTCATGGTGACAGTGCTCATAATAGCATTTCCCAAGGTGGCAGTGCTTGTGGTGACAGTGCTAATGGTGACAGTGCACTTGGTGGCAGTTCCCATGGGGACAGTACCGATGGTGACACTGTGCATTGTTACAGTCCCCATGGTAACCGTGCTCACAGTGATAGTGCACATTGTGACATTGCCCATGGTGGTAGTTCAACTGGTGACAGTGCTAAATAGTGACAGTGCACATGCTGACAGTGCTCATGGGGATAGTGCCCATGTTGACAGTGCACACGTTGATAATGGGCATTGTTACAGAGTTCATGGTGACAGACCCGAAGGTGGCAGTGTCCATGGTGACAGTGCCCACAATGAGAGTGCGCATGGTGACAGTGCCGACATTGACAGTGCCCATGGTGACACTTCTCACAGTGACAATGCCCATGATGCCAGTGCCCATAGAGTCATTCCGCACGGTCACATTTCACACAGTGAAAGTGCCTAGGGTGATATTAGCCATGGTGACACTGCACATGGTGGCAGGGCAAAATGGTGACATTGCCCATGGTGACATTGCTCATGGTGACTTTGCTTACGGTGATAGTCCTTACAGTGACAGTGCGCATGGTGACACTGCACACAGTGACAGTGTTCATGGGGACAGTGTTCACGGTGATAGTTCCCATGGTGAGAGTGTCCATGGTAACAGTGCCCATAGTCACAATTCTCATGGTGTAGTGCTCACAGTGACAGTGCCCATGGTGTCATGCCCATGGTGACAGTGCTCATGGTGACAGTGCTCACGTTGGCAGTGCCATAAATAACAGTGCTCTTTGTGGCAGTGCTCATGGTGTCCGTGCTCATGGTGACAGTGCCCATGTTTACTGTGTTTATGGTGATAGATGTCACGGTGTCAGTGCCCACGGGGACAGTGCCAAGGCTGACAAAGCCCATGCTGATAATTCCCATTGTGACAGTGCCCACGGTGACTGTGCCCATGGTGACAGCGCCCAGTGTGACAAGGCTCATGGTGACAGTGCTCATGGTGACGGTGCCCATGGTGACAGTGCCGATGGTGAGAGTGCCAATAGTGACAGTGCTCATGGTGAAACTGCCCATGGAGACATCGCCCATGGTGATAGTGCTCATGGTGACAACCGCACGGTGACAGTGCCAATGTTGATAGTCTCCGTGGTGACAGGTCTTACATTGAATGTGACCATGGTGTCTGTGCTCATGGTGACAGTGCTCAAGGTTAGAGTCTCCATGTTGACAGTGCCGATGGTGACAATTCTCACGGTGACAGGGCCTATGGTGAAAATTCTCATAGTGACATTGTTCACGGTGACAGTGCCCATGGTGCTATTACCCATGGTGACAGTTCTCATAGTGAAACAGCCCATGGTGACACTGACATGGTGGCAGTGCAAAATGGTGACAGTGACCATGGTGATATTGCTCATGGTGACATTGCTTACGGTGATAGTGTGGTGAAACTGCACACAGGGACATTGCTCATGGTGACAGTGTTCACGGCGTTAGTTCCTATGGTGAATGTGGCCATGGGGACAGTGCCCATAGTCACAATTCTCATGGTGTAGTGCTCACGGTGACAGTGCCCATGGTGACAATACACAGGGTGACAGTATTCATGGTGACATTGCTCATGGTGAGAGTGCCCATGCTGAGAGTGCCCATGTTCACAACTGTCACGGTGATAGTTCCCATGGTGACAATACCCAGGGTAACAGAGCTGATGGTAAAAGTGTTCACGGTGACAGTGCCCATGGTGACAGTAACTAAGGTGACAATTCCCATGGTGAGACTGCTCATAGACAGTGCCCATGGTGACAATACCCAGCGTGTCCTGTCCATGGTGACAGTGATCATGGTGACACTTCTCATGAGGACAGTGCCATAAGTGACAGTGCTCTTTGTGGCAGTGCTCATGGTGACCGTGCTCATGGTGACAGTGCCCATGGTGACAGTGCCTATGGTGATAGATATCATGGTGGCCATGCCCAGGGTGACATTGCCCACGCTGACAAAGCCCATGGTGATACTTCCCATTGTGACAGTGCCCACGGTGGCAGAG
The DNA here is from genome assembly GCF_964341445.2 of Mesoplodon mirus. Classification (NCBI taxonomy): domain Eukaryota; kingdom Metazoa; phylum Chordata; class Mammalia; order Artiodactyla; family Ziphiidae; genus Mesoplodon; species Mesoplodon mirus. The sequence goes on from NW_028295589.1 coordinate 188,071, forward strand.
CCCATGGTGACAGTGCCCAAGATCACAGTGCCCATGGTGAGAGTGCTAACGATGACTGTGCCGATGGTGACAGCGCCGATGGTGATAGTGCCAATAGTGAGAGTGCTCACGGTGACACTGCCCATGGAGACACTGCCCATGGTGATAGTGCTCATCATGACAACCCCTCGGAGGCAGTGCCAATGGTGAGAGTCCCCATGGTGACAGTTCTCACGGTGAAAGTGATCCTGTTGAAATTGCTCATGGTGACAGTGCTCATGGTGACAGTGCTCAAGGTGATAGTCTCCAAGTTGACAGTGCCCATGGTGACTGTTCTCACGGTGACAGTGCCTATGTTGATTATGCTCTTAGTGACAGTGCTGGCGGTGACCGTGCCCATGGTGACAGTGACCACGGTGAGTGTTCTCACTGTGATAGTGCCAATGGTGACAGTGTTCATGATGACAGTCTGCATTAAGGCTGTGCCCGTGGTGACAGTGCTCATGGTGATAGTTCTCACGGTGATAGTTCTCACGTTGACAGTGCCAAAGGTGACAATACCCAGGTGATCGTAATCATGGTGAAAGTGCCCATGGTGGCAGTTCTCATACTGACAGTTCTTGTGACAGTGCTCATGGTGGCAGTGCCCGTGGTGACAGTGCTCTTGGTGACAGTGCTCATGGTGGCAGTGCCCATGGTGAGACTACCGATGGTGACACTGCCCATGGTGACAGTGCACATGGTCATGGTGCCTCTGGTGGCAGTGCAATATAGTGAGAATGCCCATGATGATATTGCTCATGGTGATAGTGCCCATGGTGAGAGTGCCCATGGTTCCAGTGCTCATGGTGACAGTGCCCATTGTGACAGTGCCCCTGGTGACAGTGCACACCGTGAGAGTGCCCATGGTGTCTGTGCCCATGGTGACAGTTCTTATCATGAGAGTGTTCACGGTAGCAGTGTTCATGGTAATAGTGCTCACGGAGGCATTGCCCACAATGAGAGTGCCCATGGTGAGAATACTGACTGTGACAGTGCCCATGATGACTTTTCTCTCTGTGACAGTGCCCTTGGGGACAGTTAGCACGGTGACATTTCTCACAGTGATAGCGCACATTGTTTCAGTGCTAATAGTGAAAAGACCCACGGCGCCAGTGCGCATCATGGTATTGCTCACGGTGATAGTTCTCACGGTGACAGTGCCCATGGTGATATTACCCATGGTGACAGTACTCAGTGATCAAGTGCTCATGGTGACAGTGCCTAAGGTGATAGTGCACATGGTGGCAGTGCAAAATGGTGACAGTGCCCATAGGGACATTGCTTAATGTGATAGTCCTTGTGGTGACATTGTGCAGGGTGACATTGCCCACCACGACAGTGCTCTTGTTGACAGTGCTCATGGTGATAGTGCCAATGTTGGAAGTGCCCATCGTGAAAGTGCCCATGGTGACAGTTCTTATGATGAGAGTGGTCAGAGTGGCAGTGCTCATGGTGAAAGTGCCCATGGTGACAGAGCCCACGGTGACAGTGTCCATAGTTATAGTGTCCATGGTGACAGTACTAACAGTTAAATTGTCAATGGGTACACTGCCCATGGTGAAAGTGCCCATGGTCACAACACTCACAGTGATAGTGCTCACGGTGAGAGTGGCCATGGTGTCAGTGACCACAGTGACAGTTCTAATGGTGATACTGCCCATGATGACAGTGTTCATGGTGACAGTCCACATTGTGCCAGTGCCCAAGGTGACAGTGCTCATGGTGACAGTGCCCAAAGTCACAATACCCATGGTGACAGTGCCCAGGCTGACAGTTCTCAAGGTGATAGTGCCCATGGTGACAGTGCACATGGTGATACAGAGAATGGGGACAGTGCTTACGTTGACAGTGGTCATGGTTGCAGTACCCATGCTGATAGTGCTGAAACTGACAGTGCCCTTGGTGATAGTGCCCATGGTGAGTGTGCTCGTGTTAATAGTGCCCATGGTGGCAGTTCCCATTGTGAAAGTGCTCATGATGACCGTGCCCATGTTGGTAGTTCCCATGGTGACAGTGCTCATGGTGATAGTGACCATGTTAACAGTGCACATGGTGGCTGTGCCCTTGGTGACACTGCCCATGATGACAGTACTCATGGTGACAGTGCTCACGGTGATAGTGCCAATGGTGACAGTGCACATGGTTGTAGTGCACATGATGGCAGTGAAAAATCGTGACAGTTCCCATGCTGACAGTTCTCATTGTGACAGTGCACATGGTCACAACCGATGCTGACACTGCCCATGGTAGCTGTACACGTGGTGACAATGCTCACAGTGATAGTGTCCATGGTGACAGTGCCCATGGTGACACTGCCCATGATGACAATGCCCATGGTGAAAGTTCCCACGGCGCCATTGCCTATGGTGACAGTGCTCATGGTAACAGTGCCCATGGTGACAGTGACCATGGTGAGAGTGCTCACACTGAGAGTGCCAATGGTGACAGGGCTCATTGTGCCTGTCCGCATTGTGCCAGTACCCATGGCGACAGTGGTCATGGTGACACTGACCACAGTGAGAGTGCTCACTGTGATAGAGCTCACGGTAATAGTGCTCATGGTGTCAGTGCAAATGGTGACAATACCCATGGTGACAGTACTCATGTTGAAAATACCCATGGTGGCAGTTCTCATAGCGACAGTTCTCATGGTGACAGTGCTCATAATAGCAGTGCCCAAGGAGGCAGTCGTCGTGGTGACAGTGCTAATGATGACAGTGCTCTTTGTGGCAGTTCCCATGGGGACAGTACCGATGGTGACACTGCACATTTTTAGATTGCCCATGGTAACTATGCTCACGGTGATAGTGCACATCGTGACAGTGCCCATGGTGGTAGTTCAACTGGTGACAGCGCTAAATAGTGACAGTGCACATGCTCACAGAGCTCACAGTGATAGTGCCCATGGTGACAGTGCCCACGGTGATAATGGGCATTATTACAGTGTTCATCGTGACAGAGCCCAAGGTGGCAGTGGCCATGGTGACAGTGCCCACAATGACAGTGCCCATGGTAACAGTACCGACACTGGCAGTGCCCATGGTGACACTTCTCACAGTGAATGTGCACATGGCGACAGTTACCATGATGAGATTTCTCACGGTGATAGTGCCCGTTGTGACAGGACTCACAGTGACCATGCCCATGGTGCCAGTGCCCATAGAGACATTGCGCATGGTCATATTTCTCATGGTGAAAGTGCCTATTGTGACACTGCACCTAGTGGCAGTGCAAAATGGTGACAGTGCCCATGGTGACATTGCTCATAGTGACTTTGCTTACAGTGATAATCCTTACGGTGACAATGCGCATGGTGACACTGCACACAGTTGCAGTGTTCATGGTGACAGTGTTCACGGTGATACTTTCCATGGTGATAGTGCCCATGGTGACATTGCACATGGTGGCAGTGAAAAATGTTGAGAGTGCCCCTGTTGACAGTTCTCATGGTGACAGTGCACATGGTGACAACCCATGCAGACATTACTCATGGCGAGAGTACTCACGGTGACAGTTCTCATGTTTGCAGTATCCATGGTGACAGTGCTCACAGTGATAGTGCCCATGGTGAGAGAGCCCATTGTGACACTGCCCATGATGACAGGGCCCATGGTGAGATTGTCCATGGTAACAGTGCCCATAGTCACAATTCTCATGGTGTAGTGCTCACAGTGACATTGCCCATCGTGTCATGCCCATAGTGACAGTGCTCATGTTGGCAGTGCCATAAATAACAGTGTTCATTGTGGCAGTGCTCATGGTGTCCGTGCTCATGGTGACAGTGCCCATGTTTACAGTGTTTATGGTGATAGATGTCACGGTGTCATTGCCCACAGGACAGTGCCAAGGCTGACAAAGCCCATGGTGATACTTCCCATTGTGACAGTGCCCATGGTGACAGTGCCCATGATGACTTTTCTCTCTGTGACAGTGCCCTTGGGGACAGTTAGCACTGTGAGATTTCTCACAGTGATACTGCACATTGTTTCAGTGCTAATAGTGAAAAGACCCACGGCGCCAGTGCCCATCAAGGCATTGCTCACGGTGATATTTCTCACGGTGACAGTGCCCATGGTGATATCACCCATGGTGACAGTACTCAGTGATCAAGTGCTCATGGTGACAGTGCCTAAGGTGATAGTGCACATGGTGGCAGTGCAAAATGGTGACAGTGCCCATGGTGACATTGCTCATAGTGACTTTGCTTACAGTGATAGTCCTTATGGTGACAGTGTGCATGGTGACACTGCACACAGTTGCAGTGTTCATGGTGACAGTGTTCACGGTGATACTTTCCATGGTGATAGTGCCCATGGTGACATTGCACCTGGTGGCAGTGAAAAATGGTGACAGTGCCCTTGCTGACAGTTCTCATGGTGACAGTGCACATGGTCACAACCCATGCAGTCAGTACTCATGGAGACAGTACTCACGGTGACATTTCCCATGTTGGCAGTATCCATGGTGAACAGTGCTCACAGTGAGCGTGCCCATGGTGACACTGCCCATGATGACAGGGCCCATGGTGCCATTGCTTTTGGTGACGATGCTCATGGTAACAGTGCCCATGGTGACAGTGACCATGGTGAGAGTGCTCACACTGATGGTGCCCATGGTGACAGTGCTCATGGTGCCTATCTACATTGTGCCAGTACCCATGGCGACAGTGCTCATGGTGACAGTGACCACAGTGAGAGTGCCCATGGTGGCAGTGCCCATGGTGACACTGCCCATGGTGACAATACACAGCATGACAGTATTCATGGTGACATTGCTCATGGTGAAAGTGTCCACCGTGAGAGTTCCCATGTTCACAACTCTCATGGTGATAGTGCCCATGGTGACAATACCCAGGGTGACAGTGCTCATGGATAAAGTGCTCACAGTGACAGTGCCCATGGTGATAGTACCCATGGTGAGAGTCCGCACGTTGATAGTACCCATGGTGTCAGTTCCCATTGTGAAAGTGCTCATGATGACATTGCCCATGTTGGTAGTTCCCATGGTGACGGTTCTCACGGTGATAGTGACCATGGTAACTGTGCACATGGAGGCCATGTCCTTGGTGACAGTGCCAATGATGACAGGACGCATGGTGACAGTTCTCACGGTAATAGTGCCCATGGTGACAAGCAGAGGGTGGCAGTGAAAAATGGTGAAAGTGCCCATGTTGACAGTTCTCATGGTGACAGTGCACACGGTGACAACCCATGCAGACAGTACTCACGGTGACAGTTATCTTTGTTGCAGTACCCATGGTGACAGTGCTCACAGTGATATTGTCCATGGTTGCAGTGCCCTTGGTTAGAGTTCCCATAGTGACACTGCCCATGATGACAGTGCCCATGGTGACAGTGCCCACGGCACCATTGCCTATGGTGACAGTGCTCATGGTAACAGTGCCCATGGTCACAGTGACCACGGTGAGAGTGCTTACAGTGTTAGTGCCCATGGTGACAGGGTTCATGGTGCCAGTCCGCAATGTGCCCGTACCCATGGCAACAGTGCTCATGGTGACAGCGACCACAGTGAGAGTGCTCACGGTGATAGTGCTCAAGGTAATAGTGCTCATGATGACAGTGAAAATGGTGACATTACCCATGGTGACTACTGATGTTGAAAATCCCCATGGTGGCAGTACTCATAGCGACAGTTTTCATGGTGACAGTGCTCATAATAGCATTTCCCAAGGTGGCAGTGCTTGTGGTGACAGTGCTAATGGTGACAGTGCACTTGGTGGCAGTTCCCATGGGGACAGTACCGATGGTGACACTGTGCATTGTTACAGTCCCCATGGTAACCGTGCTCACAGTGATAGTGCACATTGTGACATTGCCCATGGTGGTAGTTCAACTGGTGACAGTGCTAAATAGTGACAGTGCACATGCTGACAGTGCTCATGGGGATAGTGCCCATGTTGACAGTGCACACGTTGATAATGGGCATTGTTACAGAGTTCATGGTGACAGACCCGAAGGTGGCAGTGTCCATGGTGACAGTGCCCACAATGAGAGTGCGCATGGTGACAGTGCCGACATTGACAGTGCCCATGGTGACACTTCTCACAGTGACAATGCCCATGATGCCAGTGCCCATAGAGTCATTCCGCACGGTCACATTTCACACAGTGAAAGTGCCTAGGGTGATATTAGCCATGGTGACACTGCACATGGTGGCAGGGCAAAATGGTGACATTGCCCATGGTGACATTGCTCATGGTGACTTTGCTTACGGTGATAGTCCTTACAGTGACAGTGCGCATGGTGACACTGCACACAGTGACAGTGTTCATGGGGACAGTGTTCACGGTGATAGTTCCCATGGTGAGAGTGTCCATGGTAACAGTGCCCATAGTCACAATTCTCATGGTGTAGTGCTCACAGTGACAGTGCCCATGGTGTCATGCCCATGGTGACAGTGCTCATGGTGACAGTGCTCACGTTGGCAGTGCCATAAATAACAGTGCTCTTTGTGGCAGTGCTCATGGTGTCCATGCTCATGGTGACAGTGCCCATGTTTACTGTGTTTATGGTGATAGATGTCACGGTGTCAGTGCCCACGGGGACAGTGCCAAGGCTGACAAAGCCCATGCTGATAATTCCCATTGTGACAGTGCCCACGGTGACTGTGCCCATGGTGACAGCGCCCAGTGTGACAAGGCTCATGGTGACAGTGCTCATGGTGACGGTGCCCATGGTGACAGTGCCGATGGTGAGAGTGCCAATAGTGACAGTGCTCATGGTGAAACTGCCCATGGAGACATCGCCCATGGTGATAGTGCTCATGGTGACAACCGCACGGTGACAGTGCCAATGTTGATAGTCTCCGTGGTGACAGGTCTTACATTGAATGTGACCATGGTGTCTGTGCTCATGGTGACAGTGCTCAAGGTTAGAGTCTCCATGTTGACAGTGCCGATGGTGACAATTCTCACGGTGACAGGGCCTATGGTGAAAATTCTCATAGTGACATTGTTCACGGTGACAGTGCCCATGGTGCTATTACCCATGGTGACAGTTCTCATAGTGAAACAGCCCATGGTGACACTGACATGGTGGCAGTGCAAAATGGTGACAGTGACCATGGTGATATTGCTCATGGTGACATTGCTTACGGTGATAGTGTGGTGAAACTGCACACAGGGACATTGCTCATGGTGACAGTGTTCACGGCGTTAGTTCCTATGGTGAATGTGGCCATGGGGACAGTGCCCATAGTCACAATTCTCATGGTGTAGTGCTCACGGTGACAGTGCCCATGGTGACAATACACAGGGTGACAGTATTCATGGTGACATTGCTCATGGTGAGAGTGCCCATGCTGAGAGTGCCCATGTTCACAACTGTCACGGTGATAGTTCCCATGGTGACAATACCCAGGGTAACAGAGCTGATGGTAAAAGTGTTCACGGTGACAGTGCCCATGGTGACAGTAACTAAGGTGACAATTCCCATGGTGAGACTGCTCATAGACAGTGCCCATGGTGACAATACCCAGCGTGTCCTGTCCATGGTGACAGTGATCATGGTGACACTTCTCATGAGGACAGTGCCATAAGTGACAGTGCTCTTTGTGGCAGTGCTCATGGTGACCGTGCTCATGGTGACAGTGCCCATGGTGACAGTGCCTATGGTGATAGATATCATGGTGGCCATGCCCAGGGTGACATTGCCCACGCTGACAAAGCCCATGGTGATACTTCCCATTGTGACAGTGCCCACGGTGGCAGAGCCCATGGTGACAGTGCCCAAGATCACAGTGCCCATGGTGAGAGTGCTAACGATGACTGTGCCGATGGTGACAGCGCCGATGGTGATAGTGCCAATAGTGAGAGTGCTCACGGTGACACTGCCCATGGAGACACTGCCCATGGTGATAGTGCTCATCATGACAACCCCTCGGAGGCAGTGCCAATGGTGAGAGTCCCCATGGTGACAGTTCTCACGGTGAAAGTGATCCTGTTGAAATTGCTCATGGTGACAGTGCTCATGGTGACAGTGCTCAAGGTGATAGTCTCCAAGTTGACAGTGCCCATGGTGACTGTTCTCACGGTGACAGTGCCTATGTTGATTATGCTCTTAGTGACAGTGCTGGCGGTGACCGTGCCCATGGTGACAGTGACCACGGTGAGTGTTCTCACTGTGATAGTGCCAATGGTGACAGTGTTCATGATGACAGTCTGCATTAAGGCTGTGCCCGTGGTGACAGTGCTCATGGTGATAGTTCTCACGGTGATAGTTCTCACATTGACAGTGCCAAAGGTGACAATACCCAGGTGATCGTAATCATGGTGAAAGTGCCCATGGTGGCAGTTCTCATACTGACAGTTCTTGTGACAGTGCTCATGGTGGCAGTGCCCGTGGTGACAGTGCTCTTGGTGACAGTGCTCATGGTGGCAGTGCCCATGGTGAGACTACCGATGGTGACACTGCCCATGGTGACAGTGCACATGGTCATGGTGCATCTGGTGGCAGTGCAAAATAGTGAGAGTGCCCATGGTGATATTGCTCATGGTGATAGTGCCCATGGTGAGAGTGCCCATGGTTCCAGTGCTCATGGTGACAGTGCCCATTGTGACAGTGCCCCTGGTGACAGTGCACACCGTGAGAGTGCCCATGGTGTCTGTGCCCATGGTGACAGTTCTTATCATGAGAGTGTTCACGGTAGCAGTGTTCATGGTAATAGTGCTCACGGAGGCATTGCCCACAATGAGAGTGCCCATGGTGAGAATACTGACTGTGACAGTGCCCATGATGACTTTTCTCTCTGTGACAGTGCCCTTGGGGACAGTTAGCACGGTGACATTTCTCACAGTGATAGCGCACATTGTTTCAGTGCTAATAGTGAAAAGACCCACGGCGCCAGTGCGCATCATGGTATTGCTCACGGTGATAGTTCTCACGGTGACAGTGCCCATGGTGATATTACCCATGGTGACAGTACTCAGTGATCAAGTGCTCATGGTGACAGTGCCTAAGGTGATAGTGCACATGGTGGCAGTGCAAAATGGTGACAGTGCCCATAGGGACATTGCTTAATGTGATAGTCCTTGTGGTGACATTGTGCAGGGTGACATTGCCCACCACGACAGTGCTCTTGTTGACAGTGCTCATGGTGATAGTGCCAATGTTGGAAGTGCCCATCGTGAAAGTGCCCATGGTGACAGTTCTTATGATGAGAGTGGTCAGAGTGGCAGTGCTCATGGTGAAAGTGCCCATGGTGACAGAGCCCACGGTGACAGTGTCCATAGTTATAGTGTCCATGGTGACAGTACTAACAGTTAAATTGTCAATGGGTACACTGCCCATGGTGAAAGTGCCCATGGTCACAACACTCACAGTGATAGTGCTCACGGTGAGAGTGGCCATGGTGTCAGTGACCACAGTGACAGTTCTAATGGTGATACTGCCCATGATGACAGTGTTCATGGTGACAGTCCACATTGTGCCAGTGCCCAAGGTGACAGTGCTCATGGTGACAGTGCCCAAAGTCACAATACCCATGGTGACAGTGCCCAGGCTGACAGTTCTCAAGGTGATAGTGCCCATGGTGACAGTGCACATGGTGATACAGAGAATGGGGACAGTGCTTACGTTGACAGTGGTCATGGTTGCAGTACCCATGCTGATAGTGCTGAAACTGACAGTGCCCTTGGTGATAGTGCCCATGGTGAGTGTGCTCGTGTTAATAGTGCCCATGGTGGCAGTTCCCATTGTGAAAGTGCTCATGATGACCGTGCCCATGTTGGTAGTTCCCATGGTGACAGTGCTCATGGTGATAGTGACCATGTTAACAGTGCACATGGTGGCTGTGCCCTTGGTGACACTGCCCATGATGACAGTACTCATGGTGACAGTGCTCACGGTGATAGTGCCAATGGTGACAGTGCACATGGTTGTAGTGCACATGATGGCAGTGAAAAATCGTGACAGTTCCCATGCTGACAGTTCTCATTGTGACAGTGCACATGGTCACAACCGATGCTGACACTGCCCATGGTAGCTGTACACGTGGTGACAATGCTCACAGTGATAGTGTCCATGGTGACAGTGCCCATGGTGACACTGCCCATGATGACAATGCCCATGGTGAAAGTTCCCACGGCGCCATTGCCTATGGTGACAGTGCTCATGGTAACAGTGCCCATGGTGACAGTGACCATGGTGAGAGTGCTCACACTGAGAGTGCCAATGGTGACAGGGCTCATTGTGCCTGTCCGCATTGTGCCAGTACCCATGGCGACAGTGGTCATGGTGACACTGACCACAGTGAGAGTGCTCACTGTGATAGAGCTCACGGTAATAGTGCTCATGGTGTCAGTGCAAATGGTGACAATACCCATGGTGACAGTACTCATGTTGAAAATACCCATGGTGGCAGTTCTCATAGCGACAGTTCTCATGGTGACAGTGCTCATAATAGCAGTGCCCAAGGAGGCAGTCGTCGTGGTGACAGTGCTAATGATGACAGTGCTCTTTGTGGCAGTTCCCATGGGGACAGTACCGATGGTGACACTGCACATTTTTAGATTGCCCATGGTAACTATGCTCACGGTGATAGTGCACATCGTGACAGTGCCCATGGTGGTAGTTCAACTGGTGACAGCGCTAAATAGTGACAGTGCACATGCTCACAGAGCTCACAGTGATAGTGCCCATGGTGACAGTGCCCACGGTGATAATGGGCATTATTACAGTGTTCATCGTGACAGAGCCCAAGGTGGCAGTGGCCATGGTGACAGTGCCCACAATGACAGTGCCCATGGTAACAGTACCGACACTGGCAGTGCCCATGGTGACACTTCTCACAGTGAATGTGCACATGGCGACAGTTACCATGATGAGATTTCTCACGGTGATAGTGCCCGTTGTGACAGGACTCACAGTGACCATGCCCATGGTGCCAGTGCCCATAGAGACATTGCGCATGGTCATATTTCTCATGGTGAAAGTGCCTATTGTGACACTGCACCTAGTGGCAGTGCAAAATGGTGACAGTGCCCATGGTGACATTGCTCATAGTGACTTTGCTTACAGTGATAATCCTTACGGTGACAATGCGCATGGTGACACTGCACACAGTTGCAGTGTTCATGGTGACAGTGTTCACGGTGATACTTTCCATGGTGATAGTGCCCATGGTGACATTGCACATGGTGGCAGTGAAAAATGTTGAGAGTGCCCCTGTTGACAGTTCTCATGGTGACAGTGCACATGGTGACAACCCATGCAGACATTACTCATGGCGAGAGTACTCACGGTGACAGTTCTCATGTTTGCAGTATCCATGGTGACTGTGCTCACAGTGATAGTGCCCATGGTGTGAGAGCCCATTGTGACACTGCCCATGATGACAGGGCCCATGGTGAGATTGTCCATGGTAACAGTGCCCATAGTCACAATTCTCATGGTGTAGTGCTCACAGTGACATTGCCCATCGTGTCATGCCCATAGTGACAGTGCTCATGGTGACAGTGCTCATGTTGGCAGTGCCATAAATAACAGTGTTCATTGTGGCAGTGCTCATGGTGTCCGTGCTCATGGTGACAGTGCCCATGTTTACAGTGTTTATGGTGATAGATGTCATGGTGTCATTGCCCACAGGACAGTGCCAAGGCTGACAAAGCCCATGGTGATACTTCCCATTGTGACAGTGCCCATGGTGACAGTGCCCATGATGACTTTTCTCTCTGTGACAGTGCCCTTGGGGACAGTTAGCACTGTGAGATTTCTCACAGTGATACTGCACATTGTTTCAGTGCTAATAGTGAAAAGACCCACGGCGCCAGTGCCCATCAAGGCATTGCTCACGGTGATATTTCTCACGGTGACAGTGCCCATGGTGATATCACCCATGGTGACAGTACTCAGTGATCAAGTGCTCATGGTGACAGTGCCTAAGGTGATAGTGCACATGGTGGCAGTGCAAAATGGTGACAGTGCCCATGGTGACATTGCTCATAGTGACTTTGCTTATAGTGATAGTCCTTACGGTGACAGTGTGCATGGTGACACTGCACACAGTTGCAGTGTTCATGGTGACAGTGTTCACGGTGATACTTTCCATGGTGATAGTGCCCATGGTGACATTGCACCTGGTGGCAGTGAAAAATGGTGACAGTGCCCTTGCTGACAGTTCTCATGGTGACAGTGCACATGGTCACAACCCATGCAGCCAGTACTCATGGAGACAGTACTCACGGTGACATTTCCCATGTTGGCAGTATCCATGGTGAACAGTGCTCACAGTGAGCGTGCCCATGGTGACACTGCCCATGATGACAGGGCCCATGGTGCCATTGCTTTTGGTGACGATGCTCATGGTAACAGTGCCCATGGTGACAGTGACCATGGTGAGAGTGCTCACACTGATGGTGCCCATGGTGACAGTGCTCATGGTGCCTATCTACATTGTGCCAGTACCCATGGCGACAGTGCTCATGGTGACAGTGACCACAGTGAGAGTGCCCATGGTGGCAGTGCCCATGGTGACACTGCCCATGGTGACAATACACAGCATGACAGTATTCATGGTGACATTGCTCATGGTGAAAGTGTCCACCGTGAGAGTTCCCATGTTCACAACTCTCATGGTGATAGTGCCCATGGTGACAATACCCAGGGTGACAGTGCTCATGGATAAAGTGCTCACAGTGACAGTGCCCATGGTGATAGTACCCATGGTGAGAGTCCGCACGTTGATAGTACCCATGGTGTCAGTTCCCATTGTGAAAGTGCTCATGATGACATTGCCCATGTTGGTAGTTCCCATGGTGACGGTTCTCACGGTGATAGTGACCATGGTAACTGTGCACATGGAGGCCATGTCCTTGGTGACAGTGCCAATGATGACAGGACGCATGGTGACAGTTCTCACGGTAATAGTGCCCATGGTGACAAGCAGAGGGTGGCAGTGAAAAATGGTGAAAGTGCCCATGTTGACAGTTCTCATGGTGACAGTGCACACGGTGACAACCCATGCAGACAGTACTCACGGTGACAGTTATCTTTGTTGCAGTACCCATGGTGACAGTGCTCACAGTGATATTGTCCATGGTTGCAGTGCCCTTGGTTAGAGTTCCCATAGTGACACTGCCCATGATGACAGTGCCCATGGTGACAGTGCCCACGGCACCATTGCCTATGGTGACAGTGCTCATGGTAACAGTGCCCATGGTCACAGTGACCACGGTGAGAGTGCTTACAGTGTTAGTGCCCATGGTGACAGGGTTCATGGTGCCAGTCCGCAATGTGCCCGTACCCATGGCAACAGTGCTCATGGTGACAGCGACCACAGTGAGAGTGCTCACGGTGATAGTGCTCAAGGTAATAGTGCTCATGATGACAGTGAAAATGGTGACATTACCCATGGTGACTACTGATGTTGAAAATCCCCATGGTGGCAGTACTCATAGCGACAGTTTTCATGGTGACAGTGCTCATAATAGCATTTCCCAAGGTGGCAGTGCTTGTGGTGACAGTGCTAATGGTGACAGTGCACTTGGTGGCAGTTCCCATGGGGACAGTACCGATGGTGACACTGTGCATTGTTACAGTCCCCATGGTAACCGTGCTCACAGTGATAGTGCACATTGTGACATTGCCCATGGTGGTAGTTCAACTGGTGACAGTGCTAAATAGTGACAGTGCACATGCTGACAGTGCTCATGGGGATAGTGCTCATGTTGACAGTGCACACGTTGATAATGGGCATTGTTACAGAGTTCATGGTGACAGACCCGAAGGTGGCAGTGTCCATGGTGACAGTGCCCACAATGAGAGTGCGCATGGTGACAGTGCCGACATTGACAGTGCCCATGGTGACACTTCTCACAGTGACAATGCCCATGATGCCAGTGCCCATAGAGTCATTCCGCACGGTCACATTTCACACAGTGAAAGTGCCTAGGGTGATATTAGCCATGGTGACACTGCACATGGTGGCAGGGCAAAATGGTGACATTGCCCATGGTGACATTGCTCATGGTGACTTTGCTTACGGTGATAGTCCTTACAGTGACAGTGCGCATGGTGACACTGCACACAGTGACAGTGTTCATGGGGACAGTGTTCACGGTGATAGTTCCCATGGTGAGAGTGTCCATGGTAACAGTGCCCATAGTCACAATTCTCATGGTGTAGTGCTCACAGTGACAGTGCCCATGGTGTCATGCCCATGGTGACAGTGCTCATGGTGACAGTGCTCACGTTGGCAGTGCCATAAATAACAGTGCTCTTTGTGGCAGTGCTCATGGTGTCCGTGCTCATGGTGACAGTGCCCATGTTTACTGTGTTTATGGTGATAGATGTCACGGTGTCAGTGCCCACGGGGACAGTGCCAAGGCTGACAAAGCCCATGCTGATAATTCCCATTGTGACAGTGCCCACGGTGACTGTGCCCATGGTGACAGCGCCCAGTGTGACAAGGCTCATGGTGACAGTGCTCACAGTGACGGTGCCCATGGTGACAGTGCCGATGGTGAGAGTGCCAATAGTGACAGTGCTCATGGTGAAACTGCCCATGGAGACATCGCCCATGGTGATAGTGCTCATGGTGACAACCGCACGGTGACAGTGCCAATGTTGATAGTCTCCGTGGTGACAGGTCTTACATTGAATGTGACCATGGTGTCTGTGCTCATGGTGACAGTGCTCAAGGTTATAGTCTCCATGTTGACAGTGCCGATGGTGACAATTCTCACGGTGACAGGGCCTATGGTGAAAATTCTCATAGTGACATTGTTCACGGTGACAGTGCCCATGGTGCTATTACCCATGGTGACAGTTCTCATAGTGAAACAGCCCATGGTGACACTGACATGGTGGCAGTGCAAAATGGTGACAGTGACCATGGTGATATTGCTCATGGTGACATTGCTTACGGTGATAGTGTGGTGAAACTGCACACAGGGACATTGCTCATGGTGACAGTGTTCACAGCGTTAGTTCCTATGGTGAATGTGGCCATGGGGACAGTGCCCATAGTCACAATTCTCATGGTGTAGTGCTCACGGTGACAGTGCCCATGGTGACAATACACAGGGTGACAGTATTCATGGTGACATTGCTCATGGTGAGAGTGCCCATGCTGAGAGTGCCCATGTTCACAACTGTCACGGTGATAGTTCCCATGGTGACAATACCCAGGGTAACAGAGCTGATGGTAAAAGTGTTCACGGTGACAGTGCCCATGGTGACAGTAACTAAGGTGACAATTCCCATGGTGAGACTGCTCATAGACAGTGCCCATGGTGACAATACCCAGCGTGTCCTGTCCATGGTGACAGTGATCATGGTGACACTTCTCATGAGGACAGTGCCATAAGTGACAGTGCTCTTTGTGGCAGTGCTCATGGTGACCGTGCTCATGGTGACAGTGCCCATGGTGACAGTGCCTATGGTGATAGATATCATGGTGGCCATGCCCAGGGTGACATTGCCCACGCTGACAAAGCCCATGGTGATACTTCCCATTGTAACAGTGCCCACGGTGGCAGAGCCCATGGTGACAGTGCCCAAGATCACAGTGCCCATGGTGAGAGTGCTAACGATGACTGTGCCGATGGTGACAGCGCCGATGGTGATAGTGCCAATAGTGAGAGTGCTCACGGTGACACTGCCCATGGAGACACTGCCCATGGTGATAGTGCTCATCATGACAACCCCTCGGAGGCAGTGCCAATGGTGAGAGTCCCCATGGTGACAGTTCTCACGGTGAAAGTGATCCTGTTGAAATTGCTCATGGTGACAGTGCTCATGGTGACAGTGCTCAAGGTGATAGTCTCCAAGTTGACAGTGCCCATGGTGACTGTTCTCACGGTGACAGTGCCTATGTTGATTATGCTCTTAGTGACAGTGCTGGCGGTGACCGTGCCCATGGTGACAGTGACCACGGTGAGTGTTCTCACTGTGATAGTGCCAATGGTGACAGTGTTCATGATGACAGTCTGCATTAAGGCTGTGCCCGTGGTGACAGTGCTCATGGTGATAGTTCTCACGGTGATAGTTCTCACATTGACAGTGCCAAAGGTGACAATACCCAGGTGATCGTAATCATGGTGAAAGTGCCCATGGTGGCAGTTCTCATACTGACAGTTCTTGTGACAGTGCTCATGGTGGCAGTGCCCGTGGTGACAGTGCTCTTGGTGACAGTGCTCATGGTGGCAGTGCCCATGGTGAGACTACCGATGGTGACACTGCCCATGGTGACAGTGCACATGGTCATGGTGCATCTGGTAGCAGTGCAAAATAGTGAGAGTGCCCATGGTGATATTGCTCATGGTGATAGTGCCCATGGTGAGAGTGCCCATGGTTCCAGTGCTCATGGTGACAGTGCCCATTGTGACAGTGCCCCTGGTGACAGTGCACACCGTGAGAGTGCCCATGGTGTCTGTGCCCATGGTGACAGTTCTTATCATGAGAGTGTTCACGGTAGCAGTGTTCATGGTAATAGTGCTCACGGAGGCATTGCCCACAATGAGAGTGCCCATGGTGAGAATACTGACTGTGACAGTGCCCATGATGACTTTTCTCTCTGTGACAGTGCCCTTGGGGACAGTTAGCACGGTGACATTTCTCACAGTGATAGCGCACATTGTTTCAGTGCTAATAGTGAAAAGACCCACGGCGCCAGTGCGCATCATGGTATTGCTCACGGTGATAGTTCTCACGGTGACAGTGCCCATGGTGATATTACCCATGGTGACAGTACTCAGTGATCAAGTGCTCATGGTGACAGTGCCTAAGGTGATAGTGCACATGGTGGCAGTGCAAAATGGTGACAGTGCCCATAGGGACATTGCTTAATGTGATAGTCCTTGTGGTGACATTGTGCAGGGTGACATTGCCCACCACGACAGTGCTCTTGTTGACAGTGCTCATGGTGATAGTGCCAATGTTGGAAGTGCCCATCGTGAAAGTGCCCATGGTGACAGTTCTTATGATGAGAGTGGTCAGAGTGGCAGTGCTCATGGTGAAAGTGCCCATGGTGACAGAGCCCACGGTGACAGTGTCCATAGTTATAGTGTCCATGGTGACAGTACTAACAGTTAAATTGTCAATGGGTACACTGCCCATGGTGAAAGTGCCCATGGTCACAACACTCACGGTGATAGTGCTCACGGTGAGAGTGGCCATGGTGTCAGTGACCACAGTGACAGTTCTAATGGTGATACTGCCCATGATGACAGTGTTCATGGTGACAGTCCACATTGTGCCAGTGCCCAAGGTGACAGTGCTCATGGTGACAGTGCCCAAAGTCACAATACCCATGGTGACAGTGCCCAGGCTGACAGTTCTCAAGGTGATAGTGCCCATGGTGACAGTGCACATGGTGATACAGAGAATGGGGACAGTGCTTACGTTGACAGTGGTCATGGTTGCAGTACCCATGCTGATAGTGCTGAAACTGACAGTGCCCTTGGTGATAGTGCCCATGGTGAGTGTGCTCGTGTTAATAGTGCCCATGGTGGCAGTTCCCATTGTGAAAGTGCTCATGATGACCGTGCCCATGTTGGTAGTTCCCATGGTGACAGTGCTCATGGTGATAGTGACCATGTTAACAGTGCACATGGTGGCTGTGCCCTTGGTGACACTGCCCATGATGACAGTACTCATGGTGACAGTGCTCACGGTGATAGTGCCAATGGTGACAGTGCACATGGTTGTAGTGCACATGATGGCAGTGAAAAATCGTGACAGTTCCCATGCTGACAGTTCTCATTGTGACAGTGCACATGGTCACAACCGATGCTGACACTGCCCATGGTAGCTGTACACGTGGTGACAATGCTCACAGTGATAGTGTCCATGGTGACAGTGCCCATGGTGACACTGCCCATGATGACAATGCCCATGGTGAAAGTTCCCACGGCGCCATTGCCTATGGTGACAGTGCTCATGGTAACAGTGCCCATGGTGACAGTGACCATGGTGAGAGTGCTCACACTGAGAGTGCCAATGGTGACAGGGCTCATTGTGCCTGTCCGCATTGTGCCAGTACCCATGGCGACAGTGGTCATGGTGACACTGACCACAGTGAGAGTGCTCACTGTGATAGAGCTCACGGTAATAGTGCTCATGGTGTCAGTGCAAATGGTGACAATACCCATGGTGACAGTACTCATGTTGAAAATACCCATGGTGGCAGTTCTCATAGCGACAGTTCTCATGGTGACAGTGCTCATAATAGCAGTGCCCAAGGAGGCAGTCGTCGTGGTGACAGTGCTAATGATGACAGTGCTCTTTGTGGCAGTTCCCATGGGGACAGTACCGATGGTGACACTGCACATTTTTAGATTGCCCATGGTAACTATGCTCACGGTGATAGTGCACATCGTGACAGTGCCCATGGTGGTAGTTCAACTGGTGACAGCGCTAAATAGTGACAGTGCACATGCTCACAGAGCTCACAGTGATAGTGCCCATGGTGACAGTGCCCACGGTGATAATGGGCATTATTACAGTGTTCATCGTGACAGAGCCCAAGGTGGCAGTGGCCATGGTGACAGTGCCCACAATGACAGTGCCCATGGTAAAAGTACCGACACTGGCAGTGCCCATGGTGACACTTCTCACAGTGAATGTGCACATGGCGACAGTTACCATGATGAGATTTCTCACGGTGATAGTGCCCGTTGTGACAGGACTCACAGTGACCATGCCCATGGTGCCAGTGCCCATAGAGACATTGCGCATGGTCATATTTCTCATGGTGAAAGTGCCTATTGTGACACTGCACCTAGTGGCAGTGCAAAATGGTGACAGTGCCCATGGTGACATTGCTCATAGTGACTTTGCTTACAGTGATAATCCTTACGGTGACAATGCGCATGGTGACACTGCACACAGTTGCAGTGTTCATGGTGACAGTGTTCACGGTGATACTTTCCATGGTGATAGTGCCCATGGTGACATTGCACATGGTGGCAGTGAAAAATGTTGAGAGTGCCCCTGTTGACAGTTCTCATGGTGACAGTGCACATGGTGACAACCCATGCAGACATTACTCATGGCGAGAGTACTCACGGTGACAGTTCTCATGTTTGCAGTATCCATGGTGACAGTGCTCACAGTGATAGTGCCCATGGTGAGAGAGCCCATTGTGACACTGCCCATGATGACAGGGCCCATGGTGAGATTGTCCATGGTAACAGTGCCCATAGTCACAATTCTCATGGTGTAGTGCTCACAGTGACATTGCCCATCGTGTCATGCCCATAGTGACAGTGCTCATGGTGACAGTGCCATAAATAACAGTGTTCATTGTGGCAGTGCTCATGGTGTCCGTGCTCATGGTGACAGTGCCCATGTTTACAGTGTTTATGGTGATAGATGTCACGGTGTCATTGCCCACAGGACAGTGCCAAGGCTGACAAAGCCCATGGTGATACTTCCCATTGTGACAGTGCCCATGGTGACAGTGCCCATGATGACTTTTCTCTCTGTGACAGTGCCCTTGGGGACAGTTAGCACTGTGAGATTTCTCACAGTGATACTGCACATTGTTTCAGTGCTAATAGTGAAAAGACCCACGGTGCCAGTGCCCATCAAGGCATTGCTCACGGTGATATTTCTCACGGTGACAGTGCCCATGGTGATATCACCCATGGTGACAGTACTCAGTGATCAAGTGCTCATGGTGACAGTGCCTAAGGTGATAGTGCACATGGTGGCAGTGCAAAATGGTGACAGTGCCCATGGTGACATTGCTCATAGTGACTTTGCTTACAGTGATAGTCCTTACGGTGACAGTGTGCATGGTGACACTGCACACAGTTGCAGTGTTCATGGTGACAGTGTTCACGGTGATACTTTCCATGGTGATAGTGCCCATGGTGACATTGCACCTGGTGGCAGTGAAAAATGGTGACAGTGCCCTTGCTGACAGTTCTCATGGTGACAGTGCACATGGTCACAACCCATGCAGCCAGTACTCATGGAGACAGTACTCACGGTGACATTTCCCATGTTGGCAGTATCCATGGTGAACAGTGCTCACAGTGAGCGTGCCCATGGTGACACTGCCCATGATGACAGGGCCCATGGTGCCATTGCTTTTGGTGACGATGCTCATGGTAACAGTGCCCATGGTGACAGTGACCATGGTGAGAGTGCTCACACTGATGGTGCCCATGGTGACAGTGCTCATGGTGCCTATCTACATTGTGCCAGTACCCATGGCGACAGTGCTCATGGTGACAGTGACCACAGTGAGAGTGCCCATGGTGGCAGTGCCCATGGTGACACTGCCCATGGTGACAATACACAGCATGACAGTATTCATGGTGACATTGCTCATGGTGAAAGTGTCCACCGTGAGAGTTCCCATGTTCACAACTCTCATGGTGATAGTGCCCATGGTGACAATACCCAGGGTGACAGTGCTCATGGATAAAGTGCTCACAGTGACAGTGCCCATGGTGATAGTACCCATGGTGAGAGTCCGCACGTTGATAGTACCCATGGTGTCAGTTCCCATTGTGAAAGTGCTCATGATGACATTGCCCATGTTGGTAGTTCCCATGGTGACGGTTCTCACGGTGATAGTGACCATGGTAACTGTGCACATGGAGGCCATGTCCTTGGTGACAGTGCCAATGATGACAGGACGCATGGTGACAGTTCTCACGGTAATAGTGCCCATGGTGACAAGCAGAGGGTGGCAGTGAAAAATGGTGAAAGTGCCCATGTTGACAGTTCTCATGGTGACAGTGCACACGGTGACAACCCATGCAGACAGTACTCACGGTGACAGTTATCTTTGTTGCAGTACCCATGGTGACAGTGCTCACAGTGATATTGTCCATGGTGGCAGTGCCCTTGGTTAGAGTTCCCATAGTGACACTGCCCATGATGACAGTGCCCATGGTGACAGTGCCCACGGCACCATTGCCTATGGTGACAGTGCTCATGGTAACAGTGCCCATGGTCACAGTGACCACGGTGAGAGTGCTTACAGTGTTAGTGCCCATGGTGACAGGGTTCATGGTGCCAGTCCGCAATGTGCCCGTACCCATGGCAACAGTGCTCATGGTGACAGCGACCACAGTGAGAGTGCTCACGGTGATAGTGCTCAAGGTAATAGTGCTCATGATGACAGTGAAAATGGTGACATTACCCATGGTGACTACTGATGTTGAAAATCCCCATGGTGGCAGTACTCATAGCGACAGTTTTCATGGTGACAGTGCTCATAATAGCATTTCCCAAGGTGGCAGTGCTTGTGGTGACAGTGCTAATGGTGACAGTGCACTTGGTGGCAGTTCCCATGGGGACAGTACCGATGGTGACACTGTGCATTGTTACAGTCCCCATGGTAACCGTGCTCACAGTGATAGTGCACATTGTGACATTGCCCATGGTGGTAGTTCAACTGGTGACAGTGCTAAATAGTGACAGTGCACATGCTGACAGTGCTCATGGGGATAGTGCCCATGTTGACAGTGCACACGTTGATAATGGGCATTGTTACAGAGTTCATGGTGACAGACCCGAAGGTGGCAGTGTCCATGGTGACAGTGCCCACAATGAGAGTGCGCATGGTGACAGTGCCGACATTGACAGTGCCCATGGTGACACTTCTCACAGTGACAATGCCCATGATGCCAGTGCCCATAGAGTCATTCCGCACGGTCACATTTCACACAGTGAAAGTGCCTAGGGTGATATTAGCCATGGTGACACTGCACATGGTGGCAGGGCAAAATGGTGACATTGCCCATGGTGACATTGCTCATGGTGACTTTGCTTACGGTGATAGTCCTTACAGTGACAGTGCGCATGGTGACACTGCACACAGTGACAGTGTTCATGGGGACAGTGTTCACGGTGATAGTTCCCATGGTGAGAGTGTCCATGGTAACAGTGCCCATAGTCACAATTCTCATGGTGTAGTGCTCAC
The DNA here is from genome assembly GCF_964341445.2 of Mesoplodon mirus. NCBI lineage: Eukaryota > Metazoa > Chordata > Mammalia > Artiodactyla > Ziphiidae > Mesoplodon > Mesoplodon mirus. The sequence goes on from NW_028295589.1 coordinate 209,992, forward strand.
AGTGACAGTGCCCATGGTGTCATGCCCATGGTGACAGTGCTCATGGTGACAGTGCTCACGTTGGCAGTGCCATAAATAACAGTGCTCTTTGTGGCAGTGCTCATGGTGTCCGTGCTCATGGTGACAGTGCCCATGTTTACTGTGTTTATGGTGATAGATGTCACGGTGTCAGTGCCCACGGGGACAGTGCCAAGGCTGACAAAGCCCATGCTGATAATTCCCATTGTGACAGTGCCCACGGTGACTGTGCCCATGGTGACAGCGCCCAGTGTGACAAGGCTCATGGTGACAGTGCTCACGGTGACGGTGCCCATGGTGACAGTGCCGATGGTGAGAGTGCCAATAGTGACAGTGCTCATGGTGAAACTGCCCATGGAGACATCGCCCATGGTGATAGTGCTCATGGTGACAACCGCACGGTGACAGTGCCAATGTTGATAGTCTCCGTGGTGACAGGTCTTACATTGAATGTGACCATGGTGTCTGTGCTCATGGTGACAGTGCTCAAGGTTAGAGTCTCCATGTTGACAGTGCCGATGGTGACAATTCTCACGGTGACAGGGCCTATGGTGAAAATTCTCATAGTGACATTGTTCACGGTGACAGTGCCCATGGTGCTATTACCCATGGTGACAGTTCTCATAGTGAAACAGCCCATGGTGACACTGACATGGTGGCAGTGCAAAATGGTGACAGTGACCATGGTGATATTGCTCATGGTGACATTGCTTACGGTGATAGTGTGGTGAAACTGCACACAGGGACATTGCTCATGGTGACAGTGTTCACGGCGTTAGTTCCTATGGTGAATGTGGCCATGGGGACAGTGCCCATAGTCACAATTCTCATGGTGTAGTGCTCACGGTGACAGTGCCCATGGTGACAATACACAGGGTGACAGTATTCATGGTGACATTGCTCATGGTGAGAGTGCCCATGCTGAGAGTGCCCATGTTCACAACTGTCACGGTGATAGTTCCCATGGTGACAATACCCAGGGTAACAGAGCTGATGGTAAAAGTGTTCACGGTGACAGTGCCCATGGTGACAGTAACTAAGGTGACAATTCCCATGGTGAGACTGCTCATAGACAGTGCCCATGGTGACAATACCCAGCGTGTCCTGTCCATGGTGACAGTGATCATGGTGACACTTCTCATGAGGACAGTGCCATAAGTGACAGTGCTCTTTGTGGCAGTGCTCATGGTGACCGTGCTCATGGTGACAGTGCCCATGGTGACAGTGCCTATGGTGATAGATATCATGGTGGCCATGCCCAGGGTGACATTGCCCATGCTGACAAAGCCCATGGTGATACTTCCCATTGTGACAGTGCCCACGGTGGCAGAGCCCATGGTGACAGTGCCCAAGATCACAGTGCCCATGGTGAGAGTGCTAACGATGACTGTGCCGATGGTGACAGCGCCGATGGTGATAGTGCCAATAGTGAGAGTGCTCACGGTGACACTGCCCATGGAGACACTGCCCATGGTGATAGTGCTCATCATGACAACCCCTCGGAGGCAGTGCCAATGGTGAGAGTCCCCATGGTGACAGTTCTCACGGTGAAAGTGATCCTGTTGAAATTGCTCATGGTGACAGTGCTCATGGTGACAGTGCTCAAGGTGATAGTCTCCAAGTTGACAGTGCCCATGGTGACTGTTCTCACGGTGACAGTGCCTATGTTGATTATGCTCTTAGTGACAGTGCTGGCGGTGACCGTGCCCATGGTGACAGTGACCACGGTGAGTGTTCTCACTGTGATAGTGCCAATGGTGACAGTGTTCATGATGACAGTCTGCATTAAGGCTGTGCCCGTGGTGACAGTGCTCATGGTGATAGTTCTCACGGTGATAGTTCTCACGTTGACAGTGCCAAAGGTGACAATACCCAGGTGATCGTAATCATGGTGAAAGTGCCCATGGTGGCAGTTCTCATACTGACAGTTCTTGTGACAGTGCTCATGGTGGCAGTGCCCGTGGTGACAGTGCTCTTGGTGACAGTGCTCATGGTGGCAGTGCCCATGGTGAGACTACCGATGGTGACACTGCCCATGGTGACAGTGCACATGGTCATGGTGCATCTGGTAGCAGTGCAAAATAGTGAGAGTGCCCATGGTGATATTGCTCATGGTGATAGTGCCCATGGTGAGAGTGCCCATGGTTCCAGTGCTCATGGTGACAGTGCCCATTGTGACAGTGCCCCTGGTGACAGTGCACACCGTGAGAGTGCCCATGGTGTCTGTGCCCATGGTGACAGTTCTTATCATGAGAGTGTTCACGGTAGCAGTGTTCATGGTAATAGTGCTCACGGAGGCATTGCCCACAATGAGAGTGCCCATGGTGAGAATACTGACTGTGACAGTGCCCATGATGACTTTTCTCTCTGTGACAGTGCCCTTGGGGACAGTTAGCACGGTGACATTTCTCACAGTGATAGCGCACATTGTTTCAGTGCTAATAGTGAAAAGACCCACGGCGCCAGTGCGCATCATGGTATTGCTCACGGTGATAGTTCTCACGGTGACAGTGCCCATGGTGATATTACCCATGGTGACAGTACTCAGTGATCAAGTGCTCATGGTGACAGTGCCTAAGGTGATAGTGCACATGGTGGCAGTGCAAAATGGTGACAGTGCCCATAGGGACATTGCTTAATGTGATAGTCCTTGTGGTGACATTGTGCAGGGTGACATTGCCCACCACGACAGTGCTCTTGTTGACAGTGCTCATGGTGATAGTGCCAATGTTGGAAGTGCCCATCGTGAAAGTGCCCATGGTGACAGTTCTTATGATGAGAGTGGTCAGAGTGGCAGTGCTCATGGTGAAAGTGCCCATGGTGACAGAGCCCACGGTGACAGTGTCCATAGTTATAGTGTCCATGGTGACAGTACTAACAGTTAAATTGTCAATGGGTACACTGCCCATGGTGAAAGTGCCCATGGTCACAACACTCACGGTGAGAGTGGCCATGGTGTCAGTGACCACAGTGACAGTTCTAATGGTGATACTGCCCATGATGACAGTGTTCATGGTGACAATCCACATTGTGCCAGTGCCCAAGGTGACAGTGCTCATGGTGACAGTGCCCAAAGTCACAATACCCATGGTGACAGTGCCGAGGCTGACAGTTCTCAAGGTGATAGTGCCCATGGTGACAGTGCACATGGTGATACAGAGAATGGGGACAGTGCTTATGGTGACAGTGGTCATGGTTGCAGTACCCATGGTGATAGTGCTGAAACTGACAGTGCCCTTGGGGATAGTGCTCATGGTGAGTGTGCTCGTGTTAATAGTGCCCATGGTGGCAGTTCCCATTGTGAAAGTGCTCATGATGACCGTGCCCATGTTGGTAGTTCCCATGGTGACAGTGCTCATGGTGATAGTGACCATGTTAACAGCGCACATGGTGGCTGTGCCCTTGGTGACACTGCCCATGATGACAGTACTCATGGTGACAGTGCTCACGGTGATAGTGCCCATGGTGACAGTGCACATGGTTGTAGTGCACATGATGGCAGTGAAAAATCGTGACAGTTCCCATGCTGACAGTTCTCATTGTGACAGTGCACATGGTCACAACCGATGCTGACACTGCCCATGGTAGCTGTACACGTGGTGACAATGCTCACAGTGATAGTGTCCATGGTGACAGTGCCCATGGTGACACTGCCCATGATGACAATGCCCATGGTGAAAGTTCCCACGGCACCATTGCCTATGGTGACAGTGCTCATGGTAACAGTGCCCATGGTGACAGTGACCATGTTGAGAGTGCTCACACTGATAGTGCCAATGGTGACAGGGCTCATTGTGCCTGTCCGCATTGTGCCAGTACCCATGGCGACAGTGGTCATGGTGACACTGACCACAGTGAGAGTGCTCACTGTGATAGAGCTCACGGTAATAGTGCTCATGGTAACAGTGCAAATGGTGACAATACCCATGGTGGCAGTACTCATGTTGAAAATACCCATGGTGGCAGTTCTCATAGCGACAATCTAATGGTGACAGTGGTCATAATAGCATTGCCCAAGGAGGCAGTCCTCGTGGTTACAGTGCTAATGGTGACAGTGCTCTTGGTGGCAGTTCCCATGGGTACAGTACAGATGGTGACACTGTGCCTTGTTACAATGCCCATGGTAACCGTGCTCACGGTGATAGTGCACATCGTGACAGTGCCCATGGTGGTAGTTCACCTGGTGACAGTGCTAAATAGTGACAGTGCACATGCTGACAGTGCTCATGGTGATAGTGGCCATGGTGACAGTGCCCACGGTGATAATGGGTCTTATTACAGTGTCTATCGTGACAGAGCCCAAGGTGGCAGTGCCCATGGTGACAGTGCCCACAATGACAGTGCCCATCGTAACAGTGCCAACACTGACAGTGCCCATGGTGACACTTCTCACAGTGAATGTGCCCATGGCGACAGTTACCATGATGAGATTTCTCACGGTGATAGTGCCCGTTGTGACAGTGCTCACAGTGACAATGCCCATGGTGTCAGTGCCCATAGAGACATTCTGAACGGTCACATTTCTCACGGTGAAAGTTCCTATGGTGACACGGCACCTGGTGGCAGTGCAAACTGGTGACAGTGCCCATGGTGACATTGCTCATAGTGACTTTGCTTACAGTGATAGTCCTTACGGTGTCAGTGTGCATGGTGACACTGCACACAGTTGCAGTGTTCATGGTGACAGTGCTCATGGTGGCAGTGCCCATGGTGAGACTACCGATGGTGACACTGCCCATGGTGACAGTGCACATGGTCATGGTGCATCTGGTGTCAGTGCAAAATAGTGACAGTGCACATGCTGACAGTGCTCACGGTGATAGTGCCCATGGTGACAGTGCCCACGGTGATAATGGGTATTATTACAGTGTTCATCTTGACAGAGCCCAAGGTGGCAGTGGCCATGGTGACAGTGCCCACAATGACAGTGCCCATGATAACAGTGCCGACAGTGACAGTGCCCATGGTGACACTTCTCACAGTGAATGTGCCCATGGGGACAGTTACCATGATGAGATTTCTCACGGTGATAGTGCCCATTGTGACAGTGCTCACAGTGACAATGCCCATGGTGCCAGTGCCCATAGAGACATTCCGCACAGTCACATTTCTCACGGTGAAAGTGCCTATGGTGACACTGCACCTGGTGGCAGTGCAAAATGGTGACAGTGCCCATGGTGACATTGCTCATAGTGACTTTGCTTACAGTGATAGTCCTTACGGTGACAGTGTGCATGGTGACACTGCACACAGTTGCAGTGCTCTTGGTGACAGTGCTCATGGTGGCAGTGCCCATGGTGAGACTACCGATGGTGACACTGCCCATGGTGACAGTGCACATGGTCATGGTGCATCTGGTAGCAGTGCAAAATAGTGAGAGTGCCCATGGTGATATTGCTCATGGTGATAGTGCCCATGGTGAGAGTGCCCATGGTTCCAGTGCTCATGGTGACAGTGCCCATTGTGACAGTGCCCCTGGTGACAGTGCACACCGTGAGAGTGCCCATGGTGTCTGTGCCCATGGTGACAGTTCTTATCATGAGAGTGTTCACGGTAGCAGTGTTCATGGTAATAGTGCTCACGGAGGCATTGCCCACAATGAGAGTGCCCATGGTGAGAATACTGACTGTGACAGTGCCCATGATGACTTTTCTCTCTGTGACAGTGCCCTTGGGGACAGTTAGCACGGTGACATTTCTCACAGTGATAGCGCACATTGTTTCAGTGCTAATAGTGAAAAGACCCACGGCGCCAGTGCGCATCATGGTATTGCTCACGGTGATAGTTCTCACGGTGACAGTGCCCATGGTGATATTACCCATGGTGACAGTACTCAGTGATCAAGTGCTCATGGTGACAGTGCCTAAGGTGATAGTGCACATGGTGGCAGTGCAAAATGGTGACAGTGCCCATAGGGACATTGCTTAATGTGATAGTCCTTGTGGTGACATTGTGCAGGGTGACATTGCCCACCACGACAGTGCTCTTGTTGACAGTGCTCATGGTGATAGTGCCAATGTTGGAAGTGCCCATCGTGAAAGTGCCCATGGTGACAGTTCTTATGATGAGAGTGGTCAGAGTGGCAGTGCTCATGGTGAAAGTGCCCATGGTGACAGAGCCCACGGTGACAGTGTCCATAGTTATAGTGTCCATGGTGACAGTACTAACAGTTAAATTGTCAATGGGTACACTGCCCATGGTGAAAGTGCCCATGGTCACAACACTCACGGTGAGAGTGGCCATGGTGTCAGTGACCACAGTGACAGTTCTAATGGTGATACTGCCCATGATGACAGTGTTCATGGTGACAATCCACATTGTGCCAGTGCCCAAGGTGACAGTGCTCATGGTGACAGTGCCCAAAGTCACAATACCCATGGTGACAGTGCCGAGGCTGACAGTTCTCAAGGTGATAGTGCCCATGGTGACAGTGCACATGGTGATACAGAGAATGGGGACAGTGCTTATGGTGACAGTGGTCATGGTTGCAGTACCCATGGTGATAGTGCTGAAACTGACAGTGCCCTTGGGGATAGTGCTCATGGTGAGTGTGCTCGTGTTAATAGTGCCCATGGTGGCAGTTCCCATTGTGAAAGTGCTCATGATGACCGTGCCCATGTTGGTAGTTCCCATGGTGACAGTGCTCATGGTGATAGTGACCATGTTAACAGCGCACATGGTGGCTGTGCCCTTGGTGACACTGCCCATGATGACAGTACTCATGGTGACAGTGCTCACGGTGATAGTGCCCATGGTGACAGTGCACATGGTTGTAGTGCACATGATGGCAGTGAAAAATCGTGACAGTTCCCATGCTGACAGTTCTCATTGTGACAGTGCACATGGTCACAACCGATGCTGACACTGCCCATGGTAGCTGTACACGTGGTGACAATGCTCACAGTGATAGTGTCCATGGTGACAGTGCCCATGGTGACACTGCCCATGATGACAATGCCCATGGTGAAAGTTCCCACGGCACCATTGCCTATGGTGACAGTGCTCATGGTAACAGTGCCCATGGTGACAGTGACCATGTTGAGAGTGCTCACACTGATAGTGCCAATGGTGACAGGGCTCATTGTGCCTGTCCGCATTGTGCCAGTACCCATGGCGACAGTGGTCATGGTGACACTGACCACAGTGAGAGTGCTCACTGTGATAGAGCTCACGGTAATAGTGCTCATGGTAACAGTGCAAATGGTGACAATACCCATGGTGGCAGTACTCATGTTGAAAATACCCATGGTGGCAGTTCTCATAGCGACAATCTAATGGTGACAGTGGTCATAATAGCATTGCCCAAGGAGGCAGTCCTCGTGGTTACAGTGCTAATGGTGACAGTGCTCTTGGTGGCAGTTCCCATGGGTACAGTACAGATGGTGACACTGTGCCTTGTTACAATGCCCATGGTAACCGTGCTCACGGTGATAGTGCACATCGTGACAGTGCCCATGGTGGTAGTTCACCTGGTGACAGTGCTAAATAGTGACAGTGCACATGCTGACAGTGCTCATGGTGATAGTGGCCATGGTGACAGTGCCCACGGTGATAATGGGTCTTATTACAGTGTCTATCGTGACAGAGCCCAAGGTGGCAGTGCCCATGGTGACAGTGCCCACAATGACAGTGCCCATCGTAACAGTGCCAACACTGACAGTGCCCATGGTGACACTTCTCACAGTGAATGTGCCCATGGCGACAGTTACCATGATGAGATTTCTCACGGTGATAGTGCCCGTTGTGACAGTGCTCACAGTGACAATGCCCATGGTGTCAGTGCCCATAGAGACATTCTGAACGGTCACATTTCTCACGGTGAAAGTTCCTATGGTGACACGGCACCTGGTGGCAGTGCAAACTGGTGACAGTGCCCATGGTGACATTGCTCATAGTGACTTTGCTTACAGTGATAGTCCTTACGGTGTCAGTGTGCATGGTGACACTGCACACAGTTGCAGTGTTCATGGTGACAGTGCTCATGGTGGCAGTGCCCATGGTGAGACTACCGATGGTGACACTGCCCATGGTGACAGTGCACATGGTCATGGTGCATCTGGTGTCAGTGCAAAATAGTGACAGTGCACATGCTGACAGTGCTCACGGTGATAGTGCCCATGGTGACAGTGCCCACGGTGATAATGGGTATTATTACAGTGTTCATCTTGACAGAGCCCAAGGTGGCAGTGGCCATGGTGACAGTGCCCACAATGACAGTGCCCATGATAACAGTGCCGACAGTGACAGTGCCCATGGTGACACTTCTCACAGTGAATGTGCCCATGGGGACAGTTACCATGATGAGATTTCTCACGGTGATAGTGCCCATTGTGACAGTGCTCACAGTGACAATGCCCATGGTGCCAGTGCCCATAGAGACATTCCGCACAGTCACATTTCTCACGGTGAAAGTGCCTATGGTGACACTGCACCTGGTGGCAGTGCAAAATGGTGACAGTGCCCATGGTGACATTGCTCATAGTGACTTTGCTTACAGTGATAGTCCTTACGGTGACAGTGTGCATGGTGACACTGCACACAGTTGCAGTGCTCTTGGTGACAGTGCTCATGGTGGCAGTGCCCATGGTGAGACTACCGATGGTGACACTGCCCATGGTGACAGTGCACATGGTCATGGTGCATCTGGTGGCAGTGCAAAATAGTGAGAGTGCCCATGGTGATATTGCTCATGGTGATAGTGCCCATGGTGAGAGTGCCCATGGTTCCAGTGCTCATGGTGACAGTGCCCATTGTGACAGTGCCCCTGGTGACAGTGCACACCGTGAGAGTGCCCATGGTGTCTGTGCCCATGGTGACAGTTCTTATCATGAGAGTGTTCACGGTAGCAGTGTTCATGGTAATAGTGCTCACGGAGGCATTGCCCACAATGAGAGTGCCCATGGTGAGAATACTGACTGTGACAGTGCCCATGATGACTTTTCTCTCTGTGACAGTGCCCTTGGGGACAGTTAGCACGGTGACATTTCTCACAGTGATAGTGCACATTGTTTCAGTGCTAATAGTGAAAAGACCCACAGCGCCAGTGCCCAACATGGCATTGCTCATGGTGATAGTTCTCACGGTGACAGTGCCCATGGTGATATCACCCATGGTGACAGTTCTCAGGGATCAAGTGCTCATGGTGACAGTGCCTAAGGTGATAGTGCACATGGTGGCAGTGCAAAATGGTGACAGTGCCCATGGTGACATTGCTTAATGTGATAGTCCTTGTGGTGACATTGCACATGGTGACATTGCCCACCACGACAGTGCTCTTTTTGACAGTGCTCATGGTGATAGTGCCAATGTTGGAAGTGCCCATCATGAAAGTGCCCATGGTAACAGTTCTTATGATGAGAGTGGTCAGAGTGGCAGTGCTCATGGTGAAAGTGCCCATGGTGACAGAGCCCACGGTGACAGTGTCCATAGTTATAGTGTCCATGGTGACAGTACTAACAGTGAAATTGTCCATGGGGTCACTGCCCATGGTGAAAGTGCCCATGGTCACAACACTCACGGTGATAGTGCTAACGGTGAGAGTGGCCATAGTGACAGTGACCAGGGTGACAGATCTAATGGTGATACTGCCCATGATGACAGTGCTCATGGTGACAGTCCACATTGTGCCAGTGCCCAAGGTGACAGTGCTCATGGTGACAGTGCCCAAAGTCACAATACCCATGGTGACAGTGCCCAGGCTGACAGTTCTCAAGGTGATAGTGCCCATGGTGACAGTGCTCATTGTGATAGTGACCATGGTGACTGTGCACATGGTGGCCGTGTCCTTGGTGACAGTGCCAATTATAACAGTACTCATGGTGACAGTTCTCATGGTAATAGTTCCCATGGTGACAAGGCACTGGGTGGCAGTGAAAAATGGTGAAAGTGCCCATGTTGACAGTTCTCATGGTGACAGTGCACACGGTGACAACCCATCCAGACAGTACTCATGGTGACAGTTATCAGGGTTCCAGTACCAATGGTGACAGTGCTCACAGTGATACTGCACATGGTGGCAGTGCCCATGGTGACAGTGCCCATGGTGACACTGCCCATGATGACAGTGCCCATGGTGAAAGTTCCCACGGGGCCATTGCCTATGGTGACAGTGCTCATGTTAACAGTGCCCATGGAAACAGGGACTATGGTGAGAGTGCTCACACTGATAGTGCCCATGGTGACAGGGCTCATGGTGCCAGTCCGCATTGTGCCAGTACCGATGGCGACAGTGGTCATGGTGACACTGACCACAGTGAGAGTGCTCACTGTGATAGAGCTCACGGTAATACTACTCGTGGTGACAGTGCCCATGGTGACAATACACACGGTGACAGTATTCATGCTGACATTGCTCATGGTGAGAGTGCCCATGTTCACAACTGTTACGGTGATAGTTCCCATGGTGACAATACCCAGGGTAACAGAGCTGATGGTAAAAGTGTTCACGGTGACAGGGCCCATGGTGACAGTACCTAAGGTGACAATTCCCATGGTGAAACTGCTCATAGACAGTGCCCTTGGTGACAATACCCAGCGTGTCCTGTCCATGGTGACAGTGATCATGGTGACACTTCTCACGAGGACAGTGCCATAAGTGACAGTGCTCATTGTGGCAGTGCCTATGGTGATAGATATCATGGTGGCCGTGCCCAGGGTGACATTGCCCACGCTGACAAAGCCCATGGTGATACTTCCCATTGTGACGGTGCCATCGGTGGCAGAGCCCATGGTGACAGTGCCCAAGATCACAGTGCCCATTGTGAGAGTGCTAATGGTGACTGTGCCCATGGTGACAGCACCCAGTGTGACAATGCCCATTGTGACAGTGCTCACGGTGACCATGCCGATGGTGATAGTGCCAATAGTGAGAGTGCTCACGGAGACATTGCCCATGGAGACACTGCCCATGGTGATAGTGCTCATCATGACAACCCCTCGGAGGCAGTGCCAATGGTGAGAGTCCCCGTGGTGACAGTTCTCATGGTGAAAGTGATCTTGTTGAAATTGCTCATGGTGACAGTGCTCATGGTGACACTTCTCAAGGTGATAGTCTCCATGTTGACAGTGTCCATGGTGACTGTTCTCACAGTGACAGTGCCTGTGGTGATTATGCTCTTAGTGACAGTGCTCATGGTGACAGTGCCCATGGTGACAGTGACCACGGTGACTGTTCTCACTGTGATAGTGCCCATGGTGACAGTATTCATGATGACAGTCCGCATTAAGGCTGTGGCCGTGGTGACAGTGCTCATGGTGATAGTTCTCACGGTGATAGTACGCACGTTGACAGTGCCAAAGGTGACAATACCCAGGTGATAGTAATCATGGTGAAAGTGCCCATGGTGGCAGTTCTCATACTGACAGTTCTTGTGACAGTGCTCATGGTGGCCGTGCCCGTGGTGACAGTGCTCTTGGTGACAGTGCTCATTGTGGCAGTGCCCATGGTGAGACTACCGATGGTGACCCTGCCCATGGTGACAGTGCACATGGTCATGGTGCCTCTGGTGGCAGTGCAAAATATTGACAGTGCCCATGGTGATATTACCCATGGTGACAGTACTCAGAGATCAAGTGCTCATGGTGACAGTGCCTAAGTTGATAGTGCACACGGTGGCAGTGCAAAATGGTGACAGTGCCCATGGTGACATTTCTTAATGTGATAGTCCTTGTGGTGACATTGTGCATGGTGACATTGCCCACCATGACAGTGCTCTTGTTGACAGTGCTCATGGTGATAGTGCCAATGTTGGAAGTGCCCATCGTGAAAGTGTCCATGGTGACAGTTCTTATGATGAGAGTGGTCAGAGTGGCAGTGCTCATGGTGAAAGTGCCCATGGTGACAGAGCCCACGGTGACAGTGTCCATAGTTATAGTGTCCATGGTGACAGTACTAACAGTGAAATTGTCCATGGGGACACTGCCCATGGTGAAAGTGCCCATGGTCACAACACTCACGGTGATAGTGCTCACGGTGAGAGTGGCCATGGTGACAGTGACCACGGTGACAGTTCTAATGGTGATACTGCCCATGATGACAGTGCTCATGGTGACAGTCCACATTGTGCCAGTGCCGAAGGTGACAGTGCTCATGGTGACAGTGCCCAAAGTCACAATACCCATGGTGACAGTGCCCAGGATGACAGTTCTCAAGGTGATAGTGCCCATGTTGACAGTGCACATGGTGATACAGAGAATGGGGACAGTGCTTATGGTGACAGTGGTCATGGTTGCAGTACCCATGGTGATAGAGCTGAAACTGACAGTGCCCTTGGGGATAGTGCCCATGGTGAGTGTGCTCGTGTTAATTGTGTCCATGGTGGCAGTTCCCATTGTGAAAGTGCTCATGATGACAGTGCCCATGTGGGTAGTTCCCATTGTGACAGTGCTCATGGTGATAGGGACCATGTTAACAGTGTACATGGTGGCTGTGCCCTTGGTGACAGTGCCCATGATGACAGTATTCATGGTGACAGTGCTCACAGTGATAGTGACCATGGTGACAGTGCACATTTTTGTGGTGCACATGGTGGCAGTGAAAAATGGTGACAGTTCCCTTGCTGACAGTTCTCATTGTGACAATGCCCACGGTCACAACCGATGCTGACACTTCTCATGGTAGCTGTACCCGTGGTGACAGTGCTCATGGTGATAGTGAACATGTTAACAGTGCCCATGGTGACACTGCCCATGGTGACAATGCCCATGATGACAGTGCCCATGGAGTCAGTGCCCATGGTGCCATTGCCTATGGTAACAGTGCTCATAGGGACAGTACCCATGGTAACAGTGACCACGGTGAGAGTGCTCATGGTGATAGTGTCTATGGTGACAGGTCACACTGTGACAGTCCGCATTGGGCCAGTACCAATATTGACAGTGCCCATGGTGATAGTGCCCATGGTGAGAGTCCGCCCATTGATAGTGCCCATGGTGGCAGTTCCCATTGTGAAAGTGCTCATGATGATATTGCCCATGTTGGTAGTTCCCATGGTGACAGTGCTCACGGTGATAGTGACCTTGGTAACTGTGCACATGGTGGCCGTGCCCTTGGTGACAGTGCCAATGATGACAGTACTCATGGTGACAGTTCTCATGGTAATAGCTCCCATGGGGACAAGGCACAGGGTGGCACTGAAAAATGGTGAAAGTTCCCATGTTGAGAGTTCTCATGGTGACAGTGCACACGGTGACAACCCATGCAGACAGTACTCACGGTGACAGTTCTCATGGTTGCAGTACCCATGGTGACAGTGCTCACAGCGATACTGCCCATGGTGGCAGTGCCCATGGTGACAGTGCCCATGGTGACACTGCCGATGATGACAGTGCCCATGGTGAAAGTTCCCACGGCGCCATTGCCTATGGTGACAGTGCTCATGGTAACAGTGCCCATGGTGACAGTGACCATGGTGAGAGTGCTCACACTGATAGTGCCCATGGTGACAGGGCTCATGGTGCCAGTCCGCATTGTGCCAGTACCCATGGCGACAGTGCTCATGGTGACACTGACCACAGTGAGAGTGCTCACTGTGATAGAGCTCACGGTAATAGTGCTCATGGTGACAGTGCAAATGGTGACAATACCCATGGTGAGAGTACTCATGTTGAAAATACCCATGGTGGCAGTTCTCATAGTGACAGTTCTCATGGTTACAGTGCTCATAATAGCAATGCCCAATGTGGCAGTCCTCTTGGTGACAGTGCTAATGGTGACAGTGCACTTGGTGGCAGTTCCCATGGGGACAGTACCGATGGTGACCCTGTGCATTGTTACAGTGCCCATGGTAACCGTGCTCACGGTGGTAGTGCCCATCGTGACAGTGCCCATGGTGGTAGTTCACCTGGTTACAGTGCTAATTAGTGACAGTGCACATGCTGACAGTGCTCACAGTGATAGTGCCCATGGTGACAGTGCCCACGGTGATAATGGGTATTATTACAGTGTTCATCTTTTTTTTTTTGCTGTACGTGGGCCTCTCACTGCCGCGGACTCTCCCGTTGCGGAGCACAGGCTCCGGACACACAGGCCCCGCGGCCATGGCTGCCGGGCCCAGCCGCTCCGCGGCATGCGGGATCCTCCGGGACCGGGGCACGAACCCGCGTCCCCTGCATCGGCAGGCGGACTCCCAACCACTGCGCCACCAGGGAAGCCCCTACAGTGTTCATCTTGACAGTGCCCAAGGTGGCAGTGTCCATGGTGACAGTGCGCACAATGACAGTGCCCATGGTAACAGTGCCGACAGTGACAGTGCCCATGGTGACACTTCTCACAGTGAATGTGCCCATGGGGACAGTTACCATGATGAGATTTCTCACGGTGATAGTGCCCGTTGTGACAGTGCTCACACTGACAATGCCCATGGTGCCACTGCCCATAGAGACATTCCGCACGGTCACTTTTCTCACGGTGAAAGTACCTATGGTGACACTGCACCTGGTGGCAGTGCAAAATGGTGACAGTGCCCATGGTGACATTGCTCATAGTGACTTTGCTTACAGTGATAGTCCTTACGGTGACAGTGTGCATGGTGACACTGCACACAGTTGCAGTGTTCATGGTGACAGTGTTCACGGTGATACTTTCCATGGTGATAGTGCCCATGGTGACACTGCACATGGTGGCAGTGAAAAATGGTGACAGTGCCCCTGTTGTCAGTTCTCATGGTGACCGTGCACATGGTGACAACCCGTGCAGACTGTACTCATGGTGACAGTACTCACGGTGACAGTTCTCATGTTTGCAGTATCCATGGTGACAGTGCTCACAGTGATAGTGCCCATGGTGAGAGTGCCCATGATGACAGGGCCCATGGTGCCATTGCCTATGGTGACAGTGCTCATGGTAACAGTGCCCAAGGTGACAGTGACCATGGTGAGAGTGCTCACACTGATGGTGCCCATGGTGACAGTGCTCATGGTGTCTGTCTACATTGTGCCAGTACCCATGGCAACAGTGCTCATGGTGACAGGGACCACAGTGAGAGAGCTCACGGTGAGAGTGCTCACGGTAATAGTGCTCATGGTGACAGTGCAAATGGTGACAATACCATGGTGACAGTCCTCATGTTGAAAATACCCATGGTGGCAGTTCTCATAGCGACAGATCTCATGGTGACATTGCTCATAATAGCAGTGCCCAGGTGCCAGTGCTCGTGGTGACGGTGCTAATGGTGACAGTGCTCTTGGTGGCAGTTCCCATCGGGACAATACTGATGGTGACACTGTGCATTGTTACAGTGCCCATGGTAACCGTGTTCACGGTGATAGTGCACATCGTGACAGTGCCCATGGTGGTAGTTCACCTGGTGACAGTGCTAAATAGTGACAGTGCACATGCTGACAGTGCTCACGGTGATAGTGCCCATGGTGACAGTGCACACGGTCATAATGGGCATTGTTACAGAGTTCATGGTGACAGCACACGGTGGCAGTGGCCATGGAGACAGTGCCCACAATGACAGTGCCCATGGTGACAGTGCTGACAGTGACAGTGCCCATGGTGACACTTCTCATGGTGACAGTGCCCATGGGGACAGTTAGCATGGTGAGATTTCTAACGGTGATAGTGCCCGTTGTGCCAGTGCTCACAGTAACAATGCCCATGGGGCCAGTGCCCATAGAGTCATTCCGCACGGTCACATTTCTCACGGTGAAAGTGCCTATGGTGATCTTAACCATGGTGACACTGCACATGGTGGCAGAGCAAAATGGTGACAGTGCCCATGGTGACATTGCTCATGGTGACTTTGCTTACGGTGATAGTCCTTACAGTGACAGTACGCATGGTGACACTGCACACAGTGACAGTGTTCATGGTGAAAGTGTTCACGGTGATAGTTCCCATGGTGAGATTGTCCTGGTAACAGTGCCCATAGTCACAATTCTCATGGTGTAGTGCTCACAGTGACAGTGCCCATGGTGTCATGCCCATGGTGACAGTGCTCATGGTGACAGTGCTCATGTTGGCAGAGCCATAAATAAGAGTGCTCATATTGGCAGTGCTCATGGTGTCCGTGCTCATGGTGACAGTGCCCATGATTACAGTGTTTATGGTGATAGATGTCACGGTGTCAGTGCCCACGCGGAGAGTGCCAAGGCTGACAAAGCCCAGGGTGATACTTCCCATTGTGACAGTGCCCACGGTGACAGTGCCCATGGTGACAGCACCCAGTGTGACAAGGCGCATGGTGACAGTGCTCACGGTGACAGTGCCCATGGTGACAGTGCCGATGGTGAGAGTGCCAATAGTGACAGTGCTCATGGTGAAACTGCCCACAGAGACATCGCCCATGGTGATAGTGTTCATGGTGACAACCCCACGGTGACAGTGCCAATGTTGATAGTCCCAGTGGTGACAGGTCTTACATTGAATGTGACCATGGTGTCTGTGCTCATGGTGACAGTGCTCAAGGTTATAGTCTCCATGTTGACAGTGCCGATGGTGACAATTCTCACGGTGACAGGGCCTATGGTGAAAATTCTCATAGTGACAGTGTTCACGGTGACAGTGCCCATGGTGCTAATACCCATGGTGACAGTTCTCATAGTGAAACTGCCCATGTTGACACTGCCCATGGTGGCAGTGCAAAATGGTGACAGTGCCCATGGTGATATTGCTCATGGTGACATTGCTTATGGTGATAGTGTGTATGGTGAAACTGCACACAGTGACATTGCTCATGGTGACAGTGTTCATGGCGTTAGTTCCTATGGTGAATGTGACCATGGGGACAGTGCCCATAGTCACAATTCTCATGGTGTAGTGCTCACGGTGACAGTGCCCATGGTGACAATACACAGGGTGACAGTATTCCTGGTGACATTGCTCATGGTGAGAGTGCCCATGTTCACAACTGTCACGGTGATGGTTCCCATGGTGACAATACCCAGGGTAACAGAGCTGATGGTAAAAGTGTTCACGGTGACAGTGCCCATGGTGACAGTACCTAAGGTGACAATTCCCATGGTGAGACTGCTCATAGACAGTGCCCATGGTGACAATACCCAGCGTGTCCTGTCCATGGTGACAGTGATCATGGTGACACATCTCATGAGGACAGTGCCATAAGTGACAGTGCTCATTGTGGCAGTGCTCATGGTGACAGTGCCCATGGTGACAGTGCCTATGGTGATAGATATCATGGTGGCTGTGCCCAGGGAGACATTGCCCACGCTGACAAGACCCATGGTGATACTTCCCATTGTGACAGTGCCATCGGTGGCAGAGCCCATGGTGACAGTGCCCAAGATCACAGAGCCCATGGTGAGAGTGCTAACGGTGACTGTGCCCATGGTGACAGCACCCAGTGTGAAAATGCCCATTGTGACAGTGCTCACGGTGACCATGCCAATGGTGATAGTGCCAATAGTGAGAGTGCTCACGGTGACACTGCCCATGGACACACTGCCCATTGTGATAGTGCCCATCATGACAACCCCTCGGAGGCAGTGCCAATGGTGAGAGTCCCCGTGGTGACAGTTCTCATGGTGAAAGTGATCCTTTTGAAATTGCTCATGGTGACAGTGCTCATGGTGACAGTGCTCAAGGTGATAGTCTCCATGTTGACAGTGTGCATGGTGACTGTTCTCACGGTGACAGTGCCTATGGTGATTATGCTCTTAGTGACAGTGCTCATGGTGACAGTGCCCATGGTGACAGTGACCACGGTGACTGTTCTCACCGTGGTAGTGCCCATGGTGACAGTGTTCATGATGACAGTCCGCATTAAGGCTGTGCCCGTGGTGACATTGCTAATGGTGATAATTCTCACGGTGATAGTACGCACGTTGAAAATGACAGAGGTGACAACACCCAGGTGATAATAATCATGGTGAAAGTGCCCATGGTGGCAGTTCTCATACTGACAGTTCTTGTGACAGTGCTCATGGTGGCAGTGCTCGTGGTGACAGTGCTCTTGGTGACAGTGCTCATGGTGGCAGTGCCCATGGTGAGACTACCGATGGTGACCCTGCCCATGGTGACAGTGCACATGGTCATGGTGCCTCTGGTGGCAGTGCAATATAGTGAGAATGCCCATGATGATATTGCTCATGGTGATAGTGCCCATGGTGAGAGTGCCCATGGTTCCAGTGCTCATGGTGACAGTGCCCATTGTGACAGTGCCCTTGGTGACAGTGCACACCATGAGAGTGCCCATGGTGTCTGTGCCCATGGTGACAGTTCTTATCATGAGAGTGTTCACGGTAGCAGTGTTCATGGTAATAGTGCTCACGGAGGCATTGCCCACAATGAGAGTGCCCACGGTGAGAATACTGACTGTGACAGCGCCCATGATGACTTTTCTCTCTGTGACAGTGCCCTTGGGGACAGTTAGCACGGTGAGATTTCTCACAGTGATAGTTCACATTGTTTCAGTGCTCATAGTGACAAGACCCTAGGCGCCAGTGCCCATCATGGCATTGCTCACGGTGATATTTCTCACGGTGACAGTGCCCATGGTGATATTACCCATGGTGACAGTACTCAGTGATCAAGTGCTCATGGTGACATGGCATAAGGTGATAATGCTCACGGTGGCAGTGCAAAATGGTGACAGTGCCCATGGGGACATTGCTTAATGTGATAGTCCTTGTGGTGACATTGTGCATGGTGACATTGCCCACCATGACAGTGCTCTTGTTGACAGTGCTCATGGTGATAGTGCCAATGTTGGAAGTGCCCATCGTGAAAGTGTCCATGGTGACAGTTCTTATGATGAGAGTGGTCAGAGTGGCAGTGCTCATGGTGAAAGTGCCCATGGTGACAGAGCCCACGGTGACAGTGTCCATAGTTATAGTGTCCATGGTGACAGTACTAACAGTGAAATTGTCCATGGGGACACTGCCCATGGTGAAAGTGCCCATGGTCACAACACTCACGGTGATAGTGCTCACGGTGAGAGTGGCCATGGTGACAGTGACCACGGTGACAGTTCTAATGGTGATACTGCCCATGATGACAGTGCTCATGGTGACAGTCCACATTGTACCAGTGCCCAAGGTGACAGTGCTCATGGTGACAGTGCCCAAAGTCACAATACCCATGGTGACAGTGCCCAGGCTGACAGTTCTCAAGGTGATAGTGCCCATGGTGACAGTGCACATGGTGATACAGAGAATGGGGACAGTGCTTATGGTGACAGTGGTCATGGTTGCAGTACCCATGGTGATAGTGCTGAAACTGACAGTGCCCTTGGGGATAGTGCCCATGGTGAGTGTGCTCATGTTAATTGTGTCCATGGTGGCAGTTCCCATTGTGAAAGTGCTCATGATGACAGTGCCCATGTGGGTAGTTCCCATGGTGACAGTGCTCATGGTGATAGTGACCATGTTAACAGTGCACATGGTGGCTGTGCCCTTGGTGACAGTGCCCATGATGACAGTATTCATGGTGACAGTGCTCACGGTGATAATGCCCATGGTGGCAGTGCACATGGTGGTAGTGCACATGGTGGCAGTGAAAAATGGGGACAGTTCCCATGCTGACAGTTCTCATTGTGACAATGCACACGGTCACAACCGATGTTGACACTGCTCATGGTAGCTGTACCCTTGGTGACAGTGCTCAGAGTGATAGTGCCCATGGTGGCAGTGCCCATGGTGACACTGCCCATGGTGACAATGCCCATGATGACAGTGCCCATGGAGTCAGTGCCCACGGAGCCATTGCCTATGGTAACAGTGCTCACAGTGACAGTACCCATGGTAACAGTGACCATGGTGAGAGTGCTCATGGTGATAGTGTCTATGGTGACAGATCACACTGTGACAGTCCGCATTGTGCCAGTACCAATAGTGACAGTGCCCATGGTGACATTGACCACGGTGAGAGTGATCACGGTGCTAGTGCTCACAGTAATAGTGCTCATGGTGACAGTGCCGACAGTGAAGGTGCTCACGGTGACAGTGCCTCTGGTGATAGTGCCCATGGTGAGAGTCCGCCCATTGATAGTGCCCATGGTGGCAGTTCCCATTGTGAAAATGCTCATGATGACATTGCCCATGTTGGTAGTCCCCATGGTGACAGTGCTCACGGTGATAGTGACCTTGGTAACTGTGCACATGGTGGCCGTGCCCTTGGTGACAGTGCCAATGATGACAGTACTCATGGTGACAGTTCTCACGGTGATAGTGCCCATGGTGATATTGCACATGGTGGCAGTGAAAAATGGTGACAGTGCCCATGTTGACAGTTCTCATGGTGACAGTGCACACCATGCAGACAGTACTCACGGTGACAGTTCTCATGGTTGCAGTACCCATGGTGACAGTGCTCACAGTGATACTGCCCATGGTGGCAGTGCCCATGGTGACAGTGCCCATGGTGACACTGCCCATGATGACAGTGCCCATGGTGAAAGTTCCCACGGCGCCATTGCCTATGGTGACAGTGCTCATGGTAACAGTGCCCATGGTGACAGTGACCATGGTGAGAGTGCTCACACTGATAGTGCCCATGGTGACAGGGCTCATGGTGCCAGTCCGCATTGTGCCAGTACCCATGGCGACAGTGCTCATGGTGACACTGACCACAGTGAGAGTGCTCACTGTGATAGAGCTCACGGTAATAGTGCTCATGGTGACAGTGCAAATGGTGACAATACCCATGGTGACAGTACTCATGTTGAAAATACCCATGGTGGCAGTTCTCATGGTGACAGTGCTCATAATAGCAGTGCCCAAGGTGGCAGTCCTCGTGGTGACAGTGCTAATGGTGACAGTGCTCTTGGTGGCAGTTCCCATGGGGACAGTACCGATGGTGACCCTGTGCATTGTTACAGTGCCCATGGTAACCGTGCTCACGGTGGTAGTGCACATCGTGACAGTGCCCATGGTGGCAGTTCACATGGTGACAGTGCTAAATCGTGACAGTGCACATGCTGACAGTGCTCACGGTGATAGTGCCCATGGTGACAGTGCCCACGGTGATAATGGGTATTATTACAGTGTTCATCTTGACAGAGCCCAAGGTGGCAGTGGCCATGGTGACAGTGCCCACAATGACAGTGCCCATGGTAACAGTGCCGACAGTGACAGTGCCCATGGTGACACTTCTCACAGTGAATGTGCCCATGGGGACAGTTACCATGATGAGATTTCTCACGGTGATAGTGCCCGTTGTGACAGTGCTCACACTGACAATGCCCATGGTGCCACTGCCCATAGAGACATTCCGCACGGTCACTTTTCTCACGGTGAAAGTACCTATGGTGACACTGCACCTGGTGGCAGTGCAAAATGGTGACAGTGCCCATGGTGACATTGCTCATAGTGACTTTGCTTACAGTGATAGTCCTTACGGTGACAGTGTGCACAGTGACACTGCACACAGTTGCAGTGTTCATGGTGACAGTGTTCACGGTGATACTTTCCATGGTGATAGTGCCCATGGTGACACTGCACATGGTGGCAGTGAAAAATGGTGACAGTGCCCCTGTTGACAGTTCTCATGGTGACCGTGCACATGGTGACAACCCGTGCAGACTGTACTCATGGTGACAGTACTCACGGTGACAGTTCTCATGTTTGCAGTATCCATGGTGACAGTGCTCACAGTGATAGTGCCCATGGTGAGAGTGCCCATGATGACAGGGCCCATGGTGCCATTGCCTATGGTGACAGTGCTCATGGTAACAGTGCCCAAGGTGACAGTGACCATGGTGAGAGTGCTCACACTGATGGTGCCCATGGTGACAGTGCTCATGGTGTCTGTCTACATTGTGCCAGTACCCATGGCAACAGTGCTCATGGTGACAGGGACCACAGTGGGAGAGCTCACGGTGAGAGTGCTCACGGTAATAGTGCTCATGGTGACAGTGCAAATGGTGACAATACCATGGTGACAGTACTCATGTTGAAAATACCCATGGTGGCAGTTCTCATAGCGACAGATCTCATGGTGACATTGCTCATAATAGCAGTGCCCAGGTGCCAGTGCTCGTGGTGACGGTGCTAATGGTGACAGTGCTCTTGGTGGCAGTTCCCATCGGGACAATACTGATGGTGACACTGTGCATTGTTACAGTGCCCATGGTAACAGTGTTCACGGTGATAGTGCACATCGTGACAGTGCCCATGGTGGTAGTTCACCTGGTGACAGTGCTAAATAGTGACAGTGCACATGCTGACAGTGCTCACGGTGATAGTGCCCATGGTGACAGTGCACACGGTCATAATGGGCATTGTTACAGAGTTCATGGTGACAGCACACGGTGGCAGTGGCCATGGAGACAGTGCCCACAATGACAGTGCCCATGGTGACAGTGCTGACAGTGACAGTGCCCATGGTGACACTTCTCATGGTGACAGTGCCCATGGGGACAGTTAGCATGGTGAGATTTCTAATGGTGATAGTGCCCGTTGTGCCAGTGCTCACAGTAACAATGCCCATGGGGCCAGTGCCCATAGAGTCATTCCGCACGGTCACATTTCTCACGGTGAAAGTGCCTATGGTGATATTAACCATGGTGACACTGCACATGGTGGCAGAGCAAAATGGTGACAGTGCCCATGGTGACATTGCTCATGGTGACTTTGCTTACGGTGATAGTCCTTACAGTGACAGTACGCATGGTGACACTGCACACAGTGACAGTGTTCATGGTGAAGTGTTCACGGTGATAGTTCCCATGGTGAGATTGTCCTGGTAACAGTGCCCATAGTCACAATTCTCATGGTGTAGTGCTCACAGTGACAGTGCCCATGGTGTCATGCCCATGGTGACAGTGCTCATGGTGACAGTGCTCATGTTGGCAGAGCCATAAATAAGAGTGCTCATATTGGCAGTGCTCATGGTGTCCGTGCTCATGGTGACAGTGCCCATGATTACAGTGTTTATGGTGATAGATGTCACGGTGTCAGTGCCCACGCGGAGAGTGCCAAGGCTGACAAAGCCCAGGGTGATACTTCCCATTGTGACAGTGCCCACGGTGACAGTGCCCATGGTGACAGCACCCAGTGTGACAAGGCGCATGGTGACAGTGCTCACGGTGACAGTGCCCATGGTGACAGTGCCGATGGTGAGAGTGCCAATAGTGACAGTGCTCATGGTGAAACTGCCCACAGAGACATCGCCCATGGTGATAGTGTTCATGGTGACAACCCCACGGTGACAGTGCCAATGTTGATAGTCCCAGTGGTGACAGGTCTTACATTGAATGTGACCATGGTGTCTGTGCTCATGGTGACAGTGCTCAAGGTTATAGTCTCCATGTTGACAGTGCCGATGGTGACAATTCTCACGGTGACAGGGCCTATGGTGAAAATTCTCATAGTGACAGTGTTCACGGTGACAGTGCCCATGGTGCTATTACCCATGGTGACAGTTCTCATAGTGAAACTGCCCATGTTGACACTGCCCATGGTGGCAGTGCAAAATGGTGACAGTGCCCATGGTGATATTGCTCATGGTGACATTGCTTATGGTGATAGTGTGTATGGTGAAACTGCACACAGTGACATTGCTCATGGTGACAGTGTTCATGGCGTTAGTTCCTATGGTGAATGTGACCATGGGGACAGTGCCCATAGTCACAATTCTCATGGTGTAGTGCTCACGGTGACAGTGCCCATGGTGACAATACACAGGGTGACAGTATTCATGGTGACATTGCTCATGGTGAGAGTGCCCATGTTCACAACTGTCACGGTGATAGTTCCCATGGTGACAATACCCAGGGTAACAGAGCTGATGGTAAAAGTGTTCACGGTGACAGTGCCCATGGTGACAGTACCTAAGGTGACAATTCCCATGGTGAGACTGCTCATAGACAGTGCCCATGGTGACAATACCCAGCGTGTCCTGTCCATGGTGACAGTGATCATGGTGACACATCTCATGAGGACAGTGCCATAAGTGACAGTGCTCATGGTGACAGTGCCCATGGTGACAGTGCCTATGGTGATAGATATCATGGTGGCTGTGCCCAGGGAGACATTGCCCACGCTGACAAGACCCATGGTGATACTTCCCATTGTGACAGTGCCATCGGTGGCAGAGCCCATGGTGACAGTGCCCAAGATCACAGAGCCCATGGTGAGAGTGCTAACGGTGACTGTGCCCATGGTGACAGCACCCAGTGTGAAAATGCCCATTGTGACAGTGCTCACGGTGACCATGCCAATGGTGATAGTGCCAATAGTGAGAGTGCTCACGGTGACACTGCCCATGGACACACTGCCCATTGTGATAGTGCCCATCATGACAACCCCTCGGAGGCAGTGCCAATGGTGAGAGTCCCCGTGGTGACAGTTCTCATGGTGAAAGTGATCCTTTTGTAATTGCTCATGGTGACAGTGCTCAAGGTGATAGTCTCCATGTTGACAGTGTGCATGGTGACTGTTCTCACGGTGACAGTGCCTATGGTGATTATGCTCTTAGTGACAGTGCTCATGGTGACAGTGCCCATGGTGACAGTGACCACGGTGACTGTTCTCACCGTGGTAGTGCCCATGGTGACAGTGTTCATGATGACAGTCCGCATTAAGGCTGTGCCCGTGGTGACATTGCTAATGGTGATAATTCTCACGGTGATAGTACGCACGTTGAAAATGACAAAGGTGACAACACCCAGGTGATAATAATCATGGTGAAAGTGCCCATGGTGGCAGTTCTCATACTGACAGTTCTTGTGACAGTGCTCATGGTGGCAGTGCTCGTGGTGACAGTGCTCTTGGTGACAGTGCTCATGGTGGCAGTGCCCATGGTGAGACTACCGATGGTGACCCTGCCCATGGTGACAGTGCACATGGTCATGGTGCCTCTGGTGGCAGTGCAATATAGTGAGAATGCCCATGATGATATTGCTCATGGTGATAGTGCCCATGGTGAGAGTGCCCATGGTTCCAGTGCTCATGGTGACAGTGCCCATTGTGACAGTGCCCTTGGTGACAGTGCACACCATGAGAGTGCCCATGGTGTCTGTGCCCATGGTGACAGTTCTTATCATGAGAGTGTTCACGGTAGCAGTGTTCATGGTAATAGTGCTCACGGAGGCATTGCCCACAATGAGAGTGCCCACGGTGAGAATACTGACTGTGACAGTGCCCATGATGACTTTTCTCTCTGTGACAGTGCCCTTGGGGACAGTTAGCACGGTGAGATTTCTCACAGTGATAGTGCACATTGTTTCAGTGCTCATAGTGACAAGACCCTAGGCGCCAGTGCCCATCATGGCATTGCTCACGGTGATATTTCTCACGGTGACAGTGCCCATGGTGATATTACCCATGGTGACAGTACTCAGTGATCAAGTGCTCATGGTGACATGGCATAAGGTGATAATGCTCACGGTGGCAGTGCAAAATGGTGACAGTGCCCATGGGGACATTGCTTAATGTGATAGTCCTTGTGGTGACATTGTGCATGGTGACATTGCCCACCATGACAGTGCTCTTGTTGACAGTGCTCATGGTGATAGTGCCAATGTTGGAAGTGCCCATCGTGAAAGTGTCCATGGTGACAGTTCTTATGATGAGAGTGGTCAGAGTGGAAGTGCTCATGGTGAAAGTGCCCATGGTGACAGAGCCCACGGTGACAGTGTCCATAGTTATAGTGTCCATGGTGACAGTACTAACAGTGAAATTGTCCATGGGGACACTGCCCATGGTGAAAGTGCCCATGGTCACAACACTCACGGTGATAGTGCTCACGGTGAGAGTGGCCATGGTGACAGTGACCACGGTGACAGTTCTAATGGTGATACTGCCCATGATGACAGTGCTCTGGTGACAGTCCACATTGTACCAGTGCCCAAGGTGACAGTGCTCATGGTGACAGTGCCCAAAGTCACAATACCCATGGTGACAGTGCCCAGGCTGACAGTTCTCAAGGTGATAGTGCCCATGGTGACAGTGCACATGGTGATACAGAGAATGGGGACAGTGCTTACGTTGACAGTGGTCATGGTTGCAGTACCCATGCTGATAGTGCTGAAACTGACAGTGCCCTTGGGGATAGTGCCCATGGTGAGTGTGCTCGTGTTAATTGTGTCCATGGTGGCAGTTCCCATTGTGAAAGTGCTCATGATGACAGTGCCCATGTGGGTAGTTCCCATGGTGACAGTGCTCATGGTGATAGTGACCATGTTAAGAGTGCACATGGTGGCTGTGCCCTTGGTGACAGTGCCCATGATGACAGTATTCATGGTGACAGTGCTCACGGTGATAATGCCCATGGTGGCAGTGCACATGGTGGTAGTGCACATGGTGGCAGTGAAAAATGGGGACAGTTCCCATGCTGACAGTTCTCATTGTGACAATGCACACGGTCACAACCGATGCTGACACTGCTCATGGTAGCTGTACCCTTGGTGACAGTGCTCAGAGTGATAGTGCCCATGGTGGCAGTGTCCATGGTGACACTGCCCATGGTGACAATGCCCATGATGACAGTGCCCATGGAGTCAGTGCCCACGGAGCCATTGCCTATGGTAACAGTGCTCACAGTGACAGTACCCATGGTAACAGTGACCATGGTGAGAGTGCTCATGGTGATAGTGTCTATGGTGACAGATCACACTGTGACAGTCCGCATTGTGCCAGTACCAATAGTGACAGTGCCCATGGTGACATTGACCACGGTGAGAGTGATCACGGTGCTAGTGCTCACAGTAATAGTGCTCATGGTGACAGTGCCGACAGTGAAGGTGCTCACGGTGACAGTGCCTCTGGTGATAGTGCCCATGGTGAGAGTCCGCCCATTGATAGTGCCCATGGTGGCAGTTCCCATTGTGAAAATGCTCATGATGACATTGCCCATGTTGGTAGTCCCCATGGTGACAGTGCTCACGGTGATAGTGACCTTGGTAACTGTGCACATGGTGGCCGTGCCCTTGGTGACAGTGCCAATGATGACAGTACTCATGGTGACAGTTCTCACGGTGATAGTGCCCATGGTGATATTGCACATGGTGGCAGTGAAAAATGGTGACAGTGCCCATGTTGACAGTTCTCATGGTGACAGTGCACACCATGCAGACAGTACTCACGGTGACAGTTCTCATGGTTGCAGTACCCATGGTGACAGTGCTCACAGTGATACTGCCCATGGTGGCAGTGCCCATGGTGACAGTGCCCATGGTGACACTGCCCATGATGACAGTGCCCATGGTGAAAGTTCCCACGGCGCCATTGCCTATGGTGACAGTGCTCATGGTAACAGTGCCCATGGTGACAGTGACCATGGTGAGAGTGCTCACACTGATAGTGCCCATGGTGACAGGGCTCATGGTGCCAGTCCGCATTGTGCCAGTACCCATGGCGACAGTGCTCATGGTGACACTGACCACAGTGAGAGTGCTCACTGTGATAGAGCTCACGGTAATAGTGCTCATGGTGACAGTGCAAATGGTGACAATACCCATGGTGACAGTACTCATGTTGAAAATACCCATGGTGGCAGTTCTCATGGTGACAGTGCTCATAATAGCAGTGCCCAAGGTGGCAGTCCTCGTGGTGACAGTGCTAATGGTGACAGTGCTCTTGGTGGCAGTTCCCATGGGGACAGTACCGATGGTGACCCTGTGCATTGTTACAGTGCCCATGGTAACCGTGCTCACGGTGGTAGTGCACATCGTGACAGTGCCCATGGTGGCAGTTCACCTGGTGACAGTGCTAAATCGTGACAGTGCACATGCTGACAGTGCTCACGGTGATAGTGCCCATGGTGACAGTGCCCACGGTGATAATGGGTATTATTACAGTGTTCATCTTGACAGAGCCCAAGGTGGCAGTGGCCATGGTGACAGTGCCCACAATGACAGTGCCCATGGTAACAGTGCCGACAGTGACAGTGCCCATGGTGACACTTCTCACAGTGAATGTGCCCATGGGGACAGTTACCATGATGAGATTTCTCACGGTGATAGTGCCCGTTGTGACAGTGCTCACACTGACAATGCCCATGGTGCCACTGCCCATAGAGACATTCCGCACGGTCACTTTTCTCACGGTGAAAGTACCTATGGTGACACTGCACCTGGTGGCAGTGCAAAATGGTGACAGTGCCCATGGTGACATTGCTCATAGTGACTTTGCTTACAGTGATAGTCCTTACGGTGACAGTGTGCATGGTGACACTGCACACAGTTGCAGTGTTCATGGTGACAGTGTTCACGGTGATACTTTCCATGGTGATAGTGCCCATGGTGACACTGCACATGGTGGCAGTGAAAAATGGTGACAGTGCCCCTGTTGACAGTTCTCATGGTGACCGTGCACATGGTGACAACCCGTGCAGACTGTACTCATGGTGACAGTACTCACGGTGACAGTTCTCATGTTTGCAGTATCCATGGTGACAGTGCTCACAGTGATAGTGCCCATGGTGAGAGTGCCCATGATGACAGGGCCCATGGTGCCATTGCCTATGGTGACAGTGCTCATGGTAACAGTGCCCAAGGTGACAGTGACCATGGTGAGAGTGCTCACACTGATGGTGCCCATGGTGACAGTGCTCATGGTGTCTGTCTACATTGTGCCAGTACCCATGGCAACAGTGCTCATGGTGACAGGGACCACAGTGAGAGAGCTCACGGTGAGAGTGCTCACGGTAATAGTGCTCATGGTGACAGTGCAAATGGTGACAATACCATGGTGACAGTACTCATGTTGAAAATACCCATGGTGGCAGTTCTCATAGCGACAGATCTCATGGTGACATTGCTCATAATAGCAGTGCCCAGGTGCCAGTGCTCGTGGTGACGGTGCTAATGGTGACAGTGCTCTTGGTGGCAGTTCCCATCGGGACAATACTGATGGTGACACTGTGCATTGTTACAGTGCCCATGGTAACAGTGTTCACGGTGATAGTGCACATCGTGACAGTGCCCATGGTGGTAGTTCACCTGGTGACAGTGTTAAATAGTGACAGTGCACATGCTGACAGTGCTCACGGTGATAGTGCCCATGGGGACAGTGCACACGGTCATAATGGGCATTGTTACAGAGTTCATGGTGACAGCACACGGTGGCAGTGGCCATGGAGACAGTGCCCACAATGACAGTGCCCATGGTGACAGTGCTGACAGTGACAGTGCCCATGGTGACACTTCTCATGGTGACAGTGCCCATGGGGACAGTTAGCATGGTGAGATTTCTAACGGTGATAGTGCCCGTTGTGCCAGTGCTCACAGTAACAATGCCCATGGGGCCAGTGCCCATAGAGTCATTCCGCACGGTCACATTTCTCACGGTGAAAGTGCCTATGGTGATATTAACCATGGTGACACTGCACATGGTGGCAGAGCAAAATGGTGACAGTGCCCATGGTGACATTGCTCATGGTGACTTTGCTTACGGTGATAGTCCTTACAGTGACAGTACGCATGGTGACACTGCACACAGTGACAGTGTTCATGGTGAAGTGTTCACGGTGATAGTTCCCATGGTGAGATTGTCCTGGTAACAGTGCCCATAGTCACAATTCTCATGGTGTAGTGCTCACAGTGACAGTGCCCATGGTGTCATGCCCATGGTGACAGTGCTCATGGTGACAGTGCTCATGTTGGCAGAGCCATAAATAAGAGTGCTCATATTGGCAGTGCTCATGGTGTCCGTGCTCATGGTGACAGTGCCCATGATTACAGTGTTTATGGTGATAGATGTCACGGTGTCAGTGCCCACGCGGAGAGTGCCAAGGCTGACAAAGCCCAGGGTGATACTTCCCATTGTGACAGTGCCCACGGTGACAGTGCCCATGGTGACAGCACCCAGTGTGACAAGGCGCATGGTGACAGTGCTCACGGTGACAGTGCCCATGGTGACAGTGCCGATGGTGAGAGTGCCAATAGTGACAGTGCTCATGGTGAAACTGCCCACAGAGACATCGCCCATGGTGATAGTGTTCATGGTGACAACCCCACGGTGACAGTGCCAATGTTGATAGTCCCAGTGGTGACAGGTCTTACATTGAATGTGACCATGGTGTCTGTGCTCATGGTGACAGTGCTCAAGGTTATAGTCTCCATGTTGACAGTGCCGATGGTGACAATTCTCACGGTGACAGGGCCTATGGTGAAAATTCTCATAGTGACAGTGTTCACGGTGACAGTGCCCATGGTGCTATTACCCATGGTGACAGTTCTCATAGTGAAACTGCCCATGGTGACACTGCCCATGGTGGCAGTGCAAAATGGTGACAGTGCCCATGGTGATATTGCTCATGGTGACATTGCTTATGGTGATAGTGTGTATGGTGAAACTGCACACAGTGACATTGCTCATGGTGACAGTGTTCATGGCGTTAGTTCCTATGGTGAATGTGACCATGGGGACAGTGCCCATAGTCACAATTCTCATGGTGTAGTGCTCACGGTGAGAGTGCCCATGGTGACAATACACAGGGTGACAGTATTCATGGTGACATTGCTCATGGTGAGAGTGCCCATGTTCACAACTGTCACGGTGATAGTTCCCATGGTGACAATACCCAGGGTAACAGAGCTGATGGTAAAAGTGTTCACGGTGACAGTGCCCATGGTGACAGTACCTAAGGTGACAATTCCCATGGTGAGACTGCTCATAGACAGTGCCCATGGTGACAATACCCAGCGTGTCCTGTCCATGGTGACAGTGATCATGGTGACACATCTCATGAGGACAGTGCCATAAGTGACAGTGCTCATGGTGACAGTGCCCATGGTGACAGTGCCTATGGTGATAGATATCATGGTGGCTGTGCCCAGGGAGACATTGCCCACGCTGACAAGACCCATGGTGATACTTCCCATTGTGACAGTGCCATCGGTGGCAGAGCCCATGGTGACAGTGCCCAAGATCACAGAGCCCATGGTGAGAGTGCTAACGGTGACTGTGCCCATGGTGACAGCACCCAGTGTGAAAATGCCCATTGTGACAGTGCTCACGGTGACCATGCCAATGGTGATAGTGCCAATAGTGAGAGTGCTCACGGTGACACTGCCCATGGACACACTGCCCATTGTGATAGTGCCCATCATGACAACCCCTCGGAGGCAGTGCCAATGGTGAGAGTCCCCGTGGTGACAGTTCTCATGGTGAAAGTGATCCTTTTGAAATTGCTCATGGTGACAGTGCTCATGGTGACAGTGCTCAAGGTGATAGTCTCCATGTTGACAGTGTGCATGGTGACTGTTCTCACGGTGACAGTGCCTATGGTGATTATGCTCTTAGTGACAGTGCTCATGGTGACAGTGCCCATGGTGACAGTGACCACGGTGACTGTTCTCACCGTGGTAGTGCCCATGGTGGCAGTGTTCATGATGACAGTCCGCATTAAGGCTGTGCCCGTGGTGACATTGCTAATGGTGATAATTCTCACAGTGATAGTACGCACGTTGAAAATGACAAAGGTGACAACACCCAGGTGATAATAATCATGGTGAAAGTGCCCATGGTGGCAGTTCTCATACTGACAGTTCTTGTGACAGTGCTCATGGTGGCAGTGCTCGTGGTGACAGTGCTCTTGGTGA
The DNA here is from genome assembly GCF_964341445.2 of Mesoplodon mirus. Lineage (NCBI taxonomy): Eukaryota > Metazoa > Chordata > Mammalia > Artiodactyla > Ziphiidae > Mesoplodon > Mesoplodon mirus. The sequence continues at coordinate 241,458 of NW_028295589.1, forward strand.
CAGTGCTCATGGTGGCAGTGCCCATGGTGAGACTACCGATGGTGACCCTGCCCATGGTGACAGTGCACATGGTCATGGTGCCTCTGGTGGCAGTGCAATATAGTGAGAATGCCCATGATGATATTGCTCATGGTGATAGTGCCCATGGTGAGAGTGCCCATGGTTCCAGTGCTCATGGTGACAGTGCCCATTGTGACAGTGCCCTTGGTGACAGTGCACACCATGAGAGTGCCCATGGTGTCTGTGCCCATGGTGACAGTTCTTATCATGAGAGTGTTCACGGTAGCAGTGTTCATGGTAATAGTGCTCACGGAGGCATTGCCCACAATGAGAGTGCCCACGGTGAGAATACTGACTGTGACAGTGCCCATGATGACTTTTCTCTCTGTGACAGTGCCCATGGGGACAGTTAGCACGGTGAGATTTCTCACAGTGATAGTGCACATTGTTTCAGTGCTCATAGTGACAAGACCCTAGGCGCCAGTGCCCATCATGGCATTGCTCACGGTGATATTTCTCACGGTGACAGTGCCCATGGTGATATTACCCATGGTGACAGTACTCAGTGATCAAGTGCTCATGGTGACATGGCATAAGGTGATAATGCTCACGGTGGCAGTGCAAAATGGTGACAGTGCCCATGGGGACATTGCTTAATGTGATAGTCCTTGTGGTGACATTGTGCATGGTGACATTGCCCACCATGACAGTGCTCTTGTTGACAGTGCTCATGGTGATAGTGCCAATGTTGGAAGTGCCCATCGTGAAAGTGTCCATGGTGACAGTTCTTATGATGAGAGTGGTCAGAGTGGCAGTGCTCATGGTGAAAGTGCCCATGGTGACAGAGCCCACGGTGACAGTGTCCATAGTTATAGTGTCCATGGTGACAGTACTAACAGTGAAATTGTCCATGGGGACACTGCCCATGGTGAAAGTGCCCATGGTCACAACACTCACGGTGATAGTGCTCACGGTGAGAGTGGCCATGGTGACAGTGACCACGGTGACAGTTCTAATGGTGATACTGCCCATGATGACAGTGCTCATGGTGACAGTCCACATTGTACCAGTGCCCAAGGTGACAGTGCTCATGGTGACAGTGCCCAAAGTCACAATACCCATGGTGACAGTGCCCAGGCTGACAGTTCTCAAGGTGATAGTGCTCATGGTGACAGTGCACATGGTGATACAGAGAATGGGGACAGTGCTTATGGTGACAGTGGTCATGGTTGCAGTACCCATGGTGATAGTGCTGAAACTGACAGTGCCCTTGGGGATAGTGCCCATGGTGAGTGTGCTCGTGTTAATTGTGTCCATGGTGGCAGTTCCCATTGTGAAAGTGCTCATGATGACAGTGCCCATGTGGGTAGTTCCCATGGTGACAGTGCTCATGGTGATAGTGACCATGTTAACAGTGCACATGGTGGCTGTGCCCTTGGTGACAGTGCCCATGATGACAGTATTCATGGTGACAGTGCTCACAGTGATAATGCCCATGGTGGCAGTGCACATGGTGGTAGTGCACATGGTGGCAGTGAAAAATGGGGACAGTTCCCATGCTGACAGTTCTCATTGTGACAATGCACATGGTCACAACCGATGCTGACACTGCTCATGGTAGCTGTACCCTTGGTGACAGTGCTCAGAGTGATAGAGCCCATGGTGGCAGTGCCCATGGTGACACTGCCCATGGTGACAATGCCCATGATGACAGTGCCCATGGAGTCAGTGCCCACGGAGCCATTGCCTATGGTAACAGTGCTCACAGTGACAGTACCCATGGTAACAGTGACCATGGTGAGAGTGCTCATGGTGATAGTGTCTATGGTGACAGATCACACTGTGACAGTCCGCATTGTGCCAGTACCAATAGTGACAGTGCCCATGGTGACATTGACCACGGTGAGAGTGATCACGGTGCTAGTGCTCACAGTAATAGTGCTCATGGTGACAGTGCCGACAGTGAAGGTGCTCACGGTGACAGTGCCTCTGGTGATAGTGCCCATGGTGAGAGTCCGCCCATTGATAGTGCCCATGGTGTCAGTTCCCATTGTGAAAATGCTCATGATGACATTGCCCATGTTGGTAGTCCCCATGGTGACAGTGCTCACGGTGATAGTGACCTTGGTAACTGTGCACATGGTGGCCGTGCCCTTGGTGACAGTGCCAATGATGACAGTACTCATGGTGACAGTTCTCACGGTGATAGTGCCCATGGTGATATTGCACATGGTGGCAGTGAAAAATGGTGACAGTGCCCATGTTGACAGTTCTCATGGTGACAGTGCACACCATGCAGACAGTACTCACGGTGACAGTTCTCATGGTTGCAGTACCCATGGTGACAGTGCTCACAGTGATACTGCCCATGGTGGCAGTGCCCATGGTGACAGTGCCCATGTTGACACTGCCCATGATGACAGTGCCCATGGTGAAAGTTCCCACGGCGCCATTGCCTATGGTGACAGTGCTCATGGTAACAGTGCCCATGGTGACAGTGACCATGGTGAGAGTGCTCACACTGATAGTGCCCATGGTGACAGGGCTCATGGTGCCAGTCCGCATTGTGCCAGTACCCATGGCGACAGTGCTCATGGTGACACTGACCACAGTGAGAGTGCTCACTGTGATAGAGCTCACGGTAATAGTGCTCATGGTGACAGTGCAAATGGTGACAATACCCATGGTGACAGTACTCATGTTGAAAATACCCATGGTGGCAGTTCTCATGGTGACAGTGCTCATAATAGCAGTGCCCAAGGTGGCAGTCCTCGTGGTGACAGTGCTAATGGTGACAGTGCTCTTGGTGGCAGTTCCCATGGGGACAGTACCGATGGTGACCCTGTGCATTGTTACAGTGCCCATGGTAACCGTGGTCACGGTGGTAGTGCACATCGTGACAGTGCCCATGGTGGCAGTGCTAAATCGTGACAGTGCACATGCTGACAGTGCTCACGGTGATAGTGCCCATGGTGACAGTGCCCACGGTGATAATGGGTATTATTACAGTGTTCATCTTGACAGAGCCCAAGGTGGCAGTGGCCATGGTGACAGTGCCCACAATGACAGTGCCCATGGTAACAGTGCCGACAGTGACAGTGCCCATGGTGACACTTCTCACAGTGAATGTGCCCATGGGGACAGTTACCATGATGAGATTTCTCACGGTGATAGTGCCCGTTGTGACAGTGCTCACACTGACAATGCCCATGGTGCCACTGCCCATAGAGACATTCCGCACGGTCACTTTTCTCACGGTGAAAGTACCTATGGTGACACTGCACCTGGTGGCAGTGCAAAATGGTGACAGTGCCCATGGTGACATTGCTCATAGTGACTTTGCTTACAGTGATAGTCCTTACGGTGACAGTGTGCATGGTGACACTGCACACAGTTGCAGTGTTCATGGTGACAGTGTTCACGGTGATACTTTCCATGGTGATAGTGCCCATGGTGACACTGCACATGGTGGCAGTGAAAAATGGTGACAGTGCCCCTGTTGTCAGTTCTCATGGTGACCGTGCACATGGTGACAACCCGTGCAGACTGTACTCATGGTGACAGTACTCACGGTGACAGTTCTCATGTTTGCAGTATCCATGGTGACAGTGCTCACAGTGATAGTGCCCATGGTGAGAGTGCCCATGATGACAGGGCCCATGGTGCCATTGCCTATGGTGACAGTGCTCATGGTAACAGTGCCCAAGGTGACAGTGACCATGGTGAGAGTGCTCACACTGATGGTGCCCATGGTGACAGTGCTCATGGTGTCTGTCTACATTGTGCCAGTACCCATGGCAACAGTGCTCATGGTGACAGGGACCACAGTGAGAGAGCTCACGGTGAGAGTGCTCACGGTAATAGTGCTCATGGTGACAGTGCAAATGGTGACAATACCATGGTGACAGTACTCATGTTGAAAATACCCATGGTGGCAGTTCTCATAGCGACAGATCTCATGGTGACATTGCTCATAATAGCAGTGCCCAGGTGCCAGTGCTCGTGGTGACGGTGCTAATGGTGACAGTGCTCTTGGTGGCAGTTCCCATCGGGACAATACTGATGGTGACACTGTGCATTGTTACAGTGCCCATGGTAACCGTGTTCACGGTGATAGTGCACATCGTGACAGTGCCCATGGTGGTAGTTCACCTGGTGACAGTGCTAAATAGTGACAGTGCACATGCTGACAGTGCTCACGGTGATAGTGCCCATGGTGACAGTGCACACGGTCATAATGGGCATTGTTACAGAGTTCATGGTGACAGCACACGGTGGCAGTGGCCATGGAGACAGTGCCCACAATGACAGTGCCCATGGTGACAGTGCCGACAGTGACAGTGCCCATGGTGACACTTCTCATGGTGACAGTGCCCATGGGGACAGTTAGCATGGTGAGATTTCTAACGGTGATAGTGCCCGTTGTGCCAGTGCTCACAGTAACAATGCCCATGGGGCCAGTGCCCATAGAGTCATTCCGCACGGTCACATTTCTCACGGTGAAAGTGCCTATGGTGATATTAACCATGGTGACACTGCACATGGTGGCAGAGCAAAATGGTGACAGTGCCCATGGTGACATTGCTCATGGTGACTTTGCTTACGGTGATAGTCCTTACAGTGACAGTACGCATGGTGACACTGCACACAGTGACAGTGTTCATGTTGAAAGTGTTCACGGTGATAGTTCCCATGGTGAGATTGTCCTGGTAACAGTGCCCATAGTCACAATTCTCATGGTGTAGTGCTCACAGTGACAGTGCCCATGGTGTCATGCCCATGGTGACAGTGCTCATGGTGACAGTGCTCATGTTGGCAGAGCCATAAATAAGAGTGCTCATTGTGGGAGTGCTCATGGTGTCCGTGCTCATGGTGACAGTGCCCATGATTACAGTGTTTATGGTGATAGATGTCACGGTGTCAGTGCCCACGCAGAGAGTCCCAAGGCTGACAAAGCCCAGGGTGATACTTCCCATTGTGACAGTGCCCACGGTGACAGTGCCCATGGTGACAGTGCCGATGGTGAGAGTGCCAATAGTGACAGTGCTCATGGTGAAACTGCCCACAGAGACATCGCCCATGGTGATAGTGTTCATGGTGACAACCCCACGGTGACAGTGCCAATGTTGATAGTCCCAGTGGTGACAGGTCTTACATTGAATGTGACCATGGTGTCTGTGCTCATGGTGACAGTGCTCAAGGTTAGAGTCTCCATGTTGACAGTGCCGATGGTGACAATTCTCACGGTGACAGGGCCTATGGTGAAAATTCTCATAGTGACAGTGTTCACGGTGACAGTGCCCATGGTGCTATTACCCATGGTGACAGTTCTCATAGTGAAACTGCCCATGTTGACACTGCCCATGGTGGCAGTGCAAAATGGTGACAGTGCCCATGGTGATATTGCTCATGGTGACATTGCTTATGGTGATAGTGTGTATGGTGAAACTGCACACAGTGACATTGCTCATGGTGACAGTGTTCATGGCGTTAGTTCCTATGGTGAATGTGACCATGGGGACAGTGCCCATAGTCACAATTCTCATGGGGTAGTGCTCACGGTGACGGTGCCCATGGTGACATTACACAGGGTGACAGTATTCCTGGTGACATTGCTCATGGTGAGAGTGCCCATGTTCACAACTGTCACGGTGATAGTTCCCATGGTGACAATACCCAGGGTAACAGAGCTGATGGTAAAAGTGTTCACGGTGACAGTGCCCATGGTGACAGTACCTAAGGTGACAATTCCCATGGTGAGACTGCTCATAGACAGTGCCCATGGTGACAATACCCAGCGTGTCCTGTCCATGGTGACAGTGATCATGGTGACACATCTCATGAGGACAGTGCCATAAGTGACAGTGCTCATTGTGGCAGTGCTCATGGTGACAGTGCCCATGGTGACAGTGCCTATGGTGATAGATATCATGGTGGCTGTGCCCAGGGAGACATTGCCCACGCTGACAAGACCCATGGTGATACTTCCCATTGTGACAGTGCCATCGGTGGCAGAGCCCATGGTGACAGTGCCCAAGATCACAGAGCCCATGGTGAGAGTGCTAACGGTGACTGTGCCCATGGTGACAGCACCCAGTGTGAAAATGCCCATTGTGACAGTGCTCACGGTGACCATGCCAATGGTGATAGTGCCAATAGTGAGAGTGCTCACGGTGACACTGCCCATGGACACACTGCCCATTGTGATAGTGCCCATCATGACAACCCCTCGGAGGCAGTGCCAATGGTGAGAGTCCCCGTGGTGACAGTTCTCATGGTGAAAGTGATCCTTTTGAAATTGCTCATGGTGACAGTGCTCATGGTGACAGTGCTCAAGGTGATAGTCTCCATGTTGACAGTGTGCATGGTGACTGTTCTCACGGTGACAGTGCCTATGGTGATTATGCTCTTAGTGACAGTGCTCATGGTGACAGTGCCCATGGTGACAGTGACCACGGTGACTGTTCTCACTGTGGTAGTGCCCATGGTGACAGTGTTCATGATGACAGTCCGCATTAAGGCTGTGCCCGTGGTGACATTGCTAATGGTGATAATTCTCACGGTGATAGTACGCACGTTGAAAATGACAAAGGTGACAACACCCAGGTGATAATAATCATGGTGAAAGTGCCCATGGTGGCAGTTCTCATACTGACAGTTCTTGTGACAGTGCTCATGGTGGCAGTGCTCGTGGTGACAGTGCTCTTGGTGACAGTGCTCATGGTGGCAGTGCCCATGGTGAGACTACCGATGGTGACCCTGCCCATGGTGACAGTGCACATGGTCATGGTGCCTCTGGTGGCAGTGCAATATAGTGAGAATGCCCCTGATGATATTGCTCATGGTGATAGTGCCCATGGTGAGAGTGCCCATGGTTCCAGTGCTCATGGTGACAGTGCCCATTGTGACAGTGCCCTTGGTGACAGTGCACACCATGAGAGTGCCCATGGTGTCTGTGCCCATGGTGACAGTTCTTATCATGAGAGTGTTCACGGTAGCAGTGTTCATGGTAATAGTGCTCACGGAGGCATTGCCCACAATGAGAGTGCCCACGGTGAGAATACTGACTGTAACAGTGCCCATGATGACTTTTCTCTCTGTGACAGTGCCCATGGGGACAGTTAGCACGGTGAGATTTCTCACAGTGATAGTGCACATTGTTTCAGTGCTCATAGTGACAAGACCCTAGGCGCCAGTGCCCATCATGGCATTGCTCACGGTGATATTTCTCACGGTGACAGTGCCCATGGTGATATTACCCATGGTGACAGTACTCAGTGATCAAGTGCTCATGGTGACATGGCATAAGGTGATAATGCTCACGGTGGCAGTGCAAAATGGTGACAGTGCCCATGGGGACATTGCTTAATGTGATAGTCCTTGTGGTGACATTGTGCATGGTGACATTGCCCACCATGACAGTGCTCTTGTTGACAGTGCTCATGGTGATAGTGCCAATGTTGGAAGTGCCCATCGTGAAAGTGTCCATGGTGACAGTTCTTATGATGAGAGTGGTCAGAGTGGCAGTGCTCATGGTGAAAGTGCCCATGGTGACAGAGCCCACGGTGACAGTGTCCATAGTTATAGTGTCCATGGTGACAGTACTAACAGTGAAATTGTCCATGGGGACACTGCCCATGGTGAAAGTGCCCATGGTCACAACACTCACGGTGATAGTGCTCACGGTGAGAGTGGCCATGGTGACAGTGACCACGGTGACAGTTCTAATGGTGATACTGCCCATGATGACAGTGCTCATGGTGACAGTCCACATTGTGCCAGTGCCCAAGGTGACAGTGCTCATGGTGACAGTGCCCAAAGTCACAATACCCATGGTGACAGTGCCCAGGCTGACAGTTCTCAAGGTGATAGTGCCCATGGTGACAGTGCACATGGTGATACAGAGAATGGGGACAGTGCTTATGGTGACAGTGGTCATGGTTGCAGTACCCATGGTGATAGTGCTGAAACTGACAGTGCCCTTGGGGATAGTGCCCATGGTGAGTGTGCTCGTGTTAATTGTGTCCATGGTGGCAGTTCCCATTGTGAAAGTGCTCATGATGACAGTGCCCATGTGGGTAGTTCCCATGGTGACAGTGCTCATGGTGATAGTGACCATGTTAACAGTGCACATGGTGGCTGTGCCCTTGGTGACAGTGCCCATGATGACAGTATTCATGGTGACAGTGCTCACGGTGATAATGCCCATGGTGGCAGTGCACATGGTGGTAGTGCACATGGTGGCAGTGAAAAATGGGGACAGTTCCCATGCTGACAGTTCTCATTGTGACAATGCACACGGTCACAACCGATGCTGACACTGCTCATGGTAGCTGTACCCTTGGTGACAGTGCTCAGAGTGATAGTGCCCATGGTGGCAGTGCCCATGGTGACACTGCCCATGGTGACAATGCCCATGATGACAGTGCCCATGGAGTCAGTGCCCACGGAGCCATTGCCTATGGTAACAGTGCTCACAGTGACAGTACCCATGGTAACAGTGACCATGGTGAGAGTGCTCATGGTGATAGTGTCTATGGTGACAGATCACACTGTGACAGTCCGCATTGTGCCAGTACCAATAGTGACAGTGCCCATGGTGACATTGACCACGGTGAGAGTGATCACGGTGCTAGTGCTCACAGTAATAGTGCTCATGGTGACAGTGCCGACAGTGAAGGTGCTCACGGTGACAGTGCCTCTGGTGATAGTGCCCATGGTGAGAGTCCGCCCATTGATAGTGCCCATGGTGGCAGTTCCCATTGTGAAAATGCTCATGATGACATTGCCCATGTTGGTAGTCCCCATGGTGACAGTGCTCACGGTGATAGTGACCTTGGTAACTGTGCACATGGTGGCCATGCCCTTGGTGACAGTGCCAATGATGACAGTACTCATGGTGACAGTACTCACGGTGATAGTGCCCATGGTGATATTGCACATGGTGGCAGTGAAAAATGGTGACAGTGCCCATGTTGACAGTTCTCATGGTGACAGTGCACACCATGCAGACAGTACTCACGGTGACAGTTCTCATGGTTGCAGTACCCATGGTGACAGTGCTCACAGTGATACTGCCCATGGTGGCAGTGCCCATGGTGACAGTGCCCATGGTGACACTGCCCATGATGACAGTGCCCATGGTGAAAGTTCCCACGGCGCCATTGCCTATGGTGACAGTGCTCATGGTAACAGTGCCCATGGTGACAGTGACCATGGTGAGAGTGCTCACACTGATAGTGCCCATGGTGACAGGGCTCATGGTGCCAGTCCGCATTGTGCCAGTACCCATGGCGACAGTGCTCATGGTGACACTGACCACAGTGAGAGTGCTCACTGTGATAGAGCTCACGGTAATAGTGCTCATGGTGACAGTGCAAATGGTGACAATACCCATGGTGACAGTACTCATGTTGAAAATACCCATGGTGGCAGTTCTCATGGTGACAGTGCTCATAATAGCAGTGCCCAAGGTGGCAGTCCTCGTGGTGACAGTGCTAATGGTGACAGTGCTCTTGGTGGCAGTTCCCATGGGGACAGTACCGATGGTGACCCTGTGCATTGTTACAGTGCCCATGGTAACCGTGCTCACGGAGGTAGTGCACATCGTGACAGTGCCCATGGTGGCAGTGCTAAATCGTGACAGTGCACATGCTGACAGTGCTCACGGTGATAGTGCCCATGGTGACAGTGCCCACGGTGATAATGGGTATTATTACAGTGTTCATCTTGACAGAGCCCAAGGTGGCAGTGGCCATGGTGACAGTGCCCACAATGACAGTGCCCATGGTAACAGTGCCGACAGTGACAGTGCCCATGGTGACACTTCTCACAGTGAATGTGCCCATGGGGACAGTTACCATGATGAGATTTCTCACGGTGATAGTGCCCGTTGTGACAGTGCTCACACTGACAATGCCCATGGTGCCACTGCCCATAGAGACATTCCGCACGGTCACTTTTCTCACGGTGAAAGTACCTATGGTGACACTGCACCTGGTGGCAGTGCAAAATGGTGACAGTGCCCATGGTGACATTGCTCATAGTGACTTTGCTTACAGTGATAGTCCTTACGGTGACAGTGTGCATGGTGACACTGCACACAGTTGCAGTGTTCATGGTGACAGTGTTCACGGTGATACTTTCCATGGTGATAGTGCCCATGGTGACACTGCACATGGTGGCAGTGAAAAATGGTGACAGTGCCCCTGTTGTCAGTTCTCATGGTGACCGTGCACATGGTGACAACCCGTGCAGACTGTACTCATGGTGACAGTACTCACGGTGACAGTTCTCATGTTTGCAGTATCCATGGTGACAGTGCTCACAGTGATAGTGCCCATGGTGAGAGTGCCCATGATGACAGGGCCCATGGTGCCATTGCCTATGGTGACAGTGCTCATGGTAACAGTGCCCAAGGTGACAGTGACCATGGTGAGAGTGCTCACACTGATGGTGCCCATGGTGACAGTGCTCATGGTGTCTGTCTACATTGTGCCAGTACCCATGGCAACAGTGCTCATGGTGACAGGGACCACAGTGAGAGAGCTCACGGTGAGAGTGCTCACGGTAATAGTGCTCATGGTGACAGTGCAAATGGTGACAATACCATGGTGACAGTACTCATGTTGAAAATACCCATGGTGGCAGTTCTCATAGCGACAGATCTCATGGTGACATTGCTCATAATAGCAGTGCCCAGGTGCCAGTGCTCGTGGTGACGGTGCTAATGGTGACAGTGCTCTTGGTGGCAGTTCCCATCGGGACAATACTGATGGTGACACTGTGCATTGTTACAGTGCCCATGGTAACCGTGTTCACGGTGATAGTGCACATCGTGACAGTGCCCATGGTGGTAGTTCACCTGGTGACAGTGCTAAATAGTGACAGTGCACATGCTGACAGTGCTCACGGTGATCGTGCCCATGGTGACAGTGCACACGGTCATAATGGGCATTGTTACAGAGTTCATGGTGACAGCACACGGTGGCAGTGGCCATGGAGACAGTGCCCACAATGACAGTGCCCATGGTGACAGTGCCGACAGTGACAGTGCCCATGGTGACACTTCTCATGGTGACAGTGCCCATGGGGACAGTTAGCATGGTGAGATTTCTAACGGTGATAGTGCCCGTTGTGCCAGTGCTCACAGTAACAATGCCCATGGGGCCAGTGCCCATAGAGTCATTCCGCACGGTCACATTTCTCACGGTGAAAGTGCCTATGGTGATATTAACCATGGTGACACTGCACATGGTGGCAGAGCAAAATGGTGACAGTGCCCATGGTGACATTGCTCATGGTGACTTTGCTTACGGTGATAGTCCTTACAGTGACAGTACGCATGGTGACACTGCACACAGTGACAGTGTTCATGTTGAAAGTGTTCACGGTGATAGTTCCCATGGTGAGATTGTCCTGGTAACAGTGCCCATAGTCACAATTCTCATGGTGTAGTGCTCACAGTGACAGTGCCCATGGTGTCATGCCCATGGTGACAGTGCTCATGGTGACAGTGCTCATGTTGGCAGAGCCATAAATAAGAGTGCTCATTGTGGGAGTGCTCATGGTGTCCGTGCTCATGGTGACAGTGCCCATGATTACAGTGTTTATGGTGATAGATGTCACGGTGTCAGTGCCCACGCAGAGTCCCAGGGCTGACAAAGCCCAGGGTGATACTTCCCATTGTGACAGTGCCCACGGTGACAGTGCCCATGGTGACAGCACCCAGTGTGACAAGGCGCATGGTGACAGTGCTCACGGTGACAGTGCCCATGGTGACAGTGCCGATGGTGAGAGTGCCAATAGTGACAGTGCTCATGGTGAAACTGCCCACAGAGACATCGCCCATGGTGATAATGTTCATGGTGACAACCCCACGGTGACAGTGCCAATGTTGATAGTCCCAGTGGTGACAGGTCTTACATTGAATGTGACCATGGTGTCTGTGCTCATGGTGACAGTGCTCAAGGTTAAAGTCTCCATGTTGACAGTGCCGATGGTGACAATTCTCACGGTGACAGGGCCTATGGTGAAAATTCTCATAGTGACAGTGTTCACGGTGACAGTGCCCATGGTGCTATTACCCATGGTGACAGTTCTCATAGTGAAACTGCCCATGTTGACACTGCCCATGGTGGCAGTGCAAAATGGTGACAGTGCCCATGGTGATATTGCTCATGGTGACATTGCTTATGGTGATAGTGTGTATGGTGAAACTGCACACAGTGACATTGCTCATGGTGACAGTGTTCATGGCGTTAGTTCCTATGGTGAATGTGACCATGGGGACAGTGCCCATAGTCACAATTCTCATGGGGTAGTGCTCACGGTGACGGTGCCCATGGTGACATTACACAGGGTGACAGTATTCCTGGTGACATTGCTCATGGTGAGAGTGCCCATGTTCACAACTGTCACGGTGATAGTTCCCATGGTGACAATACCCAGGGTAACAGAGCTGATGGTAAAAGTGTTCACGGTGACAGTGCCCATGGTGACAGTACCTAAGGTGACAATTCCCATGGTGAGACTGCTCATAGACAGTGCCCATGGTGACAATACCCAGCGTGTCCTGTCCATGGTGACAGTGATCATGGTGACACATCTCATGAGGACATTGCCATAAGTGACAGTGCTCATTGTGGCAGTGCTCATGGTGACAGTGCCCATGGTGACAGTGCCTATGGTGATAGATATCATGGTGGCTGTGCCCAGGGAGACATTGCCCACGCTGACAAGACCCATGGTGATACTTCCCATTGTGACAGTGCCATCGGTGGCAGAGCCCATGGTGACAGTGCCCAAGATCACAGAGCCCATGGTGAGAGTGCTAACGGTGACTGTGCCCATGGTGACAGCACCCAGTGTGAAAATGCCCATTGTGACAGTGCTCACGGTGACCATGCCAATGGTGATAGTGCCAATAGTGAGAGTGCTCACGGTGACACTGCCCATGGACACACTGCCCATTGTGATAGTGCCCATCATGACAACCCCTCGGAGGCAGTGCCAATGGTGAGAGTCCCCGTGGTGACAGTTCTCATGGTGAAAGTGATCCTTTTGAAATTGCTCATGGTGACAGTGCTCATGGTGACAGTGCTCAAGGTGATAGTCTCCATGTTGACAGTGTGCATGGTGACTGTTCTCACGGTGACAGTGCCTATGGTGATTATGCTCTTAGTGACAGTGCTCATGGTGACAGTGCCCATGGTGACAGTTACCACGGTGACTGTTCTCACTGTGGTAGTGCCCATGGTGACAGTGTTCATGATGACAGTCCGCATTAAGGCTGTGCCCGTGGTGACATTGCTAATGGTGATAATTCTCACAGTGATAGTATGCACGTTGAAAATGACAAAGGTGACAACACCCAGGTGATAATAATCATGGTGAAAGTGCCCATGGTGGCAGTTCTCATACTGACAGTTCTTGTGACAGTGCTCATGGTGGCAGTGCTCGTGGTGACAGTGCTCTTGGTGACAGTGCTCATGGTGGCAGTGCCCATGGTGAGACTACCGATGGTGACCCTGCCCATGGTGACAGTGCACATGGTCATGGTGCCTCTGGTGGCAGTGCAATATAGTGAGAATGCCCCTGATGATATTGCTCATGGTGATAGTGCCCATGGTGAGAGTGCCCATGGTTCCAGTGCTCATGGTGACAGTGCCCATTGTGACAGTGCCCTTGGTGACAGTGCACACCATGAGAGTGCCCATGGTGTCTGTGCCCATGGTGACAGTTCTTATCATGAGAGTGTTCACGGTAGCAGTGTTCATGGTAATAGTGCTCACGGAGGCATTGCCCACAATGAGAGTGCCCACGGTGAGAATACTGACTATTACAGTGCCCATGATGACTTTTCTCTCTGTGACTGTGCCCATGGGGACAGTTAGCACGGTGAGATTTCTCACAGTGATAGTGCACATTGTTTCAGTGCTCATAGTGACAAGACCCTAGGCGCCAGTGCCCATCATGGCATTGCTCACGGTGATATTTCTCACGGTGACAGTGCCCATGGTGATATTACCCATGGTGACAGTACTCAGTGATCAAGTGCTCATGGTGACATGGCATAAGGTGATAATGCTCACGGTGGCAGTGCAAAATGGTGACAGGGCCCATGGGGACATTGCTTAATGTGATAGTCCTTGTGGTGACATTGTGCATGGTGACATTGCCCACCATGACAGTGCTCTTGTTGACAGTGCTCATGGTGATAGTGCCAATGTTGGAAGTGCCCATCGTGAAAGTGTCCATGGTGACAGTTCTTATGATGAGAGTGGTCAGAGTGGCAGTGCTCATGGTGAAAGTGCCCATGGTGACAGAGCCCACGGTGACAGTGTCCATAGTTATAGTGTCCATGGTGACAGTACTAACAGTGAAATTGTCCATGGGGACACTGCCCATGGTGAAAGTGCCCATGGTCACAACACTCACGGTGATAGTGCTCACGGTGAGAGTGGCCATGGTGACAGTGACCACGGTGACAGTTCTAATGGTGATACTGCCCATGATGACAGTGCTCATGGTGACAGTCCACATTGTACCAGTGCCCAAGGTGACAGTGCTCATGGTGACAGTGCCCAAAGTCACAATACCCATGGTGACAGTGCCCAGGCTGACAGTTCTCAAGGTGATAGTGCCCATGGTGACAGTGCACATGGTGATACAGAGAATGGGGACAGTGCTTATGGTGACAGTGGTCATGGTTGCAGTACCCATGGTGATAGTGCTGAAACTGACAGTGCCCTTGGGGATAGTGCCCATGGTGAGTGTGCTCGTGTTAATTGTGTCCATGGTGGCAGTTCCCATTGTGAAAGTGCTCATGATGACAGTGCCCATGTGGGTAGTTCCCATGGTGACAGTGCTCATGGTGATAGTGACCATGTTAAGAGTGCACATGGTGGCTGTGCCCTTGGTGACAGTGCCCATGATGACAGTATTCATGGTGACAGTGCTCACGGTGATAATGCCCATGGTGGCAGTGCACATGGTGGTAGTGCACATGGTGGCAGTGAAAAATGGGGACAGTTCCCATGCTGACAGTTCTCATTGTGACAATGCACACGGTCACAACCGATGCTGACACTGCTCATGGTAGCTGTACCCTTCGTGACAGTGCTCAGAGTGATAGTGCCCATGGTGGCAGTGCCCATGGTGACACTGCCCATGGTGACAATGCCCATGATGACAGTGCCCATGGAGTCAGTGCCCACGGAGCCATTGCCTATGGTAACAGTGCTCACAGTGACAGTACCCATGGTAACAGTGACCATGGTGAGAGTGCTCATGGTGATAGTGTCTATGGTGACAGATCACACTGTGACAGTCCGCATTGTGCCAGTACCAATAGTGACAGTGCCCATGGTGACATTGACCACGGTGAGAGTGATCACGGTGCTAGTGCTCACAGTAATAGTGCTCATGGTGACAGTGCCGACAGTGAAGGTGCTCACGGTGACAGTGCCTCTGGTGATAGTGCCCATGGTGAGAGTCCGCCCATTGATAGTGCCCATGGTGTCAGTTCCCATTGTGAAAATGCTCATGATGACATTGCCCATGTTGGTAGTCCCCATGGTGACAGTGCTCACGGTGATAGTGACCTTGGTAACTGTGCACATGGTGGCCGTGCCCTTGGTGACAGTGCCAATGATGACAGTACTCATGGTGACAGTTCTCACGGTGATAGTGCCCATGGTGATATTGCACATGGTGGCAGTGAAAAATGGTGACAGTGCCCATGTTGACAGTTCTCATGTTGACAGTGCACACCATGCAGACAGTACTCACGGTGACAGTTCTCATGGTTGCAGTACCCATGGTGACAGTGCTCACAGTGATACTGCCCATGGTGGCAGTGCCCATGGTGACAGTGCCCATGGTGACACTGCCCATGATGACAGTGCCCATGGTGAAAGTTCCCACGGCGCCATTGCCTATGGTGACAGTGCTCATGGTAACAGTGCCCATGGTGACAGTGACCATGGTGAGAGTGCTCACACTGATAGTGCCCATGGTGACAGGGCTCATGGTGCCAGTCCGCATTGTGCCAGTACCCATGGCAACAGTGCTCATGGTGACACTGACCACAGTGAGAGTGCTCACTGTGATAGAGCTCACGGTAATAGTGCTCATGGTGACAGTGCAAATGGTGACAATACCCATGGTGACAGTACTCATGTTGAAAATACCCATGGTGGCAGTTCTCATGGTGACAGTGCTCATAATAGCAGTGCCCAAGGTGGCAGTCCTCGTGGTGACAGTGCTAATGGTGACAGTGCTCTTGGTGGCAGTTCCCATGGGGACAGTACCGATGGTGACCCTGTGCATTGTTACAGTGCCCATGGTAACCGTGCTCACGGAGGTAGTGCACATCGTGACAGTGCCCATGGTGGCAGTGCTAAATCGTGACAGTGCACATGCTGACAGTGCTCACGGTGATAGTGCCCATGGTGACAGTGCCCACGGTGATAATGGGTATTATTACAGTGTTCATCTTGACAGAGCCCAAGGTGGCAGTGGCCATGGTGACAGTGCCCACAATGACAGTGCCCATGGTAACAGTGCCGACAGTGACAGTGCCCATGGTGACACTTCTCACAGTGAATGTGCCCATGGGGACAGTTACCATGATGAGATTTCTCACGGTGATAGTGCCCGTTGTGACAGTGCTCACACTGACAATGCCCATGGTGCCACTGCCCATAGAGACATTCCGCACGGTCACTTTTCTCACGGTGAAAGTACCTATGGTGACACTGCACCTGGTGGCAGTGCAAAATGGTGACAGTGCCCATGGTGACATTGCTCATAGTGACTTTGCTTACAGTGATAGTCCTTACGGTGACAGTGTGCATGGTGACACTGCACACAGTTGCAGTGTTCATGGTGACAGTGTTCACGGTGATACTTTCCATGGTGATAGTGCCCATGGTGACACTGCACATGGTGGCAGTGAAAAATGGTGACAGTGCCCCTGTTGTCAGTTCTCATGGTGACCGTGCACATGGTGACAACCCGTGCAGACTGTACTCATGGTGACAGTACTCACGGTGACAGTTCTCATGTTTGCAGTATCCATGGTGACAGTGCTCACAGTGATAGTGCCCATGGTGAGAGTGCCCATGATGACAGGGCCCATGGTGCCATTGCCTATGGTGACAGTGCTCATGGTAACAGTGCCCAAGGTGACAGTGACCATGGTGAGAGTGCTCACACTGATGGTGCCCATGGTGACAGTGCTCATGGTGTCTGTCTACATTGTGCCAGTACCCATGGCAACAGTGCTCATGGTGACAGGGACCACAGTGAGAGAGCTCACGGTGAGAGTGCTCACGGTAATAGTGCTCATGGTGACAGTGCAAATGGTGACAATACCATGGTGACAGTACTCATGTTGAAAATACCCATGGTGGCAGTTCTCATAGCGACAGATCTCATGGTGACATTGCTCATAATAGCAGTGCCCAGGTGCCAGTGCTCGTGGTGACGGTGCTAATGGTGACAGTGCTCTTGGTGGCAGTTCCCATCGGGACAATACTGATGGTGACACTGTGCATTGTTACAGTGCCCATGGTAACCGTGTTCACGGTGATAGTGCACATCGTGACAGTGCCCATGGTGGTAGTTCACCTGGTGACAGTGCTAAATAGTGACAGTGCACATGCTGACAGTGCTCACGGTGATAGTGCCCATGGTGACAGTGCACACGGTCATAATGGGCATTGTTACAGAGTTCATGGTGACAGCACACGGTGGCAGTGGCCATGGAGACAGTGCCCACAATGACAGTGCCCATGGTGACAGTGCCGACAGTGACAGTGCCCATGGTGACACTTCTCATGGTGACAGTGCCCATGGGGACAGTTAGCATGGTGAGATTTCTAACGGTGATAGTGCCCGTTGTGCCAGTGCTCACAGTAACAATGCCCATGGGGCCAGTGCCCATAGAGTCATTCCGCACGGTCACATTTCTCACGGTGAAAGTGCCTATGGTGATATTAACCATGGTGACACTGCACATGGTGGCAGAGCAAAATGGTGACAGTGCCCATGGTGACATTGCTCATGGTGACTTTGCTTACGGTGATAGTCCTTACAGTGACAGTACGCATGGTGACACTGCACACAGTGACAGTGTTCATGGTGAAAGTGTTCACGGTGATAGTTCCCATGGTGAGATTGTCCTGGTAACAGTGCCCATAGTCACAATTCTCATGGTGTAGTGCTCACAGTGACAGTGCCCATGGTGTCATGCCCATGGTGACAGTGCTCATGGTGACAGTGCTCATGTTGGCAGAGCCATAAATAAGAGTGCTCATTGTGGCAGTGCTCATGGTGTCCGTGCTCATGGTGACAGTGCCCATGATTACAGTGTTTATGGTGATAGATGTCACGGTGTCAGTGCCCACGCAGAGAGTCCCAAGGCTGACAAAGCCCAGGGTGATACTTCCCATTGTGACAGTGCCCACGGTGACAGTGCCCATGGTGACAGCACCCAGTGTGACAAGGCGCATGGTGACAGTGCTCACGGTGACAGTGCCCATGGTGACAGTGCCGATGGTGAGAGTGCCAATAGTGACAGTGCTCATGGTGAAACTGCCCACAGAGACATCGCCCATGGTGATAGTGTTCATGGTGACAACCCCACGGTGACAGTGCCAATGTTGATAGTCCCAGTGGTGACAGGTCTTACATTGAATGTGACCATGGTGTCTGTGCTCATGGTGACAGTGCTCAAGGTTATAGTCTCCATGTTGACAGTGCCGATGGTGACAATTCTCACGGTGACAGGGCCTATGGTGAAAATTCTCATAGTGACAGTGTTCACGGTGACAGTGCCCATGGTGCTATTACCCATGGTGACAGTACTCATAGTGAAACTGCCCATGTTGACACTGCCCATGGTGGCAGTGCAAAATGGTGACAGTGCCCATGGTGATATTGCTCATGGTGACATTGCTTATGGTGATAGTGTGTATGGTGAAACTGCACACAGTGACATTGCTCATGGTGACAGTGTTCACGGCGTTAGTTCCTATGGTGAATGTGACCATGGGGACAGTGCCCATAGTCACAATTCTCATGGTGTAGTGCTCACGGTGACAGTGCCCATGGTGACAATACACAGGGTGACAGTATTCATGGTGACATTGCTCATGGTGAGAGTGCCCATGTTCACAACTGTCACGGTGATAGTTCCCATGGTGACAATACCCAGGGTAACAGAGCTGATGGTAAAAGTGTTCACGGTGACAGTGCCCATGGTGACAGTACCTAAGGTGACAATTCCCATGGTGAGACTGCTCATAGACAGTGCCCATGGTGACAATACCCAGCGTGTCCTGTCCATGGTGACAGTGATCATGGTGACACATCTCATGAGGACAGTGCCATAAGTGACAGTGCTCATTGTGGCAGTGCTCATGGTGACAGTGCCCATGGTGACAGTGCCTATGGTGATAGATATCATGGTGGCTGTGCCCAGGGAGACATTGCCCACGCTGACAAGACCCATGGTGATACTTCCCATTGTGACAGTGCCATCGGTGGCAGAGCCCATGGTGACAGTGCCCAAGATCACAGAGCCCATGGTGAGAGTGCTAACGGTGACTGTGCCCATGGTGACAGCACCCAGTGTGAAAATGCCCATTGTGACAGTGCTCACGGTGACCATGCCAATGGTGATAGTGCCAATAGTGAGAGTGCTCACGGTGACACTGCCCATGGACACACTGCCCATTGTGATAGTGCCCATCATGACAACCCCTCGGAGGCAGTGCCAATGGTGAGAGTCCCCGTGGTGACAGTTCTCATGGTGAAAGTGATCCTTTTGAAATTGCTCATGGTGACAGTGCTCATGGTGACAGTGCTCAAGGTGATAGTCTCCACGTTGACAGTGTGCATGGTGACTGTTCTCACGGTGACAGTGCCTATGGTGATTATGCTCTTAGTGACAGTGCTCATGGTGACAGTGCCCATGGTGACAGTGACCACGGTGACTGTTCTCACCGTGGTAGTGCCCATGGTGACAGTGTTCATGATGACAGTCCGCATTAAGGCTGTGCCCGTGGTGACATTGCTAATGGTGATAATTCTCACGGTGATAGTACGCACGTTGAAAATGACAAAGGTGACAACACCCAGGTGATAATAATCATGGTGTAAGTGCCCATGGTGGCAGTTCTCATACTGACAGTTCTTGTGACAGTGCTCATGGTGGCAGTGCTCGTGGTGACAGTGCTCTTGGTGACAGTGCTCATGGTGGCAGTGCCCATGGTGAGACTACCGATGGTGACCCTGCCCATGGTGACAGTGCACATGGTCATGGTGCCTCTGGTGGCAGTGCAATATAGTGAGAATGCCCATGATGATATTGCTCATGGTGATAGTGCCCATGGTGAGAGTGCCCATGGTTCCAGTGCTCATGGTGACAGTGCCCATTGTGACAGTGCCCTTGGTGACAGTGCACACCATGAGAGTGCCCATGGTGTCTGTGCCCATGGTGACAGTTCTTATCATGAGAGTGTTCACGGTAGCAGTGTTCATGGTAATAGTGCTCACGGAGGCATTGCCCACAATGAGAGTGCCCACGGTGAGAATACTGACTGTGACAGTGCCCATGATGACTTTTCTCTCTGTGACAGTGCCCTTGGGGACAGTTAGCACGGTGAGATTTCTCACAGTGATAGTGCACATTGTTTCAGTGCTCATAGTGACAAGACCCTAGGCGCCAGTGCCCATCATGGCATTGCTCACGGTGATATTTCTCACGGTGACAGTGCCCATGGTGATATTACCCATGGTGACAGTACTCAGTGATCAAGTGCTCATGGTGACATGGCATAAGGTGATAATGCTCACGGTGGCAGTGCAAAATGGTGACAGTGCCCATGGGGACATTGCTTAATGTGATAGTCCTTGTGGTGACATTGTGCATGGTGACATTGCACACCATGACAGTGCTCTTGTTGACAGTGCTCATGGTGATAGTGCCAATGTTGGAAGTGCCCATCGTGAAAGTGTCCATGGTGACAGTTCTTATGATGAGAGTGGTCAGAGTGGCAGTGCTCATGGTGAAAGTGCCCATGGTGACAGAGCCCACGGTGACAGTGTCCATAGTTATACTGTCCATGGTGACAGTACTAACAGTGAAATTGTCCATGGGGACACTGCCCATGGTGAAAGTGCCCATGGTCACAACACTCACGGTGATAGTGCTCACGGTGAGAGTGGCCATGGTGACAGTGACCACGGTGACAGTTCTAATGGTGATACTGCCCATGATGACAGTGCTCTGGTGACAGTCCACATTGTACCAGTGCCCAAGGTGACAGTGCTCATGGTGACAGTGCCCAAAGTCACAATACCCATGGTGACAGTGCCCAGGCTGACAGTTCTCAAGGTGATAGTGCCCATGGTGACAGTGCACATGGTGATACAGAGAATGGGGACAGTGCTTATGGTGACAGTGGTCATGGTTGCAGTACCCATGGTGATAGTGCTGAAACTGACAGTGCCCTTGGGGATAGTGCCCATGGTGAGTGTGCTCGTGTTAATTGTGTCCATGGTGGCAGTTCCCATTGTGAAAGTGCTCATGATGACAGTGCCCATGTGGGTAGTTCCCATGGTGACAGTGCTCATGGTGATAGTGACCATGTTAACAGTGCACATGGTGGCTGTGCCCTTGGTGACAGTGCCCATGATGACAGTATTCATGGTGACAGTGCTCACGGTGATAATGCCCATGGTGGCAGTGCACATGGTGGTAGTGCACATGGTGGCAGTGAAAAATGGGGACAGTTCCCATGCTGACAGTTCTCATTGTGACAATGCACACGGTCACAACCGATGCTGACACTGCTCATGGTAGCTGTACCCTTGGTGACAGTGCTCAGAGTGATAGTGCCCATGGTGGCAGTGCCCATGGTGACACTGCCCATGGTGACAATGCCCATGATGACAGTGCCCATGGAGTCAGTGCCCACGGAGCCATTGCCTATGGTAACAGTGCTCACAGTGACAGTACCCATGGTAACAGTGACCATGGTGAGAGTGCTCATGGTGATAGTGTCTATGGTGACAGATCACACTGTGACAGTCCGCATTGTGCCAGTACCAATAGTGACAGTGCCCATGGTGACATTGACCACGGTGAGAGTGATCACGGTGCTAGTGCTCACAGTAATAGTGCTCATGGTGACAGTGCCGACAGTGAAGGTGCTCACGGTGACAGTGCCTCTGGTGATAGTGCCCATGGTGAGAGTCCGCCCATTGATAGTGCCCATGGTGGCAGTTCCCATTGTGAAAATGCTCATGATGACATTGCCCATGTTGGTAGTCCCCATGGTGACAGTGCTCACGGTGATAGTGACCTTGGTAACTGTGCACATGGTGGCCGTGCCCTTGGTGACAGTGCCAATGATGACAGTACTCATGGTGACAGTTCTCACGGTGATAGTGCCCATGGTGATATTGCACATGGTGGCAGTGAAAAATGGTGACAGTGCCCATGTTGACAGTTCTCATGGTGACAGTGCACACGGTGACAACCCATGCAGACAGTACTCACGGTGACAGTTCTCATGGTTGCAGTACCCATGGCGACAGTGCTCACAGTGATACTGCCCATGGTGGCAGTGCCCATGGTGACAGTGCCCATGGTGACACTGCCCATGATGACAGTGCCCATGGTGAAAGTTCCCACGGCGCCATTGCCTATGGTGACAGTGCTCATGGTAACAGTGCCCATGGTGACAGTGACCATGGTGAGAGTGCTCACACTGATAGTGCCCATGGTGACAGGGCTCATGGTGCCAGTCCGCATTGTGCCAGTACCCATGTTGACAGTGCTCATGGTGACACTGACCACAGTGAGAGTGCTCACTGTGATAGAGCTCACGGTAATAGTGCTCATGGTGACAGTGCAAATGGTGACAATACCCATGGTGACAGTACTCATGTTGAAAATACCCATGGTGGCAGTTCTCATGGTGACAGTGCTCATAATAGCAGTGCCCAAGGTGGCAGTCCTCGTGGTGACAGTGCTAATGGTGACAGTGCTCTTGGTGGCAGTTCCAATGGGGACAGTACCGTTGGTGACCCTGTGCATTGTTACAGTGCCCATGGTAACCGTGCTCACGGTGGTAGTGCACATCGTGACAGTGCCCATGGTGGCAGTTCACCTGGTGACAGTGCTAAATCGTGACAGTGCACATGCTGACAGTGCTCACGGTGATAGTGCCCATGGTGACAGTGCCCACGGTGATAATGGGTATTATTACAGTGTTCATCTTGACAGAGCCCAAGGTGGCAGTGGCCATGGTGACAGTGCCCACAATGACAGTGCCCATGGTAACAGTGCCGACAGTGACAGTGCCCATGGTGACACTTCTCACAGTGAATGTGCCCATGGGGACAGTTACCATGATGAGATTTCTCACGGTGATAGTGCCCGTTGTGACAGTGCTCACACTGACAATGCCCATGGTGCCACTGCCCATAGAGACATTCCGCACGGTCACTTTTCTCACGGTGAAAGTACCTATGGTGACACTGCACCTGGTGGCAGTGCAAAATGGTGACAGTGCCCATGGTGACATTGCTCATAGTGACTTTGCTTACAGTGATAGTCCTTACGGTGACAGTGTGCATGGTGACACTGCACACAGTTGCAGTGTTCATGGTGACAGTGTTCACGGTGATACTTTCCATGGTGATAGTGCCCATGGTGACACTGCACATGGTGGCAGTGAAAAATGGTGACAGTGCCCCTGTTGTCAGTTCTCATGGTGACCGTGCACATGGTGACAACCCGTGCAGACTGTACTCATGGTGACAGTACTCACGGTGACAGTTCTCATGTTTGCAGTATCCATGGTGACAGTGCTCACAGTGATAGTGCCCATGGTGAGAGTGCCCATGATGACAGGGCCCATGGTGCCATTGCCTATGGTGACAGTGCTCATGGTAACAGTGCCCAAGGTGACAGTGACCATGGTGAGAGTGCTCACACTGATGGTGCCCATGGTGACAGTGCTCATGGTGTCTGTCTACATTGTGCCAGTACCCATGGCAACAGTGCTCATGGTGACAGGGACCACAGTGAGAGAGCTCACGGTGAGAGTGCTCACGGTAATAGTGCTCATGGTGACAGTGCTAATGGTGACAATACCATGGTGACAGTACTCATGTTGAAAATACCCATGGTGGCAGTTCTCATAGCGACAGATCTCATGGTGACATTGCTCATAATAGCAGTGCCCAGGTGCCAGTGCTCGTGGTGACGGTGCTAATGGTGACAGTGCTCTTGGTGGCAGTTCCCATCGGGACAATACTGATGGTGACACTGTGCATTGTTACAGTGCCCATGGTAACCGTGTTCACGGTGATAGTGCACATCGTGACAGTGCCCATGGTGGTAGTTCACCTGGTGACAGTGCTAAATAGTGACAGTGCACATGCTGACAGTGCTCACGGTGATCGTGCCCATGGTGACAGTGCACACGGTGATAATGGGCATTGTTACAGAGTTCATGGTGACAGCACACGGTGGCAGTGGCCATGGAGACAGTGCCCACAATGACAGTGCCCATGGTGACAGTGCCGACAGTGACAGTGCCCATGGTGACACTTCTCATGGTGACAGTGCCCATGGGGACAGTTAGCATGGTGAGATTTCTAACGGTGATAGTGCCCGTTGTGCCAGTGCTCACAGTAACAATGCCCATGGGGCCAGTGCCCATAGAGTCATTCCGCACGGTCACATTTCTCACGGTGAAAGTGCCTATGGTGATATTAACCATGGTGACACTGCACATGGTGGCAGAGCAAAATGGCGACTGTGCCCATGGTGACATTGCTCATGGTGACTTTGCTTACGGTGATAGTCCTTACAGTGACAGTACGCATGGTGACACTGCACACAGTGACAGTGTTCATGGTGAAAGTGTTCACGGTGATAGTTCCCATGGTGAGATTGTCCTGGTAACAGTGCCCATAGTCACAATTCTCATGGTGTAGTGCTCACAGTGACAGTGCCCATGGTGTCATGCCCATGGTGACAGTGCTCATGTTGGCAGAGCCATAAATAAGAGTGCTCATTGTGGCAGTGCTCATGGTGTCCGTGCTCATGGTGACAGTGCCCATGATTACAGTGTTTATGGTGATAGATGTCACGGTGTCAGTGCCCACGCGGAGAGTGCCAAGGCTGACAAAGCCCAGGGTGATACTTCCCATTGTGACAGTGCCCACGGTGACAGTGCCCATGGTGACAGCACCCAGTGTGACAAGGCGCATGGTGACAGTGCTCACGGTGACAGTGGCCATGGTGACAGTGCCGATGGTGAGAGTGCCAATAGTGACAGTGCTCATGGTGAAACTGCCCACAGAGACATCGCCCATGGTGATAGTGTTCATGGTGACAACCCCACGGTGACAGTGCCAATGTTGATAGTCCCAGTGGTGACAGGTCTTACATTGAATGTGACCATGGTGTCTGTGCTCATGGTGACAGTGCTCAAGGTTATAGTCTCCATGTTGACAGTGCCGATGGTGACAATTCTCACGGTGACAGGGCCTATGGTGAAAATTCTCATAGTGACAGTGTTCACGGTGACAGTGCCCATGGTGCTATTACCCATGGTGACAGTTCTCATAGTGAAACTGCCCATGTTGACACTGCCCATGGTGGCAGTGCAAAATGGTGACAGTGCCCATGGTGATATTGCTCATGGTGACATTGCTTATGGTGATAGTGTGTATGGTGAAACTGCACACAGTGACATTGCTCATGGTGACAGTGTTCATGGCGTTAGTTCCTATGGTGAATGTGACCATGGGGACAGTGCCCATAGTCACAATTCTCATGGTGTAGTGCTCACGGTGACAGTGCCCATGGTGGCAATACACAGGGTGACAGTATTCATGGTGACATTGCTCATGGTGAGAGTGCCCATGTTCACAACTGTCACGGTGATAGTTCCCATGGTGACAATACCCAGGGTAACAGAGCTGATGGTAAAAGTGTTCACGGTGACAGTGCCCATGGTGACAGTACCTAAGGTGACAATTCCCATGGTGAGACTGCTCATAGACAGTGCCCATGGTGACAATACCCAGCGTGTCCTGTCCATGGTGACAGTGATCATGGTGACACATCTCATGAGGACAGTGCCATAAGTGACAGTGCTCATTGTGGCAGTGCTCATGGTGACAGTGCCCATGGTGACAGTGCCTATGGTGATAGATATCATGGTGGCTGTGCCCAGGGAGACATTGCCCACGCTGACAAGACCCATGGTGATACTTCCCATTGTGACAGTGCCATCGGTGGCAGAGCCCATGGTGACAGTGCCCAAGATCACAGAGCCCATGGTGAGAGTGCTAACGGTGACTGTGCCCATGGTGACAGCACCCAGTGTGAAAATGCCCATTGTGACAGTGCTCACGGTGACCATGCCAATGGTGATAGTGCCAATAGTGAGAGTGCTCACGGTGACACTGCCCATGGACACACTGCCCATTGTGATAGTGCCCATCATGACAACCCCTCGGAGGCAGTGCCAATGGTGAGAGTCCCCGTGGTGACAGTTCTCATGGTGAAAGTGATCCTTTTGAAATTGCTCATGGTGACAGTGCTCATGGTGACAGTGCTCAAGGTGATAGTCTCCATGTTGACAGTGTGCATGGTGACTGTTCTCACGGTGACAGTGCCTATGGTGATTATGCTCTTAGTGACAGTGCTCATGGTGACAGTGCCCATGGTGACAGTGACCACGGTGACTGTTCTCACCGTGGTAGTGCCCATGGTGACAGTGTTCATGATGACAGTCCGCATTAAGGCTGTGCCCGTGGTGACATTGCTAATGGTGATAATTCTCACGGTGATAGTACGCACGTTGAAAATGACAAAGGTGACAACACCCAGGTGATAATAATCATGGTGAAAGTGCCCATGGTGGCAGTTCTCATACTGACAGTTCTTGTGACAGTGCTCATGGTGGCAGTGCTCGTGGTGACAGTGCTCTTGGTGACAGTGCTCATGGTGGCAGTGCCCATGGTGAGACTACCGATGGTGACCCTGCCCATGGTGACAGTGCACATGGTCATGGTGCCTCTGGTGGCAGTGCAATATAGTGAGAATGCCCATGATGATATTGCTCATGGTGATAGTGCCCATGGTGAGAGTGCCCATGGTTCCAGTGCTCATGGTGACAGTGCCCATTGTGACAGTGCCCTTGGTGACAGTGCACACCATGAGAGTGCCCATGGTGTCTGTGCCCATGGTGACAGTTCTTATCATGAGAGTGTTCACGGTAGCAGTGTTCATGGTAATAGTGCTCACGGAGGCATTGCCCACAATGAGAGTGCCCACGGTGAGAATACTGACTGTGACAGCGCCCATGATGAATTTTCTCTCTGTGACAGTGCCCTTGGGGACAGTTAGCACGGTGAGATTTCTCACAGTGATAGTGCACATTGTTTCAGTGCTCATAGTGACAAGACCCTAGGCGCCAGTGCCCATCATGGCATTGCTCACGGTGATATTTCTCACGGTGACAGTGCCCATGGTGATATTACCCATGGTGACAGTACTCAGTGATCAAGTGCTCATGGTGACATGGCATAAGGTGATAATGCTCACGGTGGCAGTGCAAAATGGTGACAGTGCCCATGGGGACATTGCTTAATGTGATAGTCCTTGTGGTGACATTGTGCATGGTGACATTGCCCACCATGACAGTGCTCTTGTTGACAGTGCTCATGGTGATAGTGCCAATGTTGGAAGTGCCCATCGTGAAAGTGTCCATGGTGACAGTTCTTATGATGAGAGTGGTCAGAGTGGCAGTGCTCATGGTGAAAGTGCCCATGGTGACAGAGCCCACGGTGACAGTGTCCATAGTTATAGTGTCCATGGTGACAGTACTAACAGTGAAATTGTCCATGGGGACACTGCCCATGGTGAAAGTGCCCATGGTCACAACACTCACGGTGATAGTGCTCACGGTGAGAGTGGCCATGGTGACAGTGACCACGGTGACAGTTCTAATGGTGATACTGCCCATGATGACAGTGCTCATGGTGACAGTCCACATTGTACCAGTGCCCAAGGTGACAGTGCTCATGGTGACAGTGCCCAAAGTCACAATACCCATGGTGACAGTGCCCAGGCTGACAGTTCTCAAGGTGATAGTGCCCATGGTGACAGTGCACATGGTGATACAGAGAATGGGGACAGTGCTTATGGTGACAGTGGTCATGGTTGCAGTACCCATGGTGATAGTGCTGAAACTGACAGTGCCCTTGGGGATAGTGCCCATGGTGAGTGTGCTCGTGTTAATTGTGTCCATGGTGGCAGTTCCCATTGTGAAAGTGCTCATGATGACAGTGCCCATGTGGGTAGTTCCCATGGTGACAGTGCTCATGGTGATAGTGACCATGTTAACAGTGCACATGGTGGCTGTGCCCTTGGTGACAGTGCCCATGATGACAGTATTCATGGTGACAGTGCTCACGGTGATAATGCCCATGGTGGCAGTGCACATGGTGGTAGTGCACATGGTGGCAGTGAAAAATGGTGACAGTTCCCATGCTGACAGTTCTCATTGTGACAATGCACACGGTCACAACCGATGCTGACACTGCTCATGGTAGCTGTACCCTTGGTGACAGTGCTCAGAGTGATAGTGCCCATGGTGGCAGTGCCCATGGTGACACTGCCCATGGTGACAATGCCCATGATGACAGTGCCCATGGAGTCAGTGCCCACGGAGCCATTGCCTATGGTAACAGTGCTCACAGTGACAGTACCCATGGTAACAGTGACCATGGTGAGAGTGCTCATGGTGATAGTGTCTATGGTGACAGATCACACTGTGACAGTCCGCATTGTGCCAGTACCAATAGTGACAGTGCCCATGGTGACATTGACCACGGTGAGAGTGATCACGGTGCTAGTGCTCACAGTAATAGTGCTCATGGTGACAGTGCCGACAGTGAAGGTGCTCACGGTGACAGTGCCTCTGGTGATAGTGCCCATGGTGAGAGTCCGCCCATTGATAGTGCCCATGGTGGCAGTTCCCATTGTGAAAATGCTCATGATGACATTGCCCATGTTGGTAGTCCCCATGGTGACAGTGCTCACGGTGATAGTGACCTTGGTAACTGTGCACATGGTGGCCGTGCCCTTGGTGACAGTGCCAATGATGACAGTACTCATGGTGACAGTTCTCACGGTGATAGTGCCCATGGTGATATTGCACATGGTGGCAGTGAAAAATGGTGACAGTGCCCATGTTGACAGTTCTCATGGTGACAGTGCACACAGTGACAACCCATGCAGACAGTACTCACGGTGACAGTTCTCATGGTTGCAGTACCCATGGTGACAGTGCTCACAGTGATACTGCCCATGGTGGCAGTGCCCATGGTGACAGTGCCCATGGTGACACTGCCCATGATGACAGTGCCCATGGTGAAAGTTCCCACGGCGCCATTGCCTATGGTGACAGTGCTCATGGTAACAGTGCCCATGGTGACAGTGACCATGGTGAGAGTGCTCACACTGATAGTGCCCATGGTGACAGGGCTCATGGTGCCAGTCCGCATTGTGCCAGTACCCATGGTGACATTGCTCTTGGTGACACTGACCACAGTGAGAGTGCTCACTGTGATAGAGCTCACGGTAATAGTGCTCATGGTGACAGTGCAAATGGTGACAATACCCATGGTGACAGTACTCATGTTGAAAATACCCATGGTGGCAGTTCTCATGGTGACAGTGCTCATAATAGCAGTGCCCAAGGTGGCAGTCCTCGTGGTGACAGTGCTAATGGTGACAGTGCTCTTGGTGGCAGTTCCCATGGGGACAGTACCGATGGTGACCCTGTGCATTGTTACAGTGCCCATGGTAACCGTGCTCACGGTGGTAGTGCACATCGTGACAGTGCCCATGGTGGCAGTTCACCTGGTGACAGTGCTAAATCGTGACAGTGCACATGCTGACAGTGCTCACGGTGATAGTGCCCATGGTGACAGTGCCCACGGTGATAATGGGTATTATTACAGTGTTCATCTTGACAGAGCCCAAGGTGGCAGTGGCCATGGTGACAGTGCCCACAATGACAGTGCCCATGGTAACAGTGCCGACAGTGACAGTGCCCATGGTGACACTTCTCACAGTGAATGTGCCCATGGGGACAGTTACCATGATGAGATTTCTCACGGTGATAGTGCCCGTTGTGACAGTGCTCACACTGACAATGCCCATGGTGCCACTGCCCATAGAGACATTCCGCACGGTCACTTTTCTCACGGTGAAAGTACCTATGGTGACACTGCACCTGGTGGCAGTGCAAAATGGTGACAGTGCCCATGGTGACATTGCTCATAGTGACTTTGCTTACAGTGATAGTCCTTACGGTGACAGTGTGCATGGTGACACTGCACACAGTTGCAGTGTTCATGGTGACAGTGTTCATGGTGATACTTTCCATGGTGATAGTGCCCATGGTGACACTGCACATGGTGGCAGTGAAAAATGGTGACAGTGCCCCTGTTGTCAGTTCTCATGGTGACCGTGCACATGGTGACAACCCGTGCAGACTGTACTCATGGTGACAGTACTCACGGTGACAGTTCTCATGTTTGCAGTATCCATGGTGACAGTGCTCACAGTGATAGTGCCCATGGTGAGAGTGCCCATGATGACAGGGCCCATGGTGCCATTGCCTATGGTGACAGTGCTCATGGTAACAGTGCCCAAGGTGACAGTGACCATGGTGAGAGTGCTCACACTGATGGTGCCCATGGTGACAGTGCTCATGGTGTCTGTCTACATTGTGCCAGTACCCATGGCAACAGTGCTCATGGTGACAGGGACCACAGTGAGAGAGCTCACGGTGAGAGTGCTCACGGTAATAGTGCTCATGGTGACAGTGCTAATGGTGACAATACCATGGTGACAGTACTCATGTTGAAAATACCCATGGTGGCAGTTCTCATAGCGACAGATCTCATGGTGACATTGCTCATAATAGCAGTGCCCAGGTGCCAGTGCTCGTGGTGACGGTGCTAATGGTGACAGTGCTCTTGGTGGCAGTTCCCATCGGGACAATACTGATGGTGACACTGTGCATTGTTACAGTGCCCATGGTAACCGTGTTCACGGTGATAGTGCACATCGTGACAGTGCCCATGGTGGTAGTTCACCTGGTGACAGTGCTAAATAGTGACAGTGCACATGCTGACAGTGCTCACGGTGATCGTGCCCATGGTGACAGTGCACACGGTGATAATGGGCATTGTTACAGAGTTCATGGTGACAGCACACGGTGGCAGTGGCCATGGAGACAGTGCCCACAATGACAGTGCCCATGGTGACAGTGCCGACAGTGACAGTGCCCATGGTGACACTTCTCATGGTGACAGTGCCCATGGGGACAGTTAGCATGGTGAGATTTCTAACGGTGATAGTGCCCGTTGTGCCAGTGCTCACAGTAACAATGCCCATGGGGCCAGTGCCCATAGAGTCATTCCGCACGGTCACATTTCTCACGGTGAAAGTGCCTATGGTGATATTAACCATGGTGACACTGCACATGGTGGCAGAGCAAAATGGCGACTGTGCCCATGGTGACATTGCTCATGGTGACTTTGCTTACGGTGATAGTCCTTACAGTGACAGTACGCATGGTGACACTGCACACAGTGACAGTGTTCATGGTGAAAGTGTTCACGGTGATAGTTCCCATGGTGAGATTGTCCTGGTAACAGTGCCCATAGTCACAATTCTCATGGTGTAGTGCTCACAGTGACAGTGCCCATGGTGTCATGCCCATGGTGACAGTGCTCATGTTGGCAGAGCCATAAATAAGAGTGCTCATTGTGGCAGTGCTCATGGTGTCCGTGCTCATGGTGACAGTGCCCATGATTACAGTGTTTATGGTGATAGATGTCACGGTGTCAGTGCCCACGCGGAGAGTGCCAAGGCTGACAAAGCCCAGGGTGATACTTCCCATTGTGACAGTGCCCACGGTGACAGTGCCCATGGTGACAGCACCCAGTGTGACAAGGCGCATGGTGACAGTGCTCACGGTGACAGTGCCCATGGTGACAGTGCCGATGGTGAGAGTGCCAATAGTGACAGTGCTCATGGTGAAACTGCCCACAGAGACATCGCCCATGGTGATAGTGTTCATGGTGACAACCCCACGGTGACAGTGCCAATGTTGATAGTCCCAGTGGTGACAGGTCTTACATTGAATGTGACCATGGTGTCTGTGCTCATGGTGACAGTGCTCAAGGTTATAGTCTCCATGTTGACAGTGCCGATGGTGACAATTCTCACGGTGACAGGGCCTATGGTGAAAATTCTCATACTGACAGTGTTCACGGTGACAGTGCCCATGGTGCTATTACCCATGGTGACAGTTCTCATAGTGAAACTGCCCATGTTGACACTGCCCATGGTGGCAGTGCAAAATGGTGACAGTGCCCATGGTGATATTGCTCATGGTGACATTGCTTATGGTGATAGTGTGTATGGTGAAACTGCACACAGTGACATTGCTCATGGTGACAGTGTTCATGGCGTTAGTTCCTATGGTGAATGTGACCATGGGGACAGTGCCCATAGTCACAATTCTCATGGTGTAGTGCTCACGGTGACAGTGCCCATGGTGGCAATACACAGGGTGACAGTATTCATGGTGACATTGCTCATGGTGAGAGTGCCCATGTTCACAACTGTCACGGTGATAGTTCCCATGGTGACAATACCCAGGGTAACAGAGCTGATGGTAAAAGTGTTCACGGTGACAGTGCCCATGGTGACAGTACCTAAGGTGACAATTCCCATGGTGAGACTGCTCATAGACAGTGCCCATGGTGACAATACCCAGCGTGTCCTGTCCATGGTGACAGTGATCATGGTGACACATCTCATGAGGACAGTGCCATAAGTGACAGTGCTCATTGTGGCAGTGCTCATGGTGACAGTGCCCATGGTGACAGTGCCTATGGTGATAGATATCATGGTGGCTGTGCCCAGGGAGACATTGCCCACGCTGACAAGACCCATGGTGATACTTCCCATTGTGACAGTGCCATCGGTGGCAGAGCCCATGGTGACAGTGCCCAAGATCACAGAGCCCATGGTGAGAGTGCTAACGGTGACTGTGCCCATGGTGACAGCACCCAGTGTGAAAATGCCCATTGTGACAGTGCTCACGGTGACCATGCCAATGGTGATAGTGCCAATAGTGAGAGTGCTCACGGTGACACTGCCCATGGACACACTGCCCATTGTGATAGTGCCCATCATGACAACCCCTCGGAGGCAGTGCCAATGGTGAGAGTCCCCGTGGTGACAGTTCTCATGGTGAAAGTGATCCTTTTGAAATTGCTCATGGTGACAGTGCTCATGGTGACAGTGCTCAAGGTGATAGTCTCCATGTTGACAGTGTGCATGGTGACTGTTCTCACGGTGACAGTGCCTATGGTGATTATGCTCTTAGTGACAGTGCTCATGGTGACAGTGCCCATGGTGACAGTGACCACGGTGACTGTTCTCACCGTGGTAGTGCCCATGGTGACAGTGTTCATGATGACAGTCCGCATTAAGGCTGTGCCCGTGGTGACATTGCTAATGGTGATAATTCTCACGGTGATAGTACGCACGTTGAAAATGACAAAGGTGACAACACCCAGGTGATAATAATCATGGTGAAAGTGCCCATGGTGGCAGTTCTCATACTGACAGTTCTTGTGACAGTGCTCATGGTGGCAGTGCTCGTGGTGACAGTGCTCTTGGTGACAGTGCTCATGGTGGCAGTGCCCATGGTGAGACTACCGATGGTGACCCTGCCCATGGTGACAGTGCACATGGTCATGGTGCCTCTGGTGGCAGTGCAATATAGTGAGAATGCCCATGATGATATTGCTCATGGTGATAGTGCCCATGGTGAGAGTGCCCATGGTTCCAGTGCTCATGGTGACAGTGCCCATTGTGACAGTGCCCTTGGTGACAGTGCACACCATGAGAGTGCCCATGGTGTCTGTGCCCATGGTGACAGTTCTTATCATGAGAGTGTTCACGGTAGCAGTGTTCATGGTAATAGTGCTCACGGAGGCATTGCCCACAATGAGAGTGCCCACGGTGAGAATACTGACTGTGACAGCGCCCATGATGACTTTTCTCTCTGTGACAGTGCCCTTGGGGACAGTTAGCACGGTGAGATTTCTCACAGTGATAGTGCACATTGTTTCAGTGCTCATAGTGACAAGACCCTAGGCGCCAGTGCCCATCATGGCATTGCTCACGGTGATATTTCTCACGGTGACAGTGCCCATGGTGATATTACCCATGGTGACAGTACTCAGTGATCAAGTGCTCATGGTGACATGGCATAAGGTGATAATGCTCACGGTGGCAGTGCAAAATGGTGACAGTGCCCATGGGGACATTGCTTAATGTGATAGTCCTTGTGGTGACATTGTGCATGGTGACATTGCCCACCATGACAGTGCTCTTGTTGACAGTGCTCATGGTGATAGTGCCAATGTTGGAAGTGCCCATCGTGAAAGTGTCCATGGTGACAGTTCTTATGATGAGAGTGGTCAGAGTGGCAGTGCTCATGGTGAAAGTGCCCATGGTGACAGAGCCCACGGTGACAGTGTCCATAGTTATAGTGTCCATGGTGACAGTACTAACAGTGAAATTGTCCATGGGGACACTGCCCATGGTGAAAGTGCCCATGGTCACAACACTCACGGTGATAGTGCTCACGGTGAGAGTGGCCATGGTGACAGTGACCACGGTGACAGTTCTAATGGTGATACTGCCCATGATGACAGTGCTCATGGTGACAGTCCACATTGTACCAGTGCCCAAGGTGACAGTGCTCATGGTGACAGTGCCCAAAGTCACAATACCCATGGTGACAGTGCCCAGGCTGACAGTTCTCAAGGTGATAGTGCCCATGGTGACAGTGCACATGGTGATACAGAGAATGGGGACAGTGCTTATGGTGACAGTGGTCATGGTTGCAGTACCCATGGTGATAGTGCTGAAACTGACAGTGCCCTTGGGGATAGTGCCCATGGTGAGTGTGCTCGTGTTAATTGTGTCCATGGTGGCAGTTCCCATTGTGAAAGTGCTCATGATGACAGTGCCCATGTGGGTAGTTCCCATGGTGACAGTGCTCATGGTGATAGTGACCATGTTAACAGTGCACATGGTGGCTGTGCCCTTGGTGACAGTGCCCATGATGACAGTATTCATGGTGACAGTGCTCACGGTGATAATGCCCATGGTGGCAGTGCACATGGTGGTAGTGCACATGGTGGCAGTGAAAAATGGTGACAGTTCCCATGCTGACAGTTCTCATTGTGACAATGCACACGGTCACAACCGATGCTGACACTGCTCATGGTAGCTGTACCCTTGGTGACAGTGCTCAGAGTGATAGTGCCCATGGTGGCAGTGCCCATGGTGACACTGCCCATGGTGACAATGCCCATGATGACAGTGCCCATGGAGTCAGTGCCCACGGAGCCATTGCCTATGGTAACAGTGCTCACAGTGACAGTACCCATGGTAACAGTGACCATGGTGAGAGTGCTCATGGTGATAGTGTCTATGGTGACAGATCACACTGTGACAGTCCGCATTGTGCCAGTACCAATAGTGACAGTGCCCATGGTGACATTGACCACGGTGAGAGTGATCACGGTGCTAGTGCTCACAGTAATAGTGCTCATGGTGACAGTGCCGACAGTGAAGGTGCTCACGGTGACAGTGCCTCTGGTGATAGTGCCCATGGTGAGAGTCCGCCCATTGATAGTGCCCATGGTGGCAGTTCCCATTGTGAAAATGCTCATGATGACATTGCCCATGTTGGTAGTCCCCATGGTGACAGTGCTCACGGTGATAGTGACCTTGGTAACTGTGCACATGGTGGCCGTGCCCTTGGTGACAGTGCCAATGATGACAGTACTCATGGTGACAGTTCTCACGGTGATAGTGCCCATGGTGATATTGCACATGGTGGCAGTGAAAAATGGTGACAGTGCCCATGTTGACAGTTCTCATGGTGACAGTGCACACAGTGACAACCCATGCAGACAGTACTCACGGTGACAGTTCTCATGGTTGCAGTACCCATGGTGACAGTGCTCACAGTGATACTGCCCATGGTGGCAGTGCCCATGGTGACAGTGCCCATGGTGACACTGCCCATGATGACAGTGCCCATGGTGAAAGTTCCCACGGCGCCATTGCCTATGGTGACAGTGCTCATGGTAACAGTGCCCATGGTGACAGTGACCATGGTGAGAGTGCTCACACTGATAGTGCCCATGGTGACAGGGCTCATGGTGCCAGTCCGCATTGTGCCAGTACCCATGGTGACATTGCTCTTGGTGACACTGACCACAGTGAGAGTGCTCACTGTGATAGAGCTCACGGTAATAGTGCTCATGGTGACAGTGCAAATGGTGACAATACCCATGGTGACAGTACTCATGTTGAAAATACCCATGGTGGCAGTTCTCATGGTGACAGTGCTCATAATAGCAGTGCCCAAGGTGGCAGTCCTCGTGGTGACAGTGCTAATGGTGACAGTGCTCTTGGTGGCAGTTCCCATGGGGACAGTACCGATGGTGACCCTGTGCATTGTTACAGTGCCCATGGTAACCGTGCTCACGGTGGTAGTGCACATCGTGACAGTGCCCATGGTGGCAGTTCACCTGGTGACAGTGCTAAATCGTGACAGTGCACATGCTGACAGTGCTCACGGTGATAGTGCCCATGGTGACAGTGCCCACGGTGATAATGGGTATTATTACAGTGTTCATCTTGACAGAGCCCAAGGTGGCAGTGGCCATGGTGACAGTGCCCACAATGACAGTGCCCATGGTAACAGTGCCGACAGTGACAGTGCCCATGGTGACACTTCTCACAGTGAATGTGCCCATGGGGACAGTTACCATGATGAGATTTCTCACGGTGATAGTGCCCGTTGTGACAGTGCTCACACTGACAATGCCCATGGTGCCACTGCCCATAGAGACATTCCGCACGGTCACTTTTCTCACGGTGAAAGTACCTATGGTGACACTGCACCTGGTGGCAGTGCAAAATGGTGACAGTGCCCATGGTGACATTGCTCATAGTGACTTTGCTTACAGTGATAGTCCTTACGGTGACAGTGTGCATGGTGACACTGCACACAGTTGCAGTGTTCATGGTGACAGTGTTCACGGTGATACTTTCCATGGTGATAGTGCCCATGGTGACACTGCACATGGTGGCAGTGAAAAATGGTGACAGTGCCCCTGTTGTCAGTTCTCATGGTGACCGTGCACATGGTGACAACCCGTGCAGACTGTACTCATGGTGACAGTACTCACGGTGACAGTTCTCATGTTTGCAGTATCCATGGTGACAGTGCTCACAGTGATAGTGCCCATGGTGAGAGTGCCCATGATGACAGGGCCCATGGTGCCATTGCCTATGGTGACAGTGCTCATGGTAACAGTGCCCAAGGTGACAGTGACCATGGTGAGAGTGCTCACACTGATGGTGCCCATGGTGACAGTGCTCATGGTGTCTGTCTACATTGTGCCAGTACCCATGGCAACAGTGCTCATGGTGACAGGGACCACAGTGAGAGAGCTCACGGTGAGAGTGCTCACGGTAATAGTGCTCATGGTGACAGTGCTAATGGTGACAATACCATGGTGACAGTACTCATGTTGAAAATACCCATGGTGGCAGTTCTCATAGCGACAGATCTCATGGTGACATTGCTCATAATAGCAGTGCCCAGGTGCCAGTGCTCGTGGTGACGGTGCTAATGGTGACAGTGCTCTTGGTGGCAGTTCCCATCGGGACAATACTGATGGTGACACTGTGCATTGTTACAGTGCCCATGGTAACCGTGTTCACGGTGATAGTGCACATCGTGACAGTGCCCATGGTGGTAGTTCACCTGGTGACAGTGCTAAATAGTGACAGTGCACATGCTGACAGTGCTCACGGTGATCGTGCCCATGGTGACAGTGCACACGGTGATAATGGGCATTGTTACAGAGTTCATGGTGACAGCACACGGTGGCAGTGGCCATGGAGACAGTGCCCACAATGACAGTGCCCATGGTGACAGTGCCGACAGTGACAGTGCCCATGGTGACACTTCTCATGGTGACAGTGCCCATGGGGACAGTTAGCATGGTGAGATTTCTAACGGTGATAGTGCCCGTTGTGCCAGTGCTCACAGTAACAATGCCCATGGGGCCAGTGCCCATAGAGTCATTCCGCACGGTCACATTTCTCACGGTGAAAGTGCCTATGGTGATATTAACCATGGTGACACTGCACATGGTGGCAGAGCAAAATGGCGACTGTGCCCATGGTGACATTGCTCATGGTGACTTTGCTTACGGTGATAGTCCTTACAGTGACAGTACGCATGGTGACACTGCACACAGTGACAGTGTTCATGGTGAAAGTGTTCACGGTGATAGTTCCCATGGTGAGATTGTCCTGGTAACAGTGCCCATAGTCACAATTCTCATGGTGTAGTGCTCACAGTGACAGTGCCCATGGTGTCATGCCCATGGTGACAGTGCTCATGTTGGCAGAGCCATAAATAAGAGTGCTCATTGTGGCAGTGCTCATGGTGTCCGTGCTCATGGTGACAGTGCCCATGATTACAGTGTTTATGGTGATAGATGTCACGGTGTCAGTGCCCACGCGGAGAGTGCCAAGGCTGACAAAGCCCAGGGTGATACTTCCCATTGTGACAGTGCCCACGGTGACAGTGCCCATGGTGACAGCACCCAGTGTGACAAGGCGCATGGTGACAGTGCTCACGGTGACAGTGCCCATGGTGACAGTGCCGATGGTGAGAGTGCCAATAGTGACAGTGCTCATGGTGAAACTGCCCACAGAGACATCGCCCATGGTGATAGTGTTCATGGTGACAACCCCACGGTGACAGTGCCAATGTTGATAGTCCCAGTGGTGACAGGTCTTACATTGAATGTGACCATGGTGTCTGTGCTCATGGTGACAGTGCTCAAGGTTATAGTCTCCATGTTGACAGTGCCGATGGTGACAATTCTCACGGTGACAGGGCCTATGGTGAAAATTCTCATACTGACAGTGTTCACGGTGACAGTGCCCATGGTGCTATTACCCATGGTGACAGTTCTCATAGTGAAACTGCCCATGTTGACACTGCCCATGGTGGCAGTGCAAAATGGTGACAGTGCCCATGGTGATATTGCTCATGGTGACATTGCTTATGGTGATAGTGTGTATGGTGAAACTGCACACAGTGACATTGCTCATGGTGACAGTGTTCATGGCGTTAGTTCCTATGGTGAATGTGACCATGGGGACAGTGCCCATAGTCACAATTCTCATGGTGTAGTGCTCACGGTGACAGTGCCCATGGTGGCAATACACAGGGTGACAGTATTCATGGTGACATTGCTCATGGTGAGAGTGCCCATGTTCACA
This sequence comes from Mesoplodon mirus, assembly GCF_964341445.2. Taxonomy (NCBI): domain Eukaryota; kingdom Metazoa; phylum Chordata; class Mammalia; order Artiodactyla; family Ziphiidae; genus Mesoplodon; species Mesoplodon mirus. Next base: position 280,987 of record NW_028295589.1, read on the forward strand.
ACTGTCACGGTGATAGTTCCCATGGTGACAATACCCAGGGTAACAGAGCTGATGGTAAAAGTGTTCACGGTGACAGTGCCCATGGTGACAGTACCTAAGGTGACAATTCCCATGGTGAGACTGCTCATAGACAGTGCCCATGGTGACAATACCCAGCGTGTCCTGTCCATGGTGACAGTGATCATGGTGACACATCTCATGAGGACAGTGCCATAAGTGACAGTGCTCATTGTGGCAGTGCTCATGGTGACAGTGCCCATGGTGACAGTGCCTATGGTGATAGATATCATGGTGGCTGTGCCCAGGGAGACATTGCCCACGCTGACAAGACCCATGGTGATACTTCCCATTGTGACAGTGCCATCGGTGGCAGAGCCCATGGTGACAGTGCCCAAGATCACAGAGCCCATGGTGAGAGTGCTAACGGTGACTGTGCCCATGGTGACAGCACCCAGTGTGAAAATGCCCATTGTGACAGTGCTCACGGTGACCATGCCAATGGTGATAGTGCCAATAGTGAGAGTGCTCACGGTGACACTGCCCATGGACACACTGCCCATTGTGATAGTGCCCATCATGACAACCCCTCGGAGGCAGTGCCAATGGTGAGAGTCCCCGTGGTGACAGTTCTCATGGTGAAAGTGATCCTTTTGAAATTGCTCATGGTGACAGTGCTCATGGTGACAGTGCTCAAGGTGATAGTCTCCATGTTGACAGTGTGCATGGTGACTGTTCTCACGGTGACAGTGCCTATGGTGATTATGCTCTTAGTGACAGTGCTCATGGTGACAGTGCCCATGGTGACAGTGACCACGGTGACTGTTCTCACCGTGGTAGTGCCCATGGTGACAGTGTTCATGATGACAGTCCGCATTAAGGCTGTGCCCGTGGTGACATTGCTAATGGTGATAATTCTCACGGTGATAGTACGCACGTTGAAAATGACAAAGGTGACAACACCCAGGTGATAATAATCATGGTGAAAGTGCCCATGGTGGCAGTTCTCATACTGACAGTTCTTGTGACAGTGCTCATGGTGGCAGTGCTCGTGGTGACAGTGCTCTTGGTGACAGTGCTCATGGTGGCAGTGCCCATGGTGAGACTACCGATGGTGACCCTGCCCATGGTGACAGTGCACATGGTCATGGTGCCTCTGGTGGCAGTGCAATATAGTGAGAATGCCCATGATGATATTGCTCATGGTGATAGTGCCCATGGTGAGAGTGCCCATGGTTCCAGTGCTCATGGTGACAGTGCCCATTGTGACAGTGCCCTTGGTGACAGTGCACACCATGAGAGTGCCCATGGTGTCTGTGCCCATGGTGACAGTTCTTATCATGAGAGTGTTCACGGTAGCAGTGTTCATGGTAATAGTGCTCACGGAGGCATTGCCCACAATGAGAGTGCCCACGGTGAGAATACTGACTGTGACAGCGCCCATGATGACTTTTCTCTCTGTGACAGTGCCCTTGGGGACAGTTAGCACGGTGAGATTTCTCACAGTGATAGTGCACATTGTTTCAGTGCTCATAGTGACAAGACCCTAGGCGCCAGTGCCCATCATGGCATTGCTCACGGTGATATTTCTCACGGTGACAGTGCCCATGGTGATATTACCCATGGTGACAGTACTCAGTGATCAAGTGCTCATGGTGACATGGCATAAGGTGATAATGCTCACGGTGGCAGTGCAAAATGGTGACAGTGCCCATGGGGACATTGCTTAATGTGATAGTCCTTGTGGTGACATTGTGCATGGTGACATTGCCCACCATGACAGTGCTCTTGTTGACAGTGCTCATGGTGATAGTGCCAATGTTGGAAGTGCCCATCGTGAAAGTGTCCATGGTGACAGTTCTTATGATGAGAGTGGTCAGAGTGGCAGTGCTCATGGTGAAAGTGCCCATGGTGACAGAGCCCACGGTGACAGTGTCCATAGTTATAGTGTCCATGGTGACAGTACTAACAGTGAAATTGTCCATGGGGACACTGCCCATGGTGAAAGTGCCCATGGTCACAACACTCACGGTGATAGTGCTCACGGTGAGAGTGGCCATGGTGACAGTGACCACGGTGACAGTTCTAATGGTGATACTGCCCATGATGACAGTGCTCATGGTGACAGTCCACATTGTACCAGTGCCCAAGGTGACAGTGCTCATGGTGACAGTGCCCAAAGTCACAATACCCATGGTGACAGTGCCCAGGCTGACAGTTCTCAAGGTGATAGTGCCCATGGTGACAGTGCACATGGTGATACAGAGAATGGGGACAGTGCTTATGGTGACAGTGGTCATGGTTGCAGTACCCATGGTGATAGTGCTGAAACTGACAGTGCCCTTGGGGATAGTGCCCATGGTGAGTGTGCTCGTGTTAATTGTGTCCATGGTGGCAGTTCCCATTGTGAAAGTGCTCATGATGACAGTGCCCATGTGGGTAGTTCCCATGGTGACAGTGCTCATGGTGATAGTGACCATGTTAACAGTGCACATGGTGGCTGTGCCCTTGGTGACAGTGCCCATGATGACAGTATTCATGGTGACAGTGCTCACGGTGATAATGCCCATGGTGGCAGTGCACATGGTGGTAGTGCACATGGTGGCAGTGAAAAATGGTGACAGTTCCCATGCTGACAGTTCTCATTGTGACAATGCACACGGTCACAACCGATGCTGACACTGCTCATGGTAGCTGTACCCTTGGTGACAGTGCTCAGAGTGATAGTGCCCATGGTGGCAGTGCCCATGGTGACACTGCCCATGGTGACAATGCCCATGATGACAGTGCCCATGGAGTCAGTGCCCACGGAGCCATTGCCTATGGTAACAGTGCTCACAGTGACAGTACCCATGGTAACAGTGACCATGGTGAGAGTGCTCATGGTGATAGTGTCTATGGTGACAGATCACACTGTGACAGTCCGCATTGTGCCAGTACCAATAGTGACAGTGCCCATGGTGACATTGACCACGGTGAGAGTGATCACGGTGCTAGTGCTCACAGTAATAGTGCTCATGGTGACAGTGCCGACAGTGAAGGTGCTCACGGTGACAGTGCCTCTGGTGATAGTGCCCATGGTGAGAGTCCGCCCATTGATAGTGCCCATGGTGGCAGTTCCCATTGTGAAAATGCTCATGATGACATTGCCCATGTTGGTAGTCCCCATGGTGACAGTGCTCACGGTGATAGTGACCTTGGTAACTGTGCACATGGTGGCCGTGCCCTTGGTGACAGTGCCAATGATGACAGTACTCATGGTGACAGTTCTCACGGTGATAGTGCCCATGGTGATATTGCACATGGTGGCAGTGAAAAATGGTGACAGTGCCCATGTTGACAGTTCTCATGGTGACAGTGCACACAGTGACAACCCATGCAGACAGTACTCACGGTGACAGTTCTCATGGTTGCAGTACCCATGGTGACAGTGCTCACAGTGATACTGCCCATGGTGGCAGTGCCCATGGTGACAGTGCCCATGGTGACACTGCCCATGATGACAGTGCCCATGGTGAAAGTTCCCACGGCGCCATTGCCTATGGTGACAGTGCTCATGGTAACAGTGCCCATGGTGACAGTGACCATGGTGAGAGTGCTCACACTGATAGTGCCCATGGTGACAGGGCTCATGGTGCCAGTCCGCATTGTGCCAGTACCCATGGTGACATTGCTCTTGGTGACACTGACCACAGTGAGAGTGCTCACTGTGATAGAGCTCACGGTAATAGTGCTCATGGTGACAGTGCAAATGGTGACAATACCCATGGTGACAGTACTCATGTTGAAAATACCCATGGTGGCAGTTCTCATGGTGACAGTGCTCATAATAGCAGTGCCCAAGGTGGCAGTCCTCGTGGTGACAGTGCTAATGGTGACAGTGCTCTTGGTGGCAGTTCCCATGGGGACAGTACCGATGGTGACCCTGTGCATTGTTACAGTGCCCATGGTAACCGTGCTCACGGTGGTAGTGCACATCGTGACAGTGCCCATGGTGGCAGTTCACCTGGTGACAGTGCTAAATCGTGACAGTGCACATGCTGACAGTGCTCACGGTGATAGTGCCCATGGTGACAGTGCCCACGGTGATAATGGGTATTATTACAGTGTTCATCTTGACAGAGCCCAAGGTGGCAGTGGCCATGGTGACAGTGCCCACAATGACAGTGCCCATGGTAACAGTGCCGACAGTGACAGTGCCCATGGTGACACTTCTCACAGTGAATGTGCCCATGGGGACAGTTACCATGATGAGATTTCTCACGGTGATAGTGCCCGTTGTGACAGTGCTCACACTGACAATGCCCATGGTGCCACTGCCCATAGAGACATTCCGCACGGTCACTTTTCTCACGGTGAAAGTACCTATGGTGACACTGCACCTGGTGGCAGTGCAAAATGGTGACAGTGCCCATGGTGACATTGCTCATAGTGACTTTGCTTACAGTGATAGTCCTTACGGTGACAGTGTGCATGGTGACACTGCACACAGTTGCAGTGTTCATGGTGACAGTGTTCACGGTGATACTTTCCATGGTGATAGTGCCCATGGTGACACTGCACATGGTGGCAGTGAAAAATGGTGACAGTGCCCCTGTTGTCAGTTCTCATGGTGACCGTGCACATGGTGACAACCCGTGCAGACTGTACTCATGGTGACAGTACTCACGGTGACAGTTCTCATGTTTGCAGTATCCATGGTGACAGTGCTCACAGTGATAGTGCCCATGGTGAGAGTGCCCATGATGACAGGGCCCATGGTGCCATTGCCTATGGTGACAGTGCTCATGGTAACAGTGCCCAAGGTGACAGTGACCATGGTGAGAGTGCTCACACTGATGGTGCCCATGGTGACAGTGCTCATGGTGTCTGTCTACATTGTGCCAGTACCCATGGCAACAGTGCTCATGGTGACAGGGACCACAGTGAGAGAGCTCACGGTGAGAGTGCTCACGGTAATAGTGCTCATGGTGACAGTGCAAATGGTGACAATACCATGGTGACAGTACTCATGTTGAAAATACCCATGGTGGCAGTTCTCATAGCGACAGATCTCATGGTGACATTGCTCATAATAGCAGTGCCCAGGTGCCAGTGCTCGTGGTGACGGTGCTAATGGTGACAGTGCTCTTGGTGGCAGTTCCCATCGGGACAATACTGATGGTGACACTGTGCATTGTTACAGTGCCCATGGTAACCGTGTTCACGGTGATAGTGCACATCGTGACAGTGCCCATGGTGGTAGTTCACCTGGTGACAGTGCTAAATAGTGACAGTGCACATGCTGACAGTGCTCACGGTGATAGTGCCCATGGTGACAGTGCACACGGTCATAATGGGCATTGTTACAGAGTTCATGGTGACAGCACACGGTGGCAGTGGCCATGGAGACAGTGCCCACGATGACAGTGCCCATGGTGACAGTGCCGACAGTGACAGTGCCCATGGTGACACTTCTCATGGTGACAGTGCCCATGGGGACAGTTAGCATGGTGAGATTTCTAACGGTGATAGTGCCCGTTGTGCCAGTGCTCACAGTAACAATGCCCATGGGGCCAGTGCCCATAGAGTCATTCCGCACGGTCACATTTCTCACGGTGAAAGTGCCTATGGTGATATTAACCATGGTGACACTGCACATGGTGGCAGAGCAAAATGGCGACAGTGCCCATGGTGACATTGCTCATGGTGACTTTGCTTACGGTGATAGTCCTTACAGTGACAGTACGCATGGTGACACTGCACACAGTGACAGTGTTCATGGTGAAAGTGTTCACGGTGATAGTTCCCATGGTGAGATTGTCCTGGTAACAGTGCCCATAGTCACAATTCTCATGGTGTAGTGCTCACAGTGACAGTGCCCATGGTGTCATGCCCATGGTGACAGTGCTCATGGTGACAGTGCTCATGTTGGCAGAGCCATAAATAAGAGTGCTCATTGTGGCAGTGCTCATGGTGTCCGTGCTCATGGTGACAGTGCCCATGATTACAGTGTTTATGGTGATAGATGTCACGGTGTCAGTGCCCACGCGGAGAGTGCCAAGGCTGACAAAGCCCAGGGTGATACTTCCCATTGTGACAGTGCCCACGGTGACAGTGCCCATGGTGACAGCACCCAGTGTGACAAGGCACATGGTGACAGTGCTCACGGTGACAGTGCCCATGGTGACAGTGCCGATGGTGAGAGTGCCAATAGTGACAGTGCTCATGGTGAAACTGCCCACAGAGACATCGCCCATGGTGATAGTGTTCATGGTGACAACCCCACGGTGACAGTGCCAATGTTGATAGTCCCAGTGGTGACAGGTCTTACATTGAATGTGACCATGGTGTCTGTGCTCATGGTGACAGTGCTCAAGGTTATAGTCTCCATGTTGACAGTGCCGATGGTGACAATTCTCACGGTGACAGGGCCTATGGTGAAAATTCTCATACTGACAGTGTTCACGGTGACAGTGCCCATGGTGCTATTACCCATGGTGACAGTTCTCATAGTGAAACTGCCCATGTTGACACTGCCCATGGTGGCAGTGCAAAATGGTGACAGTGCCCATGGTGATATTGCTCATGGTGACATTGCTTATGGTGATAGTGTGTATGGTGAAACTGCACACAGTGACATTGCTCATGGTGACAGTGTTCATGGCGTTAGTTCCTATGGTGAATGTGACCATGGGGACAGTGCCCATAGTCACAATTCTCATGGGGTAGTGCTCACGGTGACAGTGCCCATGGTGACAATACACAGGGTGACAGTATTCATGGTGACATTGCTCATGGTGAGAGTGCCCATGTTCACAACTGTCACGGTGATAGTTCCCATGGTGACAATACCCAGGGTAACAGAGCTGATGGTAAAAGTGTTCACGGTGACAGTGCCCATGGTGACAGTACCTAAGGTGACAATTCCCATGGTGAGACTGCTCATAGACAGTGCCCATGGTGACAATACCCAGCGTGTCCTGTCCATGGTGACAGTGATCATGGTGACACATCTCATGAGGACAGTGCCATAAGTGACAGTGCTCATTGTGGCAGTGCTCATGGTGACAGTGCCCATGGTGACAGTGCCTATGGTGATAGATATCATGGTGGCTGTGCCCAGGGAGACATTGCCCACGCTGACAAGACCCATGGTGATACTTCCCATTGTGACAGTGCCATCGGTGGCAGAGCCCATGGTGACAGTGCCCAAGATCACAGAGCCCATGGTGAGAGTGCTAACGGTGACTGTGCCCATGGTGACAGCACCCAGTGTGAAAATGCCCATTGTGACAGTGCTCACGGTGACCATGCCAATGGTGATAGTGCCAATAGTGAGAGTGCTCACGGTGACACTGCCCATGGACACACTGCCCATTGTGATAGTGCCCATCATGACAACCCCTCGGAGGCAGTGCCAATGGTGAGAGTCCCCGTGGTGACAGTTCTCATGGTGAAAGTGATCCTTTTGAAATTGCTCATGGTGACAGTGCTCATGGTGACAGTGCTCAAGGTGATAGTCTCCATGTTGACAGTGTGCATGGTGACTGTTCTCACGGTGACAGTGCCTATGGTGATTATGCTCTTAGTGACAGTGCTCATGGTGACAGTGCCCATGGTGACAGTGACCACGGTGACTGTTCTCACCGTGGTAGTGCCCATGGTGACAGTGTTCATGATGACAGTCCGCATTAAGGCTGTGCCCGTGGTGACATTGCTAATGGTGATAATTCTCACGGTGATAGTACGCACGTTGAAAATGACAAAGGTGACAACACCCAGGTGATAATAATCATGGTGAAAGTGCCCATGGTGGCAGTTCTCATACTGACAGTTCTTGTGACAGTGCTCATGGTGGCAGTGCTCGTGGTGACAGTGCTCTTGGTGACAGTGCTCATGGTGGCAGTGCCCATGGTGAGACTACCGATGGTGACCCTGCCCATGGTGACAGTGCACATGGTCATGGTGCCTCTGGTGGCAGTGCAATATAGTGAGAATGCCCATGATGATATTGCTCATGGTGATAGTGCCCATGGTGAGAGTGCCCATGGTTCCAGTGCTCATGGTGACAGTGCCCATTGTGACAGTGCCCTTGGTGACAGTGCACACCATGAGAGTGCCCATGGTGTCTGTGCCCATGGTGACAGTTCTTATCATGAGAGTGTTCACGGTAGCAGTGTTCATGGTAATAGTGCTCACGGAGGCATTGCCCACAATGAGAGTGCCCACGGTGAGAATACTGACTGTGACAGTGCTCATGATGACTTTTCTCTCTGCGACAGTGCCCTTGGGGACAGTTAGCACGGTGAGATTTCTCACAGTGATAGTGCACATTGTTTCAGTGCTCATAGTGACAAGACCCTAGGCGCCAGTGCCCATCATGGCATTGCTCACGGTGATATTTCTCACGGTGACAGTGCCCATGGTGATATTACCCATGGTGACAGTACTCAGTGATCAAGTGCTCATGGTGACATGGCATAAGGTGATAATGCTCACGGTGGCAGTGCAAAATGGTGACAGTGCCCATGGGGACATTGCTTAATGTGATAGTCCTTGTGGTGACATTGTGCATGGTGACATTGCCCACCATGACAGTGCTCTTGTTGACAGTGCTCATGGTGATAGTGCCAATGTTGGAAGTGCCCATCGTGAAAGTGTCCATGGTGACAGTTCTTATGATGAGAGTGGTCAGAGTGGCAGTGCTCATGGTGAAAGTGCCCATGGTGACAGAGCCCACGGTGACAGTGTCCATAGTTATAGTGTCCATGGTGACAGTACTAACAGTGAAATTGTCCATGGGGACACTGCCCATGGTGAAAGTGCCCATGGTCACAACACTCACGGTGATAGTGCTCACGGTGAGAGTGGCCATGGTGACAGTGACCACGGTGACAGTTCTAATGGTGATACTGCCCATGATGACAGTGCTCATGGTGACAGTCCACATTGTACCAGTGCCCAAGGTGACAGTGCTCATGGTGACAGTGCCCAAAGTCACAATACCCATGGTGACAGTGCCCAGGCTGACAGTTCTCAAGGTGATAGTGCCCATGGTGACAGTGCCCATGGTGATACAGAGAATGGGGACAGTGCTTATGGTGACAGTGGTCATGGTTGCAGTACCCATGGTGATAGTGCTGAAACTGACAGTGCCCTTGGGGATAGTGCCCATGGTGAGTGTGCTCGTGTTAATTGTGTCCATGGTGGCAGTTCCCATTGTGAAAGTGCTCATGATGACAGTGCCCATGTGGGTAGTTCCCATGGTGACAGTGCTCATGGTGATAGTGACCATGTTAACAGTGCACATGGTGGCTGTGCCCTTGGTGACAGTGCCCATGATGACAGTATTCATGGTGACAGTGCTCACGGTGATAATGCCCATGGTGGCAGTGCACATGGTGGTAGTGCACATGGTGGCAGTGAAAAATGGTGACAGTTCCCATGCTGACAGTTCTCATTGTGACAATGCACACGGTCACAACCGATGCTGACACTGCTCATGGTAGCTGTACCCTTGGTGACAGTGCTCAGAGTGATAGTGCCCATGGTGGCAGTGCCCATGGTGACACTGCCCATGGTGACAATGCCCATGATGACAGTGCCCATGGAGTCAGTGCCCACGGAGCCATTGCCTATGGTAACATTGCTCACAGTGACAGTACCCATGGTAACAGTGACCATGGTGAGAGTGCTCATGGTGATAGTGTCTATGGTGACAGATCACACTGTGACAGTCCGCATTGTGCCAGTACCAATAGTGACAGTGCCCATGGTGACATTGACCATGGTGAGAGTGATCACGGTGCTAGTGCTCACAGTAATAGTGCTCATGGTGACAGTGCCGACAGTGAAGGTGCTCACGGTGACAGTGCCTCTGGTGATAGTGCCCATGGTGAGAGTCCGCCCATTGATAGTGCCCATGGTGGCAGTTCCCATTGTGAAAATGCTCATGATGACATTGCCCATGTTGGTAGTCCCCATGGTGACAGTGCTCACGGTGATAGTGACCTTGGTAACTGTGCACATGGTGGCCGTGCCCTTGGTGACAGTGCCAATGATGACAGTACTCATGGTGACAGTTCTCACGGTGATAGTGCCCATGGTGATATTGCACATGGTGGCAGTGAAAAATGGTGACAGTGCCCATGTTGACAGTTCTCATGGTGACAGTGCACACGGTGACAACCCATGCAGACAGTACTCACGGTGACAGTTCTCATGGTTGCAGTACCCATGGTGACAGTGCTCACAGTGATACTGCCCATGGTGGCAGTGCCCATGGTGACAGTGCCCATGGTGACACTGCCCATGATGACAGTGCCCATGGTGAAAGTTCCCACGGCGCCATTGCCTATGGTGACAGTGCTCATGGTAACAGTGCCCATGGTGACAGTGACCATGGTGAGAGTGCTCACACTGATAGTGCCCATGGTGACAGGGCTCATGGTGCCAGTCCTCATTGTGCCAGTACCCATGGTGACATTGCTCTTGGTCACACTGACCACAGTGAGAGTGCTCACTGTGATAGAGCTCACGGTAATAGTGCTCATGGTGACAGTGCAAATGGTGACAATACCCATGGTGACAGTACTCATGTTGAAAATACCCATGGTGGCAGTTCTCATGGTGACAGTGCTCATAATAGCAGTGCCCAAGGTGGCAGTCCTCGTGGTGACAGTGCTAATGGTGACAGTGCTCTTGGTGGCAGTTCCCATGGGGACAGTACCGATGGTGACCCTGTGCATTGTTACAGTGCCCATGGTAACCGTGCTCACGGTGGTAGTGCACATCGTGACAGTGCCCATGGTGGCAGTTCACCTGGTGACAGTGCTAAATCGTGACAGTGCACATGCTGACAGTGCTCACGGTGATAGTGCCCATGGTGACAGTGCCCACGGTGATAATGGGTATTATTACAGTGTTCATCTTGACAGAGCCCAAGGTGGCAGTGGCCATGGTGACAGTGCCCACAATGACAGTGCCCATGGTAACAGTGCCGACAGTGACAGTGCCCATGGTGACACTTCTCACAGTGAATGTGCCCATGGGGACAGTTACCATGATGAGATTTCTCATGGTGATAGTGCCCGTTGTGACAGTGCTCACACTGACAATGCCCATGGTGCCACTGCCCATAGAGACATTCCGCACGGTCACTTTTCTCACGGTGAAAGTACCTATGGTGACACTGCACCTGGTGGCAGTGCAAAATGGTGACAGTGCCCATGGTGACATTGCTCATAGTGACTTTGCTTACAGTGATAGTCCTTACGGTGACAGTGTGCACAGTGACACTGCACACAGTTGCAGTGTTCATGGTGACAGTGTTCACGGTGATACTTTCCATGGTGATAGTGCCCATGGTGACACTGCACATGGTGGCAGTGAAAAATGGTGACAGTGCCCCTGTTGTCAGTTCTCATGGTGACCGTGCACATGGTGACAACCCGTGCAGACTGTACTCATGGTGACAGTACTCACGGTGACAGTTCTCATGTTTGCAGTATCCATGGTGACAGTGCTCACAGTGATAGTGCCCATGGTGAGAGTGCCCATGATGACAGGGCCCATGGTGCCATTGCCTATGGTGACAGTGCTCATGGTAACAATGCCCAAGGTGACAGTGACCATGGTGAGAGTGCTCACACTGATGGTGCCCATGGTGACAGTGCTCATGGTGTCTGTCTACATTGTGCCAGTACCCATGGCAACAGTGCTCATGGTGACAGGGACCACAGTGAGAGAGCTCACGGTGAGAGTGCTCACGGTAATAGTGCTCATGGTGACAGTGCAAATGGTGACAATACCATGGTGACAGTACTCATGTTGAAAATACCCATGGTGGCAGTTCTCATAGCGACAGATCTCATGGTGACATTGCTCATAATAGCAGTGCCCAGGTGCCAGTGCTCGTGGTGACGGTGCTAATGGTGACAGTGCTCTTGGTGGCAGTTCCCATCGGGACAATACTGATGGTGACACTGTGCATTGTTACAGTGCCCATGGTAACCGTGTTCACGGTGATAGTGCACATCGTGACAGTGCCCATGGTGGTAGTTCACCTGGTGACAGTGCTAAATAGTGACAGTGCACATGCTGACAGTGCTCACGGTGATAGTGCCCATGGTGACAGTGCACACGGTCATAATGGGCATTGTTACAGAGTTCATGGTGACAGCACACGGTGGCAGTGGCCATGGAGACAGTGCCCACGATGACAGTGCCCATGGTGACAGTGCCAACAGTGACAGTGCCCATGGTGACACTTCTCATGGTGACAGTGCCCATGGGGACAGTTAGCATGGTGAGATTTCTAACGGTGATAGTGCCCGTTGTGCCAGTGCTCACAGTAACAATGCCCATGGGGCCAGTGCCCATAGAGTCATTCCGCACGGTCACATTTCTCACGGTGAAAGTGCCTATGGTGATATTAACCATGGTGACACTGCACATGGTGGCAGAGCAAAATGGTGACAGTGCCCATGGTGACATTGCTCATGGTGACTTTGCTTACGGTGATAGTCCTTACAGTGACAGTACGCATGGTGACACTGCACACAGTGACAGTGTTCATGGTGAAAGTGTTCACGGTGATAGTTCCCATGGTGAGATTGTCCTGGTAACAGTGCCCATAGTCACAATTCTCATGGTGTAGTGCTCACAGTGACAGTGCCCATGGTGTCATGCCCATGGTGACAGTGCTCATGGTGACAGTGCTCATGTTGGCAGAGCCATAAATAAGAGTGCTCATTGTGGCAGTGCTCATGGTGTCCGTGCTCATGGTGACAGTGCCCATGATTACAGTGTTTATGGTGATAGATGTCACGGTGTCAGTGCCCACGCGGAGAGTGCCAAGGCTGACAAAGCCCAGGGTGATACTTCCCATTGTGACAGTGCCCACGGTGACAGTGCCCATGGTGACAGCACCCAGTGTGACAAGGCACATGGTGACAGTGCTCACGGTGACAGTGCCCATGGTGACAGTGCCGATGGTGAGAGTGCCAATAGTGACAGTGCTCATGGTGAAACTGCCCACAGAGACATCGCCCATGGTGATAGTGTTCATGGTGACAACCCCACGGTGACAGTGCCAATGTTGATAGTCCCAGTGGTGACAGGTCTTACATTGAATGTGACCATGGTGTCTGTGCTCATGGTGACAGTGCTCAAGGTTATAGTCTCCATGTTGACAGTGCCGATGGTGACAATTCTCACGGTGACAGGGCCTATGGTGAAAATTCTCATACTGACAGTGTTCACGGTGACAGTGCCCATGGTGCTATTACCCATGGTGACAGTTCTCATAGTGAAACTGCCCATGTTGACACTGCCCATGGTGGCAGTGCAAAATGGTGACAGTGCCCATGGTGATATTGCTCATGGTGACATTGCTTATGGTGATAGTGTGTATGGTGAAACTGCACACAGTGACATTGCTCATGGTGACAGTGTTCATGGCGTTAGTTCCTATGGTGAATGTGACCATGGGGACAGTGCCCATAGTCACAATTCTCATGGTGTAGTGCTCACGGTGACAGTGCCCATGGTGACAATACACAGGGTGACAGTATTCATGGTGACATTGCTCATGGTGAGAGTGCCCATGTTCACAACTGTCACGGTGATAGTTCCCATGGTGACAATACCCAGGGTAACAGAGCTGATGGTAAAAGTGTTCACGGTGACAGTGCCCATGGTGACAGTACCTAAGGTGACAATTCCCATGGTGAGACTGCTCATAGACAGTGCCCATGGTGACAATACCCAGCGTGTCCTGTCCATGGTGACAGTGATCATGGTGACACATCTCATGAGGACAGTGCCATAAGTGACAGTGCTCATTGTGGCAGTGCTCATGGTGACAGTGCCCATGGTGACAGTGCCTATGGTGATAGATATCATGGTGGCTGTGCCCAGGGAGACATTGCCCACGCTGACAAGACCCATGGTGATACTTCCCATTGTGACAGTGCCATCGGTGGCAGAGCCCATGGTGACAGTGCCCAAGATCACAGAGCCCATGGTGAGAGTGCTAACGGTGACTGTGCCCATGGTGACAGCACCCAGTGTGAAAATGCCCATTGTGACAGTGCTCACGGTGACCATGCCAATGGTGATAGTGCCAATAGTGAGAGTGCTCACGGTGACACTGCCCATGGACACACTGCCCATTGTGATAGTGCCCATCATGACAACCCCTCGGAGGCAGTGCCAATGGTGAGAGTCCCCGTGGTGACAGTTCTCATGGTGAAAGTGATCCTTTTGAAATTGCTCATGGTGACAGTGCTCATGGTGACAGTGCTCAAGGTGATAGTCTCCATGTTGACAGTGTGCATGGTGACTGTTCTCACGGTGACAGTGCCTATGGTGATTATGCTCTTAGTGACAGTGCTCATGGTGACAGTGCCCATGGTGACAGTGACCACGGTGACTGTTCTCACCGTGGTAGTGCCCATGGTGACAGTGTTCATGATGACAGTCCGCATTAAGGCTGTGCCCGTGGTGACATTGCTAATGGTGATAATTCTCACGGTGATAGTACGCACGTTGAAAATGACAAAGGTGACAACACCCAGGTGATAATAATCATGGTGAAAGTGCCCATGGTGGCAGTTCTCATACTGACAGTTCTTGTGACAGTGCTCATGGTGGCAGTGCTCGTGGTGACAGTGCTCTTGGTGACAGTGCTCATGGTGGCAGTGCCCATGGTGAGACTACCGATGGTGACACTGCCCATGGTGACAGTGCACATGGTCATGGTGCATCTGCTGGCAGTGCAAAATAGTGAGAGTGCCCATGATGATATTGCTCATGGTGATAGTGCCCATGGTGAGAGTGCCCATGGTTCCAGTGCTCATGGTGACAGTGCCCATTGTGACAGTGCCCTTGGTGACAGTGCACACCATGAGAGTGCCCATGGTGTCTGTGCCCATGGTGACAGTTCTTATCATGAGAGTGTTCACGGTAGCAGTGTTCATGGTAATAGTGCTCACGGAGGCATTGCCCACAATGAGAGTGCCCACGGTGAGAATACTGACTGTGACAGCGCCCATGATGACTTTTCTCTCTGTGACAGTGCCCTTGGGGACAGTTAGCACGGTGAGATTTCTCACAGTGATAGTGCACATTGTTTCAGTGCTCATAGTGACAAGACCCTAGGCGCCAGTGCCCATCATGGCATTGCTCACGGTGATATTTCTCACGGTGACAGTGCCCATGGTGATATTACCCATGGTGACAGTACTCAGTGATCAAGTGCTCATGGTGACATGGCATAAGGTGATAATGCTCACGGTGGCAGTGCAAAATGGTGACAGTGCCCATGGGGACATTGCTTAATGTGATAGTCCTTGTGGTGACATTGTGCATGGTGACATTGCCCACCATGACAGTGCTCTTGTTGACAGTGCTCATGGTGATAGTGCCAATGTTGGAAGTGCCCATCGTGAAAGTGTCCATGGTGACAGTTCTTATGATGAGAGTGGTCAGAGTGGCAGTGCTCATGGTGAAAGTGCCCATGGTGACAGAGCCCACGGTGACAGTGTCCATAGTTATAGTGTCCATGGTGACAGTACTAACAGTGAAATTGTCCATGGGGACACTGCCCATGGTGAAAGTGCCCATGGTCACAACACTCATGGTGATAGTGCTCACGGTGAGAGTGGCCATGGTGACAGTGACCACGGTGACAGTTCTAATGGTGATACTGCCCATGATGACAGTGCTCATGGTGACAGTCCACATTGTACCAGTGCCCAAGGTGACAGTGCCCAAAGTCACAATACCCATGGTGACAGTGCCCAGGCTGACAGTTCTCAAGGTGATAGTGCCCATGGTGACAGTGCACATGGTGATACAGAGAATGGGGACAGTGCTTATGGTGATAGTGGTCATGGTTGCAGTACCCATGGTGATAGTGCTGAAACTGACAGTGCCCTTGGGGATAGTGCCCATGGTGAGTGTGCTCGTGTTAATTGTGTCCATGGTGGCAGTTCCCATTGTGAAAGTGCTCATGATGACAGTGCCCATGTGGGTAGTTCCCATGGTGACAGTGCTCATGGTGATAGTGACCATGTTAAGAGTGCACATGGTGGCTGTGCCCTTGGTGACAGTGCCCATGATGACAGTATTCATGGTGACAGTGCTCACGGTGATAATGCCCATGGTGGCAGTGCACATGGTGGTAGTGCACATGGTGGCAGTGAAAAATGGTGACAGTTCCCATGCTGACAGTTCTCATTGTGACAATGCACACGGTCACAACCGATGCTGACACTGCTCATGGTAGCTGTACCCTTGGTGACAGTGCTCAGAGTGATAGTGCCCATGGTGGCAGTGTCCATGGTGACACTGCCCATGGTGACAATGCCCATGATGACAGTGCCCATGGAGTCAGTGCCCACGGAGCCATTGCCTATGGTAACAGTGCTCACAGTGACAGTACCCATGGTAACAGTGACCATGGTGAGAGTGCTCATGGTGATAGTGTCTATGGTGACAGATCACACTGTGACAGTCCGCATTGTGCCAGTACCAATAGTGACAGTGCCCATGGTGACATTGACCACGGTGAGAGTGATCACGGTGCTAGTGCTCACAGTAATAGTGCTCATGGTGACAGTGCCGACAGTGAAGGTGCTCACGGTGACAGTGCCTCTGGTGATAGTGCCCATGGTGAGAGTCCGCCCATTGATAGTGCCCATGGTGGCAGTTCCCATTGTGAAAATGCTCATGATGACATTGCCCATGTTGGTAGTCCCCATGGTGACAGTGCTCACGGTGATAGTGACCTTGGTAACTGTGCACATGGTGGCCGTGCCCTTGGTGACAGTGCCAATGATGACAGTACTCATGGTGACAGTTCTCACGGTGATAGTGCCCATGGTGATATTGCACATGGTGGCAGTGAAAAATGGTGACAGTGCCCATGTTGACAGTTCTCATGGTGACAGTGCACACGGAGACAACCCATGCAGACAGTACTCACGGTGACAGTTCTCATGGTTGCAGTACCCATGGTGACAGTGCTCACAGTGATACTGCCCATGGTGGCAGTGCCCATGGTGACAGTGCCCATGGTGACACTGCCCATGATGACAGTGCCCATGGTGAAAGTTCCCACGGCGCCATTGCCTATGGTGACAGTGCTCATGGTAACAGTGCCCATGGTGACAGTGACCATGGTGAGAGTGCTCACACTGATAGTGCCCATGGTGACAGGGCTCATGGTGCCAGTCCGCATTGTGCCAGTACCCATGGCGACAGTGCTCATGGTGACACTGACCACAGTGAGAGTGCTCACTGTGATAGAGCTCACGGTAATAGTGCTCATGGTGACAGTGCAAAGGGTGACAATACCCATGGTGACAGTACTCATGTTGAAAATACCCATGGTGGCAGTTCTCATGGTGACAGTGCTCATAATAGCAGTGCCCAAGGTGGCAGTCCTCGTGGTGACAGTGCTAATGGTGACAGTGCTCTTGGTGGCAGTTCCCATGGGGACAGTACCGTTGGTGACCCTGTGCATTGTTACAGTGCCCATGGTAACCGTGCTCACGGTGGTAGTGCACATCGTGACAGTGCCCATGGTGGCAGTTCACCTGGTGACAGTGCTAAATCGTGACAGTGCACATGCTGACAGTGCTCACGGTGATAGTGCCCATGGTGACAGTGCCCACGGTGATAATGGGTATTATTACAGTGTTCATCTTGACAGAGCCCAAGGTGGCAGTGGCCATGGTGACAGTGCCCACAATGACAGTGCCCATGGTAACAGTGCCGACAGTGACAGTGCCCATGGTGACACTTCTCACAGTGAATGTGCCCATGGGGACAGTTACCATGATGAGATTTCTCACGGTGATAGTGCCCGTTGTGACAGTGCTCACACTGACAATGCCCATGGTGCCACTGCCCATAGAGACATTCCGCACGGTCACTTTTCTCACGGTGAAAGTACCTATGGTGACACTGCACCTGGTGGCAGTGCAAAATGGTGACAGTGCCCATGGTGACATTGCTCATAGTGACTTTGCTTACAGTGATAGTCCTTACGGTGACAGTGTGCATGGTGACACTGCACACAGTTGCAGTGTTCATGGTGACAGTGTTCACGGTGATACTTTCCATGGTGATAGTGCCCATGGTGACACTGCACATGGTGGCAGTGAAAAATGGTGACAGTGCCCCTGTTGTCAGTTCTCATGGTGACCGTGCACATGGTGACAACCCGTGCAGACTGTACTCATGGTGACAGTACTCACGGTGACAGTTCTCATGTTTGCAGTGTCCATGGTGACAGTGCTCACAGTGATAGTGCCCATGGTGAGAGTGCCCATGATGACAGGGCCCATGGTGCCATTGCCTATGGTGACAGTGCTCATGGTAACAGTGCCCAAGGTGACAGTGACCATGGTGAGAGTGCTCACACTGATGGTGCCCATGGTGACAGTGCTCATGGTGTCTGTCTACATTGTGCCAGTACCCATGGCAACAGTGCTCATGGTGACAGGGACCACAGTGAGAGAGCTCACGGTGAGAGTGCTCACGGTAATAGTGCTCATGGTGACAGTGCAAATGGTGACAATACCATGGTGACAGTACTCATGTTGAAAATACCCATGGTGGCAGTTCTCATAGCGACAGATCTCATGGTGACATTGCTCATAATAGCAGTGCCCAGGTGCCAGTGCTCGTGGTGACGGTGCTAATGGTGACAGTGCTCTTGGTGGCAGTTCCCATCGGGACAATACTGATGGTGACACTGTGCATTGTTACAGTGCCCATGGTAACCGTGTTCACCGTGATAGTGCACATCGTGACAGTGCCCATGGTGGTAGTTCACCTGGTGACAGTGCTAAATAGTGACAGTGCACATGCTGACAGTGCTCACGGTGATAGTGCCCATGGTGACAGTGCACACGGTGATAATGGGCATTGTTACAGTGTTCATGGTGACAGCACACGGTGGCAGTGGCCATGGAGACAGTGCCCACAATGACAGTGCCCATGGTGACAGTGCCGACAGTGACAGTGCCCATGGTGACACTTCTCATGGTGACAGTGCCCATGGGGACAGTTAGCATGGTGAGATTTCTAACGGTGATAGTGCCCGTTGTGCCAGTGCTCACAGTAACAATGCCCATGGGGCCAGTGCCCATAGAGTCATTCCGCACGGTCACATTTCTCACGGTGAAAGTGCCTATGGTGATCTTAACCATGGTGACACTGCACATGGTGGCAGAGCAAAATGGCGACAGTGCCCATGGTGACATTGCTCATGGTGACTTTGCTTACGGTGATAGTCCTTACAGTGACAGTACGCATGGTGACACTGCACACAGTGACAGTGTTCATGGTGAAAGTGTTCACGGTGATAGTTCCCATGGTGAGATTGTCCTGGTAACAGTGCCCATAGTCACAATTCTCATGGTGTAGTGCTCACAGTGACAGTGCCCATGGTGTCATGCCCATGGTGACAGTGCTCATGGTGACAGTGCTCATGTTGGCAGAGCCATAAATAAGAGTGCTCATTGTGGCAGTGCTCATGGTGTCCGTGCTCATGGTGACAGTGCCCATGATTACAGTGTTTATGGTGATAGATGTCACGGTGTCAGTGCCCACGCGGAGAGTGCCAAGGCTGACAAAGCCCAGGGTGATACTTCCCATTGTGACAGTGCCCACGGTGACAGTGCCCATGGTGACAGCACCCAGTGTGACAAGGCGCATGGTGACAGTGCTCACGGTGACAGTGCCCATGGTGACAGTGCCGATGGTGAGAGTGCCAATAGTGACAGTGCTCATGGTGAAACTGCCCACAGAGACATCGCCCATGGTGATAGTGTTCATGGTGACAACCCCACGGTGACAGTGCCAATGTTGATAGTCCCAGTGGTGACAGGTCTTACATTGAATGTGACCATGGTGTCTGTGCTCATGGTGACAGTGCTCAAGGTTATAGTCTCCATGTTGACAGTGCCGAAGGTGACAATTCTCACGGTGACAGGGCCTATGGTGAAAATTCTCATAGTGACAGTGTTCACGGTGACAGTGCCCATGGTGCTATTACCCATGGTGACAGTACTCATAGTGAAACTGCCCATGTTGACACTGCCCATGGTGGCAGTGCAAAATGGTGACAGTGCCCATGGTGATATTGCTCATGGTGACATTGCTTATGGTGATAGTGTGTATGGTGAAACTGCACACAGTGACATTGCTCATGGTGACAGTGTTCACGGCGTTAGTTCCTATGGTGAATGTGACCATGGGGACAGTGCCCATAGTCACAATTCTCATGGTGTAGTGCTCACGGTGACAGTGCCCATGGTGACAATACACAGGGTGACAGTATTCATGGTGACATTGCTCATGGTGAGAGTGCCCATGTTCACAACTGTCACGGTGATAGTTCCCATGGTGACAATACCCAGGGTAACAGAGCTGATGGTAAAAGTGTTCACGGTGACAGTGCCCATGGTGACAGTACCTAAGGTGACAATTCCCATGGTGAGACTGCTCATAGACAGTGCCCATGGTGACAATACCCAGCGTGTCCTGTCCATGGTGACAGTGATCATGGTGACACATCTCATGAGGACAGTGCCATAAGTGACAGTGCTCATTGTGGCAGTGCTCATGGTGACAGTGCCCATGGTGACAGTGCCTATGGTGATAGATATCATGGTGGCTGTGCCCAGGGAGACATTGCCCACGCTGACAAGACCCATGGTGATACTTCCCATTGTGACAGTGCCATCGGTGGCAGAGCCCATGGTGACAGTGCCCAAGATCACAGAGCCCATGGTGAGAGTGCTAACGGTGACTGTGCCCATGGTGACAGCACCCAGTGTGAAAATGCCCATTGTGACAGTGCTCACGGTGACCATGCCAATGGTGATAGTGCCAATAGTGAGAGTGCTCACGGTGACACTGCCCATGGACACACTGCCCATTGTGATAGTGCCCATCATGACAACCCCTCGGAGGCAGTGCCAATGGTGAGAGTCCCCGTGGTGACAGTTCTCATGGTGAAAGTGATCCTTTTGAAATTGCTCATGGTGACAGTGCTCATGGTGACAGTGCTCAAGGTGATAGTCTCCATGTTGACAGTGTGCATGGTGACTGTTCTCACGGTGACAGTGCCTATGGTGATTATGCTCTTAGTGACAGTGCTCATGGTGACAGTGCCCATGGTGACAGTGACCACGGTGACTGTTCTCACCGTGGTAGTGCCCATGGTGACAGTGTTCATGATGACAGTCCGCATTAAGGCTGTGCCCGTGGTGACATTGCTAATGGTGATAATTCTCACGGTGATAGTACGCACGTTGAAAATGACAAAGGTGACAACACCCAGGTGATAATAATCATGGTGAAAGTGCCCATGGTGGCAGTTCTCATACTGACAGTTCTTGTGACAGTGCTCATGGTGGCAGTGCTCGTGGTGACAGTACTCTTGGTGACAGTGCTCATGGTGGCAGTGCCCATGGTGAGACTACCGATGGTGACCCTGCCCATGGTGACAGTGCACATGGTCATGGTGCCTCTGGTGGCAGTGCAATATAGTGAGAATGCCCATGATGATATTGCTCATGGTGATAGTGCCCATGGTGAGAGTGCCCATGGTTCCAGTGCTCATGGTGACAGTGCCCATTGTGACAGTGCCCTTGGTGACAGTGCACACCATGAGAGTGCCCATGGTGTCTGTGCCCATGGTGACAGTTCTTATCATGAGAGTGTTCACGGTAGCAGTGTTCATGGTAATAGTGCTCACGGAGGCATTGCCCACAATGAGAGTGCCCACGGTGAGAATACTGACTGTGACAGTGCCCATGATGACTTTTCTCTCTGTGACAGTGCCCTTGGGGACAGTTAGCACGGTGAGATTTCTCACAGTGATAGTGCACATTGTTTCAGTGCTCATAGTGACAAGACCCTAGGCGCCAGTGCCCATCATGGCATTGCTCACGGTGATATTTCTCACGGTGACAGTGCCCATGGTGATATTACCCATGGTGACAGTACTCAGTGATCAAGTGCTCATGGTGACATGGCATAAGGTGATAATGCTCACGGTGGCAGTGCAAAATGGTGACAGTGCCCATGGGGACATTGCTCATAGTGACTTTGCTTACAGTGATAGTCCTTACGGTGACACTGTGCATAGTGACACTGCACACAGTTGCAGTGTTCATGGTGACAGTGTTCACGGTGATACTTTCCATGGTGATAGTGCCCATGGTGACACTGCACATGGTGGCAGTGAAAAATGGTGACAGTGCCCCTGTTGTCAGTTCTCATGGTGACCGTGCACATGGTGACAACCCGTGCAGACTGTACTCATGGTGACAGTACTCACGGTGACAGTTCCCATGTTTGCAGTATCCATGGTGACAGTGCTCACAGTGATAGTGCCCATGGTGAGAGTGCCCATGATGACAGGGCCCATGGTGCCATTGCCTATGGTGACAGTGCTCATGGTAACAGTGCCCAAGGTGACAGTGACCATGGTGAGAGTGCTCACACTGATGGTGCCCATGGTGACAGTGCTCATGGTGTCTGTCTACATTGTGCCAGTACCCATGGCAACAGTGCTCATGGTGACAGGGACCACAGTGAGAGAGCTCACGGTGAGAGTGCTCACGGTAATAGTGCTCATGGTGACAGTGCAAATGGTGACAATACCATGGTGACAGTACTCATGTTGAAAATACCCATGGTGGCAGTTCTCATAGCGACAGATCTCATGGTGACATTGCTCATAATAGCAGTGCCCAGGTGCCAGTGCTCGTGGTGACGGTGCTAATGGTGACAGTGCTCTTGGTGGCAGTTCCCATCGGGACAATACTGATGGTGACACTGTGCATTGTTACAGTGCCCATGGTAACCGTGTTCACGGTGATAGTGCACATCGTGACAGTGCCCATGGTGGTAGTTCACCTGGTGACAGTGCTAAATAGTGACAGTGCACATGCTGACAGTGCTCACGGTGATAGTGCCCATGGTGACAGTGCACACGGTCATAATGGGCATTGTTACAGAGTTCATGGTGACAGCACACGGTGGCAGTGGCCATGGAGACAGTGCCCACAATGACAGTGCCCATGGTGACAGTGCCAACAGTGACAGTGCCCATGGTGACACTTCTCATGGTGACAGTGCCCATGGGGACAGTTAGCATGGTGAGATTTCTAACGGTGATAGTGCCCGTTGTGCCAGTGCTCACAGTAACAATGCCCATGGGGCCAGTGCCCATAGAGTCATTCCGCACGGTCACATTTCTCACGGTGAAAGTGCCTATGGTGATCTTAACCATGGTGACACTGCACATGGTGGCAGAGCAAAATGGCGACAGTGCCCATGGTGACATTGCTCATGGTGACTTTGCTTACGGTGATAGTCCTTACAGTGACAGTACGCATGGTGACACTGCACACAGTGACAGTGTTCATGGTGAAAGTGTTCACGGTGATAGTTCCCATGGTGAGATTGTCCTGGTAACAGTGCCCATAGTCACAATTCTCATGGTGTAGTGCTCACAGTGACAGTGCCCATGGTGTCATGCCCATGGTGACAGTGCTCATGGTGACAGTGCTCATGTTGGCAGAGCCATAAATAAGAGTGCCCATTGTGGCAGTGCTCATGGTGTCCGTGCTCATGGTGACAGTGCCCATGATTACAGTGTTTATGGTGATAGATGTCACGGTGTCAGTGCCCACGCGGAGAGTGCCAAGGCTGACAAAGCCCAGGGTGATACTTCCCATTGTGACAGTGCCCACGGTGACAGTGCCCATGGTGACAGCACCCAGTGTGACAAGGCGCATGGTGACAGTGCTCACGGTGACAGTGCCCATGGTGACAGTGCCGATGGTGAGAGTGCCAATAGTGACAGTGCTCATGGTGAAACTGCCCACAGAGACATCGCCCATGGTGATAGTGTTCATGGTGACAACCCCACGGTGACAGTGCCAATGTTGATAGTCCCAGTGGTGACAGGTCTTACATTGAATGTGACCATGGTGTCTGTGCTCATGGTGACAGTGCTCAAGGTTATAGTCTCCATGTTGACAGTGCCGATGGTGACAATTCTCACGGTGACAGGGCCTATGGTGAAAATTCTCATAGTGACAGTGTTCACGGTGACAGTGCCCATGGTGCTATTACCCATGGTGACAGTACTCATAGTGAAACTGCCCATGTTGACACTGCCCATGGTGGCAGTGCAAAATGGTGACAGTGCCCATGGTGATATTGCTCATGGTGACATTGCTTATGGTGATAGTGTGTATGGTGAAACTGCACACAGTGACATTGCTCATGGTGACAGTGTTCACGGCGTTAGTTCCTATGGTGAATGTGACCATGGGGACAGTGCCCATAGTCACAATTCTCATGGTGTAGTGCTCACGGTGACAGTGCCCATGGTGACAATACACAGGGTGACAGTATTCATGGTGACATTGCTCATGGTGAGAGTGCCCATGTTCACAACTGTCACGGTGATAGTTCCCATGGTGACAATACCCAGGGTAACAGAGCTGATGGTAAAAGTGTTCACGGTGACAGTGCCCATGGTGACAGTACCTAAGGTGACAATTCCCATGGTGAGACTGCTCATAGACAGTGCCCATGGTGACAATACCCAGCGTGTCCTGTCCATGGTGACAGTGATCATGGTGACACATCTCATGAGGACAGTGCCATAAGTGACAGTGCTCATTGTGGCAGTGCTCATGGTGACAGTGCCCATGGTGACAGTGCCTATGGTGATAGATATCATGGTGGCTGTGCCCAGGGAGACATTGCCCACGCTGACAAGACCCATGGTGATACTTCCCATTGTGACAGTGCCATCGGTGGCAGAGCCCATGGTGACAGTGCCCAAGATCACAGAGCCCATGGTGAGAGTGCTAACGGTGACTGTGCCCATGGTGACAGCACCCAGTGTGAAAATGCCCATTGTGACAGTGCTCACGGTGACCATGCCAATGGTGATAGTGCCAATAGTGAGAGTGCTCACGGTGACACTGCCCATGGACACACTGCCCATTGTGATAGTGCCCATCATGACAACCCCTCGGAGGCAGTGCCAATGGTGAGAGTCCCCGTGGTGACAGTTCTCATGGTGAAAGTGATCCTTTTGAAATTGCTCATGGTGACAGTGCTCATGGTGACAGTGCTCAAGGTGATAGTCTCCATGTTGACAGTGTGCATGGTGACTGTTCTCATGGTGACAGTGCCTATGGTGATTATGCTCTTAGTGACAGTGCTCATGGTGACAGTGCCCATGGTGACAGTGACCACGGTGACTGTTCTCACCGTGGTAGTGCCCATGGTGACAGTGTTCATGATGACAGTCCGCATTAAGGCTGTGCCCGTGGTGACATTGCTAATGGTGATAATTCTCACGGTGATAGTACGCACGTTGAAAATGACAAAGGTGACAACACCCAGGTGATAATAATCATGGTGAAAGTGCCCATGGTGGCAGTTCTCATACTGACAGTTCTTGTGACAGTGCTCATGGTGGCAGTGCTCGTGGTGACAGTGCTCTTGGTGACAGTGCTCATGGTGGCAGTGCCCATGGTGAGACTACCGATGGTGACCCTGCCCATGGTGACAGTGCACATGGTCATGGTGCCTCTGGTGGCAGTGCAATATAGTGAGAATGCCCATGATGATATTGCTCATGGTGATAGTGCCCATGGTGAGAGTGCCCATGGTTCCAGTGCTCATGGTGACAGTGCCCATTGTGACAGTGCCCTTGGTGACAGTGCACACCATGAGAGTGCCCATGGTGTCTGTGCCCATGGTGACAGTTCTTATCATGAGAGTGTTCACGGTAGCAGTGTTCATGGTAATAGTGCTCACGGAGGCATTGCCCACAATGAGAGTGCCCACGGTGAGAATACTGACTGTGACAGTGCCCATGATGACTTTTCTCTCTGTGACAGTGCCCTTGGGGACAGTTAGCACGGTGAGATTTCTCACAGTGATAGTGCACATTGTTTCAGTGCTCATAGTGACAAGACCCTAGGCGCCAGTGCCCATCATGGCATTGCTCACGGTGATATTTCTCACGGTGACAGTGCCCATGGTGATATTACCCATGGTGACAGTACTCAGTGATCAAGTGCTCATGGTGACATGGCATAAGGTGATAATGCTCACGGTGGCAGTGCAAAATGGTGACAGTGCCCATGGGGACATTGCTCATAGTGACTTTGCTTACAGTGATAGTCCTTACGGTGACACTGTGCATAGTGACACTGCACACAGTTGCAGTGTTCATGGTGACAGTGTTCACGGTGATACTTTCCATGGTGATAGTGCCCATGGTGACACTGCACATGGTGGCAGTGAAAAATGGTGACAGTGCCCCTGTTGTCAGTTCTCATGGTGACCGTGCACATGGTGACAACCCGTGCAGACTGTACTCATGGTGACAGTACTCACGGTGACAGTTCCCATGTTTGCAGTATCCATGGTGACAGTGCTCACAGTGATAGTGCCCATGGTGAGAGTGCCCATGATGACAGGGCCCATGGTGCCATTGCCTATGGTGACAGTGCTCATGGTAACAGTTCCCAAGGTGACAGTGACCATGGTGAGAGTGCTCACACTGATGGTGCCCATGGTGACAGTGCTCATGGTGTCTGTCTACATTGTGCCAGTACCCATGGCAACAGTGCTCATGGTGACAGGGACCACAGTGAGAGAGCTCACGGTGAGAGTGCTCACGGTAATAGTGCTCATGGTGACAGTGCAAATGGTGACAATACCATGGTGACAGTACTCATGTTGAAAATACCCATGGTGGCAGTTCTCATAGCGACAGATCTCATGGTGACATTGCTCATAATAGCAGTGCCCAGGTGCCAGTGCTCGTGGTGACGGTGCTAATGGTGACAGTGCTCTTGGTGGCAGTTCCCATCGGGACAATACTGATGGTGACACTGTGCATTGTTACAGTGCCCATGGTAACCGTGTTCACGGTGATAGTGCACATCGTGACAGTGCCCATGGTGGTAGTTCACCTGGTGACAGTGCTAAATAGTGACAGTGCACATGCTGACAGTGCTCACGGTGATAGTGCCCATGGTGACAGTGCACACGGTCATAATGGGCATTGTTACAGAGTTCATGGTGACAGCACACGGTGGCAGTGGCCATGGAGACAGTGCCCACAATGACAGTGCCCATGGTGACAGTGCCAACAGTGACAGTGCCCATGGTGACACTTCTCATGGTGACAGTGCCCATGGGGACAGTTAGCATGGTGAGATTTCTAACGGTGATAGTGCCCGTTGTGCCAGTGCTCACAGTAACAATGCCCATGGGGCCAGTGCCCATAGAGTCATTCCGCACGGTCACATTTCTCACGGTGAAAGTGCCTATGGTGATCTTAACCATGGTGACACTGCACATGGTGGCAGAGCAAAATGGCGACAGTGCCCATGGTGACATTGCTCATGGTGACTTTGCTTACGGTGATAGTCCTTACAGTGACAGTACGCATGGTGACACTGCACACAGTGACAGTGTTCATGGTGAAAGTGTTCACGGTGATAGTTCCCATGGTGAGATTGTCCTGGTAACAGTGCCCATAGTCACAATTCTCATGCTGTAGTGCTCACAGTGACAGTGCCCATGGTGTCATGCCCATGGTGACAGTGCTCATGGTGACAGTGCTCATGTTGGCAGAGCCATAAATAAGAGTGCCCATTGTGGCAGTGCTCATGGTGTCCGTGCTCATGGTGACAGTGCCCATGATTACAGTGTTTATGGTGATAGATGTCACGGTGTCAGTGCCCACGCGGAGAGTGCCAAGGCTGACAAAGCCCAGGGTGATACTTCCCATTGTGACAGTGCCCACGGTGACAGTGCCCATGGTGACAGCACCCAGTGTGACAAGGCGCATGGTGACAGTGCTCACGGTGACAGTGCCCATGGTGACAGTGCCGATGGTGAGAGTGCCAATAGTGACAGTGCTCATGGTGAAACTGCCCACAGAGACATCGCCCATGGTGATAGTGTTCATGGTGACAACCCCACGGTGACAGTGCCAATGTTGATAGTCCCAGTGGTGACAGGTCTTACATTGAATGTGACCATGGTGTCTGTGCTCATGGTGACAGTGCTCAAGGTTATAGTCTCCATGTTGACAGTGCCGAAGGTGACAATTCTCACGGTGACAGGGCCTATGGTGAAAATTCTCATAGTGACAGTGTTCACGGTGACAGTGCCCATGGTGCTATTACCCATGGTGACAGTACTCATAGTGAAACTGCCCATGTTGACACTGCCCATGGTGGCAGTGCAAAATGGTGACAGTGCCCATGGTGATATTGCTCATGGTGACATTGCTTATGGTGATAGTGTGTATGGTGAAACTGCACACAGTGACATTGCTCATGGTGACAGTGTTCACGGCGTTAGTTCCTATGGTGAATGTGACCATGGGGACAGTGCCCATAGTCACAATTCTCATGGTGTAGTGCTCACGGTGACAGTGCCCATGGTGACAATACACAGGGTGACAGTATTCCTGGTGACATTGCTCATGGTGAGAGTGCCCATGTTCACAACTGTCACGGTGATAGTTCCCATGGTGACAATACCCAGGGTAACAGAGCTGATGGTAAAAGTGTTCACGGTGACAGTGCCCATGGTGACAGTACCTAAGGTGACAATTCCCATGGTGAGACTGCTCATAGACAGTGCCCATGGTGACAATACCCAGCGTGTCCTGTCCATGGTGACAGTGATCATGGTGACACATCTCATGAGGACAGTGCCATAAGTGACAGTGCTCATTGTGGCAGTGCTCATGGTGACAGTGCCCATGGTGACAGTGCCTATGGTGATAGATATCATGGTGGCTGTGCCCAGGGAGACATTGCCCACGCTGACAAGACCCATGGTGATACTTCCCATTGTGACAGTGCCATCGGTGGCAGAGCCCATGGTGACAGTGCCCAAGATCACAGAGCCCATGGTGAGAGTGCTAACGGTGACTGTGCCCATGGTGACAGCACCCAGTGTGAAAATGCCCATTGTGACAGTGCTCACGGTGACCATGCCAATGGTGATAGTGCCAATAGTGAGAGTGCTCACGGTGACACTGCCCATGGACACACTGCCCATTGTGATAGTGCCCATCATGACAACCCCTCGGAGGCAGTGCCAATGGTGAGAGTCCCCGTGGTGACAGTTCTCATGGTGAAAGTGATCCTTTTGAAATTGCTCATGGTGACAGTGCTCATGGTGACAGTGCTCAAGGTGATAGTCTCCATGTTGACAGTGTGCATGGTGACTGTTCTCACGGTGACAGTGCCTATGGTGATTATGCTCTTAGTGACAGTGCTCATGGTGACAGTGCCCATGGTGACAGTGACCACGGTGACTGTTCTCACCGTGGTAGTGCCCATGGTGACAGTGTTCATGATGACAGTCCGCATTAAGGCTGTGCCCGTGGTGACATTGCTAATGGTGATAATTCTCACGGTGATAGTACGAACGTTGAAAATGACAAAGGTGACAACACCCAGGTGATAATAATCATGGTGAAAGTGCCCATGGTGGCAGTTCTCATACTGACAGTTCTTGTGACAGTGCTCATGGTGGCAGTGCTCGTGGTGACAGTGCTCTTGGTGACAGTGCTCATGGTGGCAGTGCCCATGGTGACAGTGCACATGGTCATGGTGCCTCTGGTGGCAGTGCAATATAGTGAGAATGCCCATGATGATATTGCTCATGGTGATAGTGCCCATGGTGAGAGTGCCCATGGTTCCAGTGCTCATGGTGACAGTGCCCTTGGTGACAGTGCACACCATGAGAGTGCCCATGGTGTCTGTGCCCATGGTGACAGTTCTTATCATGAGAGTGTTCACGGTAGCAGTGTTCATGGTAATAGTGCTCACGGAGGCATTGCCCACAATGAGAGTGCCCACGGTGAGAATACTGACTGTGACAGTGCCCATGATGACTTTTCTCTCTGTGACAGTGCCCTTGGGGACATAGCACGGTGAGATTTCTCACAGTGATAGTGCACATTGTTTCAGTGCTCATAGTGACAAGACCCTAGGCGCCAGTGCCCATCATGGCATTGCTCACGGTGATATTTCTCACGGTGACAGTGCCCATGGTGATATTACCCATGGTGACAGTACTCAGTGATCAAGTGCTCATGGTGACATGGCATAAGGTGATAATGCTCACGGTGGCAGTGCAAAATGGTGACAGTGCCCATGGGGACATTGCTTAATGTGATAGTCCTTGTGGTGACATTGTGCATGGTGACATTGCCCACCATGACAGTGCTCTTGTTGACAGTGCTCATGGTGATAGTGCCAATGTTGGAAGTGCCCATCGTGAAAGTGTCCATGGTGACAGTTCTTATGATGAGAGTGGTCAGAGTGGCAGTGCTCATGGTGAAAGTGCCCATGGTGACAGAGCCCACGGTGACAGTGTCCATAGTTATAGTGTCCATGGTGACAGTACTAACAGTGAAATTGTCCATGGGGACACTGCCCATGGTGAAAGTGCCCATGGTCACAACACTCACGGTGATAGTGCTCACGGTGAGAGTGGCCATGGTGACAGTGACCACGGTGACAGTTCTAATGGTGATACTGCCCATGATGACAGTGCTCATGGTGACAGTCCACATTGTACCAGTGCCCAAGGTGACAGTGCTCATGGTGACAGTGCCCAAAGTCACAATACCCATGGTGACAGTGCCCAGGCTGACAGTTCTCAAGGTGATAGTGCCCATGGTGACAGTGCCCATGGTGATACAGAGAATGGGGACAGTGCTTATGGTGACAGTGGTCATGGTTGCAGTACCCATGGTGATAGTGCTGAAACTGACAGTGCCCTTGGGGATAGTGCCCATGGTGAGTGTGCTCGTGTTAATTGTGTCCATGGTGGCAGTTCCCATTGTGAAAGTGCTCATGATGACAGTGCCCATGTGGGTAGTTCCCATGGTGACAGTGCTCATGGTGATAGTGACCATGTTAAGAGTGCACATGGTGGCTGTGCCCTTGGTGACAGTGCCCATGATGACAGTATTCATGGTGACAGTGCTCACGGTGATAATGCCCATGGTGGCAGTGCACATGGTGGTAGTGCACATGGTGGCAGTGAAAAATGGGGACAGTTCCCATGCTGACAGTTCTCATTGTGACAATGCACACAGTCACAACCGATGCTGACACTGCTCATGGTAGCTGTACCCTTGGTGACAGTGCTCAGAGTGATAGTGCCCATGGTGGCAGTGTCCATGGTGACACTGCCCATGGTGACAATGCCCATGATGACAGTGCCCATGGAGTCAGTGCCCACGGAGCCATTGCCTATGGTAACAGTGCTCACAGTGACAGTACCCATGGTAACAGTGACCATGGTGAGAGTGCTCATGGTGATAGTGTCTATGGTGACAGATCACACTGTGACAGTCCGCATTGTGCCAGTACCAATAGTGACAGTACCCATGGTGACATTGACCACGGTGAGAGTGATCACGGTGCTAGTGCTCACAGTAATAGTGCTCATGGTGACAGTGCCGACAGTGAAGGTGCTCACGGTGACAGTGCCTCTGGTGATAGTGCCCATGGTGAGAGTCCGCCCATTGATAGTGTCCATGGTGGCAGTTCCCATTGTGAAAATGCTCATGATGACATTGCCCATGTTGGTAGTCCCCATGGTGACAGTGCTCACGGTGATAGTGACCTTGGTAACTGTGCACATGGTGGCCGTGCCCTTGGTGACAGTGCCAATGATGACAGTACTCATGGTGACAGTTCTCACGGTGATAGTGCCCATGGTGATATTGCACATGGTGGCAGTGAAAAATGGTGACAGTGCCCATGTTGACAGTTCTCATGGTGACAGTGCACACGGTGACAACCCATGCAGACAGTACTCACGGTGACAGTTCTCATGGTTGCAGTACCCATGGTGACAGTGCTCACAGTGATACTGCCCATGGTGGCAGTGCCCATGGTGACAGTGCCCATGGTGACACTGCCCATGATGACAGTGCCCATGGTGAAAGTTCCCACGGCGCCATTGCCTATGGTGACAGTGCTCATGGTAACAGTGCCCATGGTGACAGTGACCATGGTGAGAGTGCTCACACTGATAGTGCCCATGGTGACAGGGCTCATGGTGCCAGTCCGCATTGTGCCAGTACCCATGGCGACAGTGCTCATGGTGACACTGACCACAGTGAGAGTGCTCACTGTGATAGAGCTCACGGTAATAGTGCTCATGGTGACAGTGCAAATGGTGACAATACCCATGGTGACAGTACTCATGTTGAAAATACCCATGGTGGCAGTTCTCATGGTGACAGTGCTCATAATAGCAGTGCCCAAGGTGGCAGTCCTCGTGGTGACAGTGCTAATGGTGACAGTGCTCTTGGTGGCAGTTCCCACGGGGACATTACCGATGGTGACCCTGTGCATTGTTACAGTGCCCATGGTAACCGTGCTCACGGTGGTAGTGCACATCGTGACAGTGCCCATGGTGGCAGTTCACCTGGTGACAGTGCTAAATCGTGACAGTGCACATGCTGACAGTGCTCACGGTGATAGTGCCCATGGTGACAGTGCCCACGGTGATAATGGGTATTATTACAGTGTTCATCTTGACAGAGCCCAAGTTGGCAGTGGCCATGGTGACAGTGCCCACAATGACAGTGCCCATGGTAACAGTGCCGACAGTGACAGTGCCCATGGTGACACTTCTCACAGTGAATGTGCCCATGGGGACAGTTACCATGATGAGATTTCTCACGGTGATAGTGCCCGTTGTGACAGTGCTCACACTGACAATGCCCATGGTGCCACTGCCCATAGAGACATTCCGCACGGTCACTTTTCTCACGGTGAAAGTACCTATGGTGACACTGCACCTGGTGGCAGTGCAAAATGGTGACAGTGCCCATGGTGACATTGCTCATAGTGACTTTGCTTACAGTGATAGTCCTTACGGTGACAGTGTGCACAGTGACACTGCACACAGTTGCAGTGTTCATGGTGACAGTGTTCACGGTGATACTTTCCATGGTGATAGTGCCCATGGTGACACTGCACATGGTGGCAGTGAAAAGTGGTGACAGTGCCCCTGTTGTCAGTTCTCATGGTGACCGTGCACATGGTGACAACCCGTGCAGACTGTACTCATGGTGACAGTACTCACGGTGACAGTTCTCATGTTTGCAGTATCCATGGTGACAGTGCTCACAGTGATAGTGCCCATGGTGAGAGTGCCCATGATGACAGGGCCCATGGTGCCATTGCCTATGGTGACAGTGCTCATGGTAACAGTGCCCAAGGTGACAGTGACCATGGTGAGAGTGCTCACACTGATGGTGCCCATGGTGACAGTGCTCATGGTGTCTGTCTACATTGTGCCAGTACCCATGGCAACAGTGCTCATGGTGACAGGGCCCACAGTGAGAGAGCTCACGGTGAGAGTGCTCACGGTAATAGTGCTCATGGTGACAGTGCAAATGGTGACAATACCATGGTGACAGTACTCATGTTGAAAATACCCATGGTGGCAGTTCTCATAGCGACAGATCTCATGGTGACATTGCTCATAATAGCAGTGCCCAGGTGCCAGTGCTCGTGGTGACGGTGCTAATGGTGACAGTGCTCTTGGTGGCAGTTCCCATCGGGACAATACTGATGGTGACACTGTGCATTGTTACAGTGCCCATGGTAACCGTGTTCACGGTGATAGTGCACATCGTGACAGTGCCCATGGTGGTAGTTCACCTGGTGACAGTGCTAAATAGTGACAGTGCACATGCTGACAGTGCTCACGGTGATAGTGCCCATGGTGACAGTGCACACGGTCATAATGGGCATTGTTACAGAGTTCATGGTGACAGCACACGGTGGCAGTGGCCATGGAGACAGTGCCCACAATGACAGTGCCCATGGTGACAGTGCCGACAGTGACAGTGCCCATGGTGACACTTCTCATGGTGACAGTGCCCATGGGGACAGTTAGCATGGTGAGATTTCTAATGGTGATAGTGCCCGTTGTGCCAGTGCTCACAGTAACAATGCCCATGGGGCCAGTGCCCATAGAGTCATTCCGCACGGTCACATTTCTCACGGTGAAAGTGCCTATGGTGATATTAACCATGGTGACACTGCACATGGTGGCAGAGCAAAATGGTGACAGTGCCCATGGTGACATTGCTCATGGTGACTTTGCTTACGGTGATAGTCCTTACAGTGACAGTACGCATGGTGACACTGCACACAGTGACAGTGTTCATGGTGAAAGTGTTCACGGTGATAGTTCCCATGGTGAGATTGTCCTGGTAACAGTGCCCATAGTCACAATTCTCATGGTGTAGTGCTCACAGTGACAGTGCCCATGGTGTCATGCCCATGGTGACAGTGCTCATGGTGACAGTGCTCATGTTGGCAGAGCCATAAATAAGAGTGCTCATTGTGGCAGTGCTCATGGTGTCCGTGCTCATGGTGACAGTGCCCATGATTACAGTGTTTATGGTGATAGATGTCACGGTGTCAGTGCCCACGCGGAGAGTGCCAAGGCTGACAAAGCCCAGGGTGATACTTCCCATTGTGACAGTGCCCACGGTGACAGTGCCCATGGTGACAGCACCCAGTGTGACAAGGCGCATGGTGACAGTGCTCACGGTGACAGTGCCCATGGTGACAGTGCCGATGGTGAGAGTGCCAATAGTGACAGTGCTCATGGTGAAACTGCCCACAGAGACATCGCCCATGGTGATAGTGTTCATGGTGACAACCCCACGGTGACAGTGCCAATGTTGATAGTCCCAGTGGTGACAGGTCTTACACTGAATGTGACCATGGTGTCTGTGCTCATGGTGACAGTGCTCAAGGTTATAGTCTCCATGTTGACAGTGCCGATGGTGACAATTCTCACGGTGACAGGGCCTATGGTGAAAATTCTCATAGTGACAGTGTTCACGGTGACAGTGCCCATGGTGCTATTACCCATGGTGACAGTTCTCATAGTGAAACTGCCCATGTTGACACTGCCCATGGTGGCAGTGCAAAATGGTGACAGTGCCCATGGTGATATTGCTCATGGTGACATTGCTTATGGTGATAGTGTGTATGGTGAAACTGCACACAGTGACATTGCTCATGGTGACAGTGTTCATGGCGTTAGTTCCTATGGTGAATGTGACCATGGGGACAGTGCCCATAGTCACAATTCTCATGGTGTAGTGCTCACGGTGACAGTGCCCATGGTGACAATACACAGGGTGACAGTATTCCTGGTGACATTGCTCATGGTGAGAGTGCCCATGTTCACAACTGTCACGGTGATAGTTCCCATGGTGACAATACCCAGGGTAACAGAGCTGATGGTAAAAGTGTTCACGGTGACAGTGCCCATGGTGACAGTACCTAAGGTGACAATTCCCATGGTGAGACTGCTCATAGACAGTGCCCATGGTGACAATACCCAGCGTGTCCTGTCCATGGTGACAGTGATCATGGTGACACATCTCATGAGGACAGTGCCATAAGTGACAGTGCTCATTGTGGCAGTGCTCATGGTGACAGTGCCCATGGTGACAGTGCCTATGGTGATAGATATCATGGTGGCTGTGCCCAGGGAGACATTGCCCACGCTGACAAGACCCATGGTGATACTTCCCATTGTGACAGTGCCATCGGTGGCAGAGCCCATGGTGACAGTGCCCAAGATCACAGAGCCCATGGTGAGAGTGCTAACGGTGACTGTGCCCATGGTGACAGCACCCAGTGTGAAAATGCCCATTGTGACAGTGCTCACGGTGACCATGCCAATGGTGATAGTGCCAATAGTGAGAGTGCTCACGGTGACACTGCCCATGGACACACTGCCCATTGTGATAGTGCCCATCATGACAACCCCTCGGAGGCAGTGCCAATGGTGAGAGTCCCCGTGGTGACAGTTCTCATGGTGAAAGTGATCCTTTTGAAATTGCTCATGGTGACAGTGCTCATGGTGACAGTGCTCAAGGTGATAGTCTCCATGTTGACAGTGTGCATGGTGACTGTTCTCACGGTGACAGTGCCTATGGTGATTATGCTCTTAGTGACAGTGCTCATGGTGACAGTGCCCATGGTGACAGTGACCACGGTGACTGTTCTCACCGTGGTAGTGCCCATGGTGACAGTGTTCATGATGACAGTCCGCATTAAGGCTGTGCCCGTGGTGACATTGCTAATGGTGATAATTCTCACGGTGATAGTACGCACGTTGAAAATGACAAAGGTGACAACACCCAGGTGATAATAATCATGGTGAAAGTGCCCATGGTGGCAGTTCTCATACTGACAGTTCTTGTGACAGTGCTCATGGTGGCAGTGCTCGTGGTGACAGTGCTCTTGGTGACAGTGCTCATGGTGGCAGTGCCCATGGTGAGACTACCGATGGTGACCCTGCCCATGGTGACAGTGCACATGGTCATGGTGCCTCTGGTGGCAGTGCAATATAGTGAGAATGCCCATGATGATATTGCTCATGGTGATAGTGCCCATGGTGAGAGTGCCCATGGTTCCAGTGCTCATGGTGACAGTGCCCATTGTGACAGTGCCCTTGGTGACAGTGCACACCATGAGAGTGCCCATGGTGTCTGTGCCCATGGTGACAGTTCTTATCATGAGAGTGTTCACGGTAGCAGTGTTCATGGTAATAGTGCTCACGGAGGCATTGCCCACAATGAGAGTGCCCACGGTGAGAATACTGACTGTGACAGTGCCCATGATGACTTTTCTCTCTGTGACAGTGCCCTTGGGGACAGTTAGCACAGTGAGATTTCTCACAGTGATAGTGCACATTGTTTCAGTGCTCATAGTGACAAGACCCTAGGCGCCAGTGCCCATCATGGCATTGCTCACGGTGATATTTCTCACGGTGACAGTGCCCATGGTGATATTACCCATGGTGACAGTACTCAGTGATCAAGTGCTCATGGTGACATGGCATAAGGTGATAATGCTCACGGTGGCAGTGCAAAATGGTGACAGTGCCCATGGGGACATTGCTTAATGTGATAGTCCTTGTGGTGACATTGTGCATGGTGACATTGCCCACCATGACAGTGCTCTTGTTGACAGTGCTCATGGTGATAGTGCCAATGTTGGAAGTGCCCATCGTGAAAGTGTCCATGGTGACAGTTCTTATGATGAGAGTGGTCAGAGTGGCAGTGCTCATGGTGAAAGTGCCCATGGTGACAGAGCCCACGGTGACAGTGTCCATAGTTATAGTGTCCATGGTGACAGTACTAACAGTGAAATTGTCCATGGGGACACTGCCCATGGTGAAAGTGCCCATGGTCACAACACTCACGGTGATAGTGCTCACGGTGAGAGTGGCCATGGTGACAGTGACCACGGTGACAGTTCTAATGGTGATACTGCCCATGATGACAGTGCTCATGGTGACAGTCCACATTGTACCAGTGCCCAAGGTGACAGTGCTCATGGTGACAGTGCCCAAAGTCACAATACCCATGGTGACAGTGCCCAGGCTGACAGTTCTCAAGGTGATAGTGCCCATGGTGACAGTGCCCATGGTGATACAGAGAATGGGGACAGTGCTTATGGTGACAGTGGTCATGGTTGCAGTACCCATGGTGATAGTGCTGAAACTGACAGTGCCCTTGGGGATAGTGCCCATGGTGAGTGTGCTCGTGTTAATTGTGTCCATGGTGGCAGTTCCCATTGTGAAAGTGCTCATGATGACAGTGCCCATGTGG
The DNA here is from genome assembly GCF_964341445.2 of Mesoplodon mirus. Taxonomy (NCBI): domain Eukaryota; kingdom Metazoa; phylum Chordata; class Mammalia; order Artiodactyla; family Ziphiidae; genus Mesoplodon; species Mesoplodon mirus. The sequence goes on from NW_028295589.1 coordinate 318,743, forward strand.
GTAGTTCCCATGGTGACAGTGCTCATGGTGATAGTGACCATGTTAAGAGTGCACATGGTGGCTGTGCCCTTGGTGACAGTGCCCATGATGACAGTATTCATGGTGACAGTGCTCACGGTGATAATGCCCATGGTGGCAGTGCACATGGTGGTAGTGCACATGGTGGCAGTGAAAAATGGGGACAGTTCCCATGCTGACAGTTCTCATTGTGACAATGCACACGGTCACAACCGATGCTGACACTGCTCATGGTAGCTGTACCCTTGGTGACAGTGCTCAGAGTGATAGTGCCCATGGTGGCAGTGTCCATGGTGACACTGCCCATGGTGACAATGCCCATGATGACATTGCCCATGGAGTCAATGCCCACGGAGCCATTGCCTATGGTAACAGTGCTCACAGTGACAGTACCCATGGTAACAGTGACCATGGTGAGAGTGCTCATGGTGATAGTGTCTATGGTGACAGATCACACTATGACAGTCCGCATTGTGCCAGTACCAATAGTGACAGTGCCCATGGTGACATTGACCACGGTGAGAGTGATCACGGTGCTAGTGCTCACAGTAATAGTGCTCATGGTGACAGTGCCGACAGTGAAGGTGCTCACGGTGACAGTGCCTCTGGTGATAGTGCCCATGGTGAGAGTCCGCCCATTGATAGTGCCCATGGTGGCAGTTACCATTGTGAAAATGCTCATGATGACATTGCCCATGTTGGTAGTCCCCATGGTGACAGTGCTCACGGTGATAGTGACCTTGGTAACTGTGCACATGGTGGCCGTGCCCTTGGTGACAGTGCCAATGATGACAGTACTCATGGTGACAGTTCTCACGGTGATAGTGCCCATGGTGATATTGCACATGGTGGCAGTGAAAAATGGTGACAGTGCCCATGTTGACAGTTCTCATGGTGACAGTGCACACGGTGACAACCCATGCAGACAGTACTCACGGTGACAGTTCTCATGGTTGCAGTACCCATGGTGACAGTGCTCACAGTGATACTGCCCATGGTGGCAGTGCCCATGGTGACAGTGCCCATGGTGACACTGCCCATGATGACAGTGCCCATGGTGAAAGTTCCCACGGCGCCATTGCCTATGGTGACAGTGCTCATGGTAACAGTGCCCATGGTGACAGTGACCATGGTGAGAGTGCTCACACTGATAGTGCCCATGGTGACAGGGCTCATGGTGCCAGTCCGCATTGTGCCAGTACCCATGGCGACAGTGCTCATGGTGACACTGACCACAGTGAGAGTGCTCACTGTGATAGAGCTCACGGTAATAGTGCTCATGGTGACAGTGCAAAGGGTGACAATACCCATGGTGACAGTACTCATGTTGAAAATACCCATGGTGGCAGTTCTCATGGTGACAGTGCTCATAATAGCAGTGCCCAAGTTGGCAGTCCTCGTGGTGACAGTGCTAATGGTGACAGTGCTCTTGGTGGCAGTTCCCATGGGGACAGTACCGATGGTGACCCTGTGCATTGTTACAGTGCCCATGGTAACCGTGCTCACGGTGGTAGTGCACATCGTGACAGTGCCCATGGTGGCAGTTCACCTGGTGACAGTGCTAAATCGTGACAGTGCACATGCTGACAGTGCTCACGGTGATAGTGCCCATGGTGACAGTGCCCACGGTGATAATGGGTATTATTACAGTGTTCATCTTGACAGAGCCCAAGGTGGCAGTGGCCATGGTGACAGTGCCCACAATGACAGTGCCCATGGTAACAGTGCCGACAGTGACAGTGCCCATGGTGACACTTCTCACAGTGAATGTGCCCATGGGGACAGTTACCATGATGAGATTTCTCACGGTGATAGTGCCCGTTGTGACAGTGCTCACACTGACAATGCCCATGGTGCCACAGCCCATAGAGACATTCCGCACGGTCACTTTTCTCACGGTGAAAGTACCTATGGTGACACTGCACCTGGTGGCAGTGCAAAATGGTGACAGTGCCCATGGTGACATTGCTCATAGTGACTTTGCTTACAGTGATAGTCCTTACGGTGACACTGTGCATAGTGACACTGCACACAGTTGCAGTGTTCATGGTGACAGTGTTCACGGTGATACTTTCCATGGTGATAGTGCCCATGGTGACACTGCACATGGTGGCAGTGAAAAATGGTGACAGTGCCCCTGTTGTCAGTTCTCATGGTGACCGTGCACATGGTGACAACCCGTGCAGACTGTACTCATGGTGACAGTACTCACGGTGACAGTTCTCATGTTTGCAGTATCCATGGTGACAGTGCTCACAGTGATAGTGCCCATGGTGAGAGTGCCCATGATGACAGGGCCCATGGTGCCATTGCCTATGGTGACAGTGCTCATGGTAACAGTGCCCAAGGTGACAGTGACCATGGTGAGAGTGCTCACACTGATGGTGCCCATGGTGACAGTGCTCATGGTGTCTGTCTACATTGTGCCAGTACCCATGGCAACAGTGCTCATGGTGACAGGGACCACAGTGAGAGAGCTCACAGTGAGAGTGCTCACTTTAATAGTGCTCATGGTGACAGTGCAAATGGTGACAATACCATGGTGACAGTACTCATGTTGAAAATACCCATGGTGGCAGTTCTCATAGCGACAGATCTCATGGTGACATTGCTCATAATAGCAGTGCCCAGGTGCCAGTGCTCGTGGTGACGGTGCTAATGGTGACAGTGCTCTTGGTGGCAGTTCCCATCGGGACAATACTGATGGTGACACTGTGCATTGTTACAGTGCCCATGGTAACCGTGTTCACGGTGATAGTGCACATCGTGACAGTGCCCATGGTGGTAGTTCACCTGGTGACAGTGCTAAATAGTGACAGTGCACATGCTGACAGTGCTCACGGTGATAGTGCCCATGGTGACAGTGCACACGGTCATAATGGGCATTGTTACAGAGTTCATGGTGACAGCACACGGTGGCAGTGGCCATGGAGACAGTGCCCACAATGACAGTGCCCATGGTGACAGTGCCGACAGTGACAGTGCCCATGGTGACACTTCTCATGGTGACAGTGCCCATGGGGACAGTTAGCATGGTGAGATTTCTAACGGTGATAGTGCCCGTTGTGCCAGTGCTCACAGTAACAATGCCCATGCGGCCAGTGCCCATAGAGTCATTCCGCACGGTCACATTTCTCACGGTGAAAGTGCCTATGGTGATCTTAACCATGGTGACACTGCACATGGTGGCAGAGCAAAATGGCGACAGTGCCCATGGTGACATTGCTCATGGTGACTTTGCTTACGGTGATAGTCCTTACAGTGACAGTACGCATGGTGACACTGCACACAGTGACAGTGTTCATGGTGAAAGTGTTCACGGTGATAGTTCCCATGGTGAGATTGTCCTGGTAACAGTGCCCATAGTCACAATTCTCATGGTGTAGTGCTCACAGTGACAGTGCCCATGGTGTCATGCCCATGGTGACAGTGCTCATGGTGACAGTGCTCATGTTGGCAGAGCCATAAATAAGAGTGCTCATTGTGGCAGTGCTCATGGTGTCTGTGCTCATGGTGACAGTGCCCATGATTACAGTGTTTATGGTGATAGATGTCACGGTGTCAGTGCCCACGCGGAGAGTGCCAAGGCTGACAAAGCCCAGGGTGATACTTCCCATTGTGACAGTGCCCACGGTGACAGTGCCCATGGTGACAGCACCCAGTGTGACAAGGCGCATGGTGACAGTGCTCACGGTGACAGTGCCCATGGTGACAGTGCCAATGGTGAGAGTGCCAATAGTGACAGTGCTCATGGTGAAACTGCCCACAGAGACATCGCCCATGGTGATAGTGTTCATGGTGACAACCCCACGGTGACAGTGCCAATGTTGATAGTCCCAGTGGTGACAGGTCTTACATTGAATGTGACCATGGTGTCTGTGCTCATGGTGACAGTGCTCAAGGTTATAGTCTCCATGTTGACAGTGCCGATGGTGACAATTCTCACGGTGACAGGGCCTGTGGTGAAAATTCTCATAGTGACAGTGTTCACGGTGACAGTGCCCATGGTGCTATTACCCATGGTGACAGTTCTCATAGTGAAACTGCCCATGTTGACACTGCCCATGGTGGCAGTGCAAAATGGTGACAGTGCCCATGGTGATATTGCTCATGGTGGCATTGCTTATGGTGATAGTGTGTATGGTGAAACTGCACACAGTGACTTTGCTCATGGTGACAGTGTTCATGGCGTTAGTTCCTATGGTGAATGTGACCATGGGGACAGTGCCCATAGTCACAATTCTCATGGTGTAGTGCTCACGGTGACAGTGCCCATGGTGACAATACACAGGGTGACAGTATTCTTGGTGACATTGCTCATGGTGAGAGTGCCCATGTTTACAACTGTCACGGTGATAGTTCCCATGGTGACAATACCCAGGGTAACAGAGCTGATGGTAAAAGTGTTCACGGTGACAGTGCCCATGGTGACAGTACCTAAGGTGACAATTCCCATGGTGAGACTGCTCATAGACAGTGCCCATGGTGACAATACCCAGCGTGTCCTGTCCATGGTGACAGTGATCATGGTGACACATCTCATGAGGACAGTGCCATAAGTGACAGTGCTCATTGTGGCAGTGCTCATGGTGACAGTGCCCATGGTGACAGTGCCTATGGTGATAGATATCATGGTGGCTGTGCCCAGGGAGACATTGCCCACGCTGACAAGACCCATGGTGATACTTCCCATTGTGACAGTGCCATCGGTGGCAGAGCCCATGGTGACAGTGCCCAAGATCACAGAGCCCATGGTGAGAGTGCTAACGGTGACTGTGCCCATGGTGACAGCACCCAGTGTGACAATGCCCATTGTAACAGTGCTCACGGTGACCATGCCAATGGTGATAGTGCCAATAGTGAGAGTGCTCACGGTGACACTGCCCATGGACACACTGCCCATTGTGATAGTGCCCATCATGACAACCCCTCGGAGGCAGTGCCAATGGTGAGAGTCCCCGTGGTGACAGTTCTCATGGTGAAAGTGATCCTTTTGAAATTGCTCATGGTGACAGTGCTCATGGTGACAGTGCTCAAGGTGATAGTCTCCATGTTGACAGTGTGCATGGTGACTGTTCTCACGGTGACAGTGCCTATGGTGATTATGCTCTTAGTGACAGTGCTCATGGTGACAGTGCCCATGGTGACAGTGACCACGGTGACTGTTCTCACCGTGGTAGTGCCCATGGTGACAGTGTTCATGATGACAGTCCGCATTAAGGCTGTGCCCGTGGTGACATTGCTAATGGTGATAATTCTCACGGTGATAGTACGCACGTTGAAAATGACAAAGGTGACAACACCCAGGTGATAATAATCATGGTGAAAGTGCCCATGGTGGCAGTTCTCATACTGACAGTTCTTGTGACAGTGCTCATGGTGGCAGTGCTCGTGGTGACAGTGCTCTTGGTGACAGTGCTCATGGTGGCAGTGCCCATGGTGAGACTACCGATGGTGACCCTGCCCATGGTGACAGTGCACATGGTCATGGTGCCTCTGGTGGCAGTGCAATATAGTGAGAATGCCCATGATGATATTGCTCATGGTGATAGTGCCCATGGTGAGAGTGCCCATGGTTCCAGTGCTCATGGTGACAGTGCCCATTGTGACAGTGCCCTTGGTGACAGTGCACACCATGAGAGTGCCCATGGTGTCTGTGCCCATGGTGACAGTTCTTATCATGAGAGTGTTCACGGTAGCAGTGTTCATGGTAATAGTGCTCAGGGAGGCATTGCCCACAATGAGAGTGCCCACGGTGAGAATACTGACTGTGACAGTGCCCATGATGACTTTTCTCTCTGTGACAGTGCCCTTGGGGACAGTTAGCACGGTGAGATTTCTCACAGTGATAGTGCACATTGTTTCAGTGCTCATAGTGACAAGACCCTAGGCGCCAGTGCCCATCATGGCATTGCTCACGGTGATATTTCTCACGGTGACAGTGCCCATGGTGATATTACCCATGGTGACAGTACTCAGTGATCAAGTGCTCATGGTGACATGGCATAAGGTGATAATGCTCACGGTGGCAGTGCAAAATGGTGACAGTGCCCATGGGGACATTGCTTAATGTGATAGTCCTTGTGGTGACATTGTGCATGGTGACATTGCCCACCATGACAGTGCTCTTTTTGACAGTGCTCATGGTGATAGTGCCAATGTTGGAAGTGCCCATCGTGAAAGTGTCCATGGTGACAGTTCTTATGATGAGAGTGGTCAGAGTGGCAGTGCTCATGGTGAAAGTGCCCATGGTGACAGAGCCCACGGTGACAGTGTCCATAGTTATAGTGTCCATGGTGACAGTACTAACAGTGAAATTGTCCATGGGGACACTGCCCATGGTGAAAGTGCCCATGGTCACAACACTCACGGTGATAGTGCTCACGGTGAGAGTGGCCATGGTGACAGTGACCACGGTGACAGTTCTAATGGTGATACTGCCCATGATGACAGTGCTCATGGTGACAGTCCACATTGTACCAGTGCCCAAGGTGACAGTGCTCATGGTGACAGTGCCCAAAGTCACAATACCCATGGTGACAGTGCCCAGGCTGACAGTTCTCAAGGTGATAGTGCCCATGGTGACAGTGCCCATGGTGATACAGAGAATGGGGACAGTGCTTATGGTGACAGTGGTCATGGTTGCAGTACCCATGGTGATAGTGCTGAAACTGACAGTGCCCTTGGGGATAGTGCCCATGGTGAGTGTGCTCGTGTTAATTGTGTCCATGGTGGCAGTTCCCATTGTGAAAGTGCTCATGATGACAGTGCCCATGTGGGTAGTTCCCATGGTGACAGTGCTCATGGTGATAGTGACCATGTTAAGAGTGCACATGGTGGCTGTGCCCTTGGTGACAGTGCCCATGATGACAGTATTCATGGTGACAGTGCTCACGGTGATAATGCCCATGGTGGCAGTGCACATGGTGGTAGTGCACATGGTGGCAGTGAAAAATGGGGACAGTTCCCATGCTGACAGTTCTCATTGTGACAATGCACACAGTCACAACCGATGCTGACACTGCTCATGGTAGCTGTACCCTTGGTGACAGTGCTCAGAGTGATAGTGCCCATGGTGGCAGTGTCCATGGTGACACTGCCCATGGTGACAATGCCCATGATGACAGTGCCCATGGAGTCAGTGCCCACGGAGCCATTGCCTATGGTAACAGTGCTCACAGTGACAGTACCCATGGTAACAGTGACCATGGTGAGAGTGCTCATGGTGATAGTGTCTATGGTGACAGATCACACTGTGACAGTCCGCATTGTGCCAGTACCAATAGTGACAGTACCCATGGTGACATTGACCACGGTGAGAGTGATCACGGTGCTAGTGCTCACAGTAATAGTGCTCATGGTGACAGTGCCGACAGTGAAGGTGCTCACGGTGACAGTGCCTCTGGTGATAGTGCCCATGGTGAGAGTCCGCCCATTGATAGTGTCCATGGTGGCAGTTCCCATTGTGAAAATGCTCATGATGACATTGCCCATGTTGGTAGTCCCCATGGTGACAGTGCTCACGGTGATAGTGACCTTGGTAACTGTGCACATGGTGGCCGTGCCCTTGGTGACAGTGCCAATGATGACAGTACTCATGGTGACAGTTCTCACGGTGATAGTGCCCATGGTGATATTGCACATGGTGGCAGTGAAAAATGGTGACAGTGCCCATGTTGACAGTTCTCATGGTGACAGTGCACACGGTGACAACCCATGCAGACAGTACTCACGGTGACAGTTCTCATGGTTGCAGTACCCATGGTGACAGTGCTCACAGTGATACTGCCCATGGTGGCAGTGCCCATGGTGACAGTGCCCATGGTGACACTGCCCATGATGACAGTGCCCATGGTGAAAGTTCCCACGGCGCCATTGCCTATGGTGACAGTGCTCATGGTAACAGTGCCCATGGTGACAGTGACCATGGTGAGAGTGCTCACACTGATAGTGCCCATGGTGACAGGGCTCATGGTGCCAGTCCGCATTGTGCCAGTACCCATGGCGACAGTGCTCATGGTGACACTGACCACAGTGAGAGTGCTCACTGTGATAGAGCTCACGGTAATAGTGCTCATGGTGACAGTGCAAATGGTGACAATACCCATGGTGACAGTACTCATGTTGAAAATACCCATGGTGGCAGTTCTCATGGTGACAGTGCTCATAATAGCAGTGCCCAAGGTGGCAGTCCTCGTGGTGACAGTGCTAATGGTGACAGTGCTCTTGGTGGCAGTTCCCATGGGGACATTACCGATGGTGACCCTGTGCATTGTTACAGTGCCCATGGTAACCGTGCTCACGGTGGTAGTGCACATCGTGACAGTGCCCATGGTGGCAGTTCACCTGGTGACAGTGCTAAATCGTGACAGTGCACATGCTGACAGTGCTCACGGTGATAGTGCCCATGGTGACAGTGCCCACGGTGATAATGGGTATTATTACAGTGTTCATCTTGACAGAGCCCAAGTTGGCAGTGGCCATGGTGACAGTGCCCACAATGACAGTGCCCATGGTAACAGTGCCGACAGTGACAGTGCCCATGGTGACACTTCTCACAGTGAATGTGCCCATGGGGACAGTTACCATGATGAGATTTCTCACGGTGATAGTGCCCGTTGTGACAGTGCTCACACTGACAATGCCCATGGTGCCACTGCCCATAGAGACATTCCGCACGGTCACTTTTCTCACGGTGAAAGTACCTATGGTGACACTGCACCTGGTGGCAGTGCAAAATGGTGACAGTGCCCATGGTGACATTGCTCATAGTGACTTTGCTTACAGTGATAGTCCTTACGGTGACAGTGTGCACAGTGACACTGCACACAGTTGCAGTGTTCATGGTGACAGTGTTCACGGTGATACTTTCCATGGTGATAGTGCCCATGGTGACACTGCACATGGTGGCAGTGAAAAATGGTGACAGTGCCCCTGTTGTCAGTTCTCATGGTGACCGTGCACATGGTGACAACCCGTGCAGACTGTACTCATGGTGACAGTACTCACGGTGACAGTTCTCATGTTTGCAGTATCCATGGTGACAGTGCTCACAGTGATAGTGCCCATGGTGAGAGTGCCCATGATGACAGGGCCCATGGTGCCATTGCCTATGGTGACAGTGCTCATGGTAACAGTGCCCAAGGTGACAGTGACCATGGTGAGAGTGCTCACACTGATGGTGCCCATGGTGACAGTGCTCATGGTGTCTGTCTACATTGTGCCAGTACCCATGGCAACAGTGCTCATGGTGACAGGGCCCACAGTGAGAGAGCTCACGGTGAGAGTGCTCACGGTAATAGTGCTCATGGTGACAGTGCAAATGGTGACAATACCATGGTGACAGTACTCATGTTGAAAATACCCATGGTGGCAGTTCTCATAGCGACAGATCTCATGGTGACATTGCTCATAATAGCAGTGCCCAGGTGCCAGTGCTCGTGGTGACGGTGCTAATGGTGACAGTGCTCTTGGTGGCAGTTCCCATCGGGACAATACTGATGGTGACACTGTGCATTGTTACAGTGCCCATGGTAACCGTGTTCACGGTGATAGTGCACATCGTGACAGTGCCCATGGTGGTAGTTCACCTGGTGACAGTGCTAAATAGTGACAGTGCACATGCTGACAGTGCTCACGGTGATAGTGCCCATGGTGACAGTGCACACGGTCATAATGGGCATTGTTACAGAGTTCATGGTGACAGCACACGGTGGCAGTGGCCATGGAGACAGTGCCCACAATGACAGTGCCCATGGTGACAGTGCCGACAGTGACAGTGCCCATGGTGACACTTCTCATGGTGACAGTGCCCATGGGGACAGTTAGCATGGTGAGATTTCTAATGGTGATAGTGCCCGTTGTGCCAGTGCTCACAGTAACAATGCCCATGGGGCCAGTGCCCATAGAGTCATTCCGCACGGTCACATTTCTCACGGTGAAAGTGCCTATGGTGATATTAACCATGGTGACACTGCACATGGTGGCAGAGCAAAATGGTGACAGTGCCCATGGTGACATTGCTCATGGTGACTTTGCTTACGGTGATAGTCCTTACAGTGACAGTACGCATGGTGACACTGCACACAGTGACAGTGTTCATGGTGAAAGTGTTCACGGTGATAGTTCCCATGGTGAGATTGTCCTGGTAACAGTGCCCATAGTCACAATTCTCATGGTGTAGTGCTCACAGTGACAGTGCCCATGGTGTCATGCCCATGGTGACAGTGCTCATGTTGGCAGAGCCATAAATAAGAGTGCTCATTGTGGCAGTGCTCATGGTGTCCATGCTCATGGTGACAGTGCCCATGATTACAGTGTTTATGGTGATAGATGTCACGGTGTCAGTGCCCACGCGGAGAGTGCCAAGGCTGACAAAGCCCAGGGTGATACTTCCCATTGTGACAGTGCCCACGGTGACAGTGCCCATGGTGACAGCACCCAGTGTGACAAGGCGCATGGTGACAGTGCTCACGGTGACAGTGCCCATGGTGACAGTGCCGATGGTGAGAGTGCCAATAGTGACAGTGCTCATGGTGAAACTGCCCACAGAGACATCGCCCATGGTGATAGTGTTCATGGTGACAACCCCACGGTGACAGTGCCAATGTTGATAGTCCCAGTGGTGACAGGTCTTACACTGAATGTGACCATGGTGTCTGTGCTCATGGTGACAGTGCTCAAGGTTATAGTCTCCATGTTGACAGTGCCGATGGTGACAATTCTCACGGTGACAGGGCCTATGGTGAAAATTCTCATAGTGACAGTGTTCACGGTGACAGTGCCCATGGTGCTATTACCCATGGTGACAGTTCTCATAGTGAAACTGCCCATGTTGACACTGCCCATGGTGGCAGTGCAAAATGGTGACAGTGCCCATGGTGATATTGCTCATGGTGACATTGCTTATGGTGATAGTGTGTATGGTGAAACTGCACACAGTGACATTGCTCATGGTGACAGTGTTCATGGCGTTAGTTCCTATGGTGAATGTGACCATGGGGACAGTGCCCATAGTCACAATTCTCATGGTGTAGTGCTCACGGTGACAGTGCCCATGGTGACAATACACAGGGTGCCAGTATTCATGGTGACATTGCTCATGGTGAGAGTGCCCATGTTCACAACTGTCACGGTGATAGTTCCCATGGTGACAATACCCAGGGTAACAGAGCTGATGGTAAAAGTGTTCACGGTGACAGTGCCCATGGTGACAGTACCTAAGGTGACAATTCCCATGGTGAGACTGCTCATAGACAGTGCCCATGGTGACAATACCCAGCGTGTCCTGTCCATGGTGACAGTGATCATGGTGACACATCTCATGAGGACAGTGCCATAAGTGACAGTGCTCATGGTGACAGTGCCCATGGTGACAGTGCCTATGGTGATAGATATCATGGTGGCTGTGCCCAGGGAGACATTGCCCACGCTGACAAGACCCATGGTGATACTTCCCATTGTGACAGTGCCATCGGTGGCAGAGCCCATGGTGACAGTGCCCAAGATCACAGAGCCCATGGTGAGAGTGCTAACGGTGACTGTGCCCATGGTGACAGCACCCAGTGTGAAAATGCCCATTGTGACAGTGCTCACGGTGACCATGCCAATGGTGATAGTGCCAATAGTGAGAGTGCTCACGGTGACACTGCCCATGGACACACTGCCCATTGTGATAGTGCCCATCATGACAACCCCTCGGAGGCAGTGCCAATGGTGAGAGTCCCCGTGGTGACAGTTCTCATGGTGAAAGTGATCCTTTTGAAATTGCTCATGGTGACAGTGCTCATGGTGACAGTGCTCAAGGTGATAGTCTCCATGTTGACAGTGTGCATGGTGACTGTTCTCACGGTGACAGTGCCTATGGTGATTATGCTCTTAGTGACAGTGCTCATGGTGACAGTGCCCATGGTGACAGTGACCACGGTGACTGTTCTCACCGTGGTAGTGCCCATGGTGACAGTGTTCATGATGACAGTCCGCATTAAGGCTGTGCCCGTGGTGACATTGCTAATGGTGATAATTCTCACGGTGATAGTACGCACGTTGAAAATGACAAAGGTGACAACACCCAGGTGATAATAATCATGGTGAAAGTGCCCATGGTGGCAGTTCTCATACTGACAGTTCTTGTGACAGTGCTCATGGTGGCAGTGCTCGTGGTGACAGTGCTCTTGGTGACAGTGCTCATGGTGGCAGTGCCCATGGTGAGACTACCGATGGTGACCCTGCCCATGGTGACAGTGCACATGGTCATGGTGCCTCTGGTGGCAGTGCAATATAGTGAGAATGCCCATGATGATATTGCTCATGGTGATAGTGCCCATGGTGAGAGTGCCCATGGTTCCAGTGCTCATGGTGACAGTGCCCATTGTGACAGTGCCCTTGGTGACAGTGCACACCATGAGAGTGCCCATGGTGTCTGTGCCCATGGTGACAGTTCTTATCATGAGAGTGTTCACGGTAGCAGTGTTCATGGTAATAGTGCTCACGGAGGCATTGCCCACAATGAGAGTGCCCACGGTGAGAATACTGACTGTGACAGTGCCCATGATGACTTTTCTCTCTGTGACAGTGCCCTTGGGGACAGTTAGCACGGTGAGATTTCTCACAGTGATAGTGCACATTGTTTCAGTGCTCATAGTGACAAGACCCTAGGCGCCAGTGCCCATCATGGCATTGCTCACGGTGATATTTCTCACGGTGACAGTGCCCATGGTGATATTACCCATGGTGACAGTACTCAGTGATCAAGTGCTCATGGTGACATGGCATAAGGTGATAATGCTCACGGTGGCAGTGCAAAATGGTGACAGTGCCCATGGGGACATTGCTCATAGTGACTTTGCTTACAGTGATAGTCCTTACGGTGACACTGTGCATAGTGACACTGCACACAGTTGCAGTGTTCATGGTGACAGTGTTCACGGTGATACTTTCCATGGTGATAGTGCCCATGGTGACACTGCACATGGTGGCAGTGAAAAATGGTGACAGTGCCCCTGTTGTCAGTTCTCATGGTGACCGTGCACATGGTGACAACCCGTGCAGACTGTACTCATGGTGACAGTACTCACGGTGACAGTTCCCATGTTTGCAGTATCCATGGTGACAGTGCTCACAGTGATAGTGCCCATGGTGAGAGTGCCCATGATGACAGGGCCCATGGTGCCATTGCCTATGGTGACAGTGCTCATGGTAACAGTGCCCAAGGTGACAGTGACCATGGTGAGAGTGCTCACACTGATGGTGCCCATGGTGACAGTGCTCATGGTGTCTGTCTACATTGTGCCAGTACCCATGGCAACAGTGCTCATGGTGACAGGGACCACAGTGAGAGAGCTCACGGTGAGAGTGCTCACGGTAATAGTGCTCATGGTGACAGTGCAAATGGTGACAATACCATGGTGACAGTACTCATGTTGAAAATACCCATGGTGGCAGTTCTCATAGCGACAGATCTCATGGTGACATTGCTCATAATAGCAGTGCCCAGGTGCCAGTGCTCGTGGTGACGGTGCTAATGGTGACAGTGCTCTTGGTGGCAGTTCCCATCGGGACAATACTGATGGTGACACTGTGCATTGTTACAGTGCCCATGGTAACCGTGTTCACGGTGATAGTGCACATCGTGACAGTGCCCATGGTGGTAGTTCACCTGGTGACAGTGCTAAATAGTGACAGTGCACATGCTGACAGTGCTCACGGTGATAGTGCCCATGGTGACAGTGCACACGGTCATAATGGGCATTGTTACAGAGTTCATGGTGACAGCACACGGTGGCAGTGGCCATGGAGACAGTGCCCACAATGACAGTGCCCATGGTGACAGTGCCAACAGTGACAGTGCCCATGGTGACACTTCTCATGGTGACAGTGCCCATGGGGACAGTTAGCATGGTGAGATTTCTAACGGTGATAGTGCCCGTTGTGCCAGTGCTCACAGTAACAATGCCCATGGGGCCAGTGCCCATAGAGTCATTCCGCACGGTCACATTTCTCACGGTGAAAGTGCCTATGGTTATCTTAACCATGGTGACACTGCACATGGTGGCAGAGCAAAATGGCGACAGTGCCCATGGTGACATTGCTCATGGTGACTTTGCTTACGGTGATAGTCCTTACAGTGACAGTACGCATGGTGACACTGCACACAGTGACAGTGTTCATGGTGAAAGTGTTCACGGTGATAGTTCCCATGGTGAGATTGTCCTGGTAACAGTGCCCATAGTCACAATTCTCATGGTGTAGTGCTCACAGTGACAGTGCCCATGGTGTCATGCCCATGGTGACAGTGCTCATGGTGACAGTGCTCATGTTGGCAGAGCCATAAATAAGAGTGCTCATTGTGGCAGTGCTCATGGTGTCCGTGCTCATGGTGACAGTGCCCATGATTACAGTGTTTATGGTGATAGATGTCACGGTGTCAGTGCCCACGCGGAGAGTGCCAAGGCTGACAAAGCCCAGGGTGATACTTCCCATTGTGACAGTGCCCACGGTGACAGTGCCCATGGTGACAGCACCCAGTGTGACAAGGCGCATGGTGACAGTGCTCACGGTGACAGTGCCCATGGTGACAGTGCCGATGGTGAGAGTGCCAATAGTGACAGTGCTCATGGTGAAACTGCCCACAGAGACATCGCCCATGGTGATAGTGTTCATGGTGACAACCCCACGGTGACAGTGCCAATGTTGATAGTCCCAGTGGTGACAGGTCTTACATTGAATGTGACCATGGTGTCTGTGCTCATGGTGACAGTGCTCAAGGTTATAGTCTCCATGTTGACAGTGCCGATGGTGACAATTCTCACGGTGACAGGGCCTATGGTGAAAATTCTCATAGTGACAGTGTTCACGGTGACAGTGCCCATGGTGCTATTACCCATGGTGACAGTACTCATAGTGAAACTGCCCATGTTGACACTGCCCATGGTGGCAGTGCAAAATGGTGACAGTGCCCATGGTGATATTGCTCATGGTGACATTGCTTATGGTGATAGTGTGTATGGTGAAACTGCACACAGTGACATTGCTCATGGTGACAGTGTTCACGGCGTTAGTTCCTATGGTGAATGTGACCATGGGGACAGTGCCCATAGTCACAATTCTCATGGTGTAGTGCTCACGGTGACAGTGCCCATGGTGACAATACACAGGGTGACAGTATTCATGGTGACATTGCTCATGGTGAGAGTGCCCATGTTCACAACTGTCACGGTGATAGTTCCCATGGTGACAATACCCAGGGTAACAGAGCTGATGGTAAAAGTGTTCACGGTGACAGTGCCCATGGTGACAGTACCTAAGGTGACAATTCCCATGGTGAGACTGCTCATAGACAGTGCCCATGGTGACAATACCCAGCGTGTCCTGTCCATGGTGACAGTGATCATGGTGACACATCTCATGAGGACAGTGCCATAAGTGACAGTGCTCATTGTGGCAGTGCTCATGGTGACAGTGCCCATGGTGACAGTGCCTATGGTGATAGATATCATGGTGGCTGTGCCCAGGGAGACATTGCCCACGCTGACAAGACCCATGGTGATACTTCCCATTGTGACAGTGCCATCGGTGGCAGAGCCCATGGTGACAGTGCCCAAGATCACAGAGCCCATGGTGAGAGTGCTAACGGTGACTGTGCCCATGGTGACAGCACCCAGTGTGAAAATGCCCATTGTGACAGTGCTCACGGTGACCATGCCAATGGTGATAGTGCCAATAGTGAGAGTGCTCACGGTGACACTGCCCATGGACACACTGCCCATTGTGATAGTGCCCATCATGACAACCCCTCGGAGGCAGTGCCAATGGTGAGAGTCCCCGTGGTGACAGTTCTCATGGTGAAAGTGATCCTTTTGAAATTGCTCATGGTGACAGTGCTCATGGTGACAGTGCTCAAGGTGATAGTCTCCATGTTGACAGTGTGCATGGTGACTGTTCTCATGGTGACAGTGCCTATGGTGATTATGCTCTTAGTGACAGTGCTCATGGTGACAGTGCCCATGGTGACAGTGACCACGGTGACTGTTCTCACCGTGGTAGTGCCCATGGTGACAGTGTTCATGATGACAGTCCGCATTAAGGCTGTGCCCGTGGTGACATTGCTAATGGTGATAATTCTCACGGTGATAGTACGCACGTTGAAAATGACAAAGGTCACAACACCCAGGTGATAATAATCATGGTGAAAGTGCCCATGGTGGCAGTTCTCATACTGACAGTTCTTGTGACAGTGCTCATGGTGGCAGTGCTCGTGGTGACAGTGCTCTTGGTGACAGTGCTCATGGTGGCAGTGCCCATGGTGAGACTACCGATGGTGACCCTGCCCATGGTGACAGTGCACATGGTCATGGTGCCTCTGGTGGCAGTGCAATATAGTGAGAATGCCCATGATGATATTGCTCATGGTGATAGTGCCCATGGTGAGAGTGCCCATGGTTCCAGTGCTCATGGTGACAGTGCCCATTGTGACAGTGCCCTTGGTGACAGTGCACACCATGAGAGTGCCCATGGTGTCTGTGCCCATGGTGACAGTTCTTATCATGAGAGTGTTCACGGTAGCAGTGTTCATGGTAATAGTGCTCACGGAGGCATTGCCCACAATGAGAGTGCCCACGGTGAGAATACTGACTGTGACAGTGCCCATGATGACTTTTCTCTCTGTGACAGTGCCCTTGGGGACAGTTAGCACGGTGAGATTTCTCACAGTGATAGTGCACATTGTTTCAGTGCTCATAGTGACAAGACCCTAGGCGCCAGTGCCCATCATGGCATTGCTCACGGTGATATTTCTCACGGTGACAGTGCCCATGGTGATATTACCCATGGTGACAGTACTCAGTGATCAAGTGCTCATGGTGACATGGCATAAGGTGATAATGCTCACGGTGGCAGTGCAAAATGGTGACAGTGCCCATGGGGACATTGCTCATAGTGACTTTGCTTACAGTGATAGTCCTTACGGTGACACTGTGCATAGTGACACTGCACACAGTTGCAGTGTTCATGGTGACAGTGTTCACGGTGATACTTTCCATGGTGATAGTGCCCATGGTGACACTGCACATGGTGGCAGTGAAAAATGGTGACAGTGCCCCTGTTGTCAGTTCTCATGGTGACCGTGCACATGGTGACAACCCGTGCAGACTGTACTCATGGTGACAGTACTCACGGTGACAGTTCTCATGTTTGCAGTATCCATGGTGACAGTGCTCACAGTGATAGTGCCCATGGTGAGAGTGCCCATGATGACAGGGCCCATGGTGCCATTGCCTATGGTGACAGTGCTCATGGTAACAGTGCCCAAGGTGACAGTGACCATGGTGAGAGTGCTCACACTGATGGTGCCCATGGTGACAGTGCTCATGGTGTCTGTCTACATTGTGCCAGTACCCATGGCAACAGTGCTCATGGTGACAGGGCCCACAGTGAGAGAGCTCACGGTGAGAGTGCTCACGGTAATAGTGCTCATGGTGACAGTGCAAATGGTGACAATACCATGGTGACAGTACTCATGTTGAAAATACCCATGGTGGCAGTTCTCATAGCGACAGATCTCATGGTGACATTGCTCATAATAGCAGTGCCCAGGTGCCAGTGCTCGTGGTGACGGTGCTAATGGTGACAGTGCTCTTGGTGGCAGTTCCCATCGGGACAATACTGATGGTGACCCTGTGCATTGTTACAGTGCCCATGGTAACCGTGTTCACGGTGATAGTGCACATCGTGACAGTGCCCATGGTGGTAGTTCACCTGGTGACAGTGCTAAATAGTGACAGTGCACATGCTGACAGTGCTCACGGTGATAGTGCCCATGGTGACAGTGCACACGGTCATAATGGGCATTGTTACAGAGTTCATGGTGACAGCACACGGTGGCAGTGGCCATGGAGACAGTGCCCACAATGACAGTGCCCATGGTGACAGTGCCGACAGTGACAGTGCCCATGGTGACACTTCTCATGGTGACAGTGCCCATGGGGACAGTTAGCATGGTGAGATTTCTAATGGTGATAGTGCCCGTTGTGCCAGTGCTCACAGTAACAATGCCCATGGGGCCAGTGCCCATAGAGTCATTCCGCACGGTCACATTTCTCACGGTGAAAGTGCCTATGGTGATATTAACCATGGTGACACTGCACATGGTGGCAGAGCAAAATGGTGACAGTGCCCATGGTGACATTGCTCATGGTGACTTTGCTTACGGTGATAGTCCTTACAGTGACAGTACGCATGGTGACACTGCACACAGTGACAGTGTTCATGGTGAAAGTGTTCACGGTGATAGTTCCCATGGTGAGATTGTCCTGGTAACAGTGCCCATAGTCACAATTCTCATGGTGTAGTGCTCACAGTGACAGTGCCCATGGTGTCATGCCCATGGTGACAGTGCTCATGGTGACAGTGCTCATGTTGGCAGAGCCATAAATAAGAGTGCTCATTGTGGCAGTGCTCATGGTGTCCGTGCTCATGGTGACAGTGCCCATGATTACAGTGTTTATGGTGATAGATGTCACGGTGTCAGTGCCCACGCGGAGAGTGCCAAGGCTGACAAAGCCCAGGGTGATACTTCCCATTGTGACAGTGCCCACGGTGACAGTGCCCATGGTGACAGCACCCAGTGTGACAAGGCGCATGGTGACAGTGCTCACGGTGACAGTGCCCATGGTGACAGTGCCGATGGTGAGAGTGCCAATAGTGACAGTGCTCATGGTGAAACTGCCCACAGAGACATCGCCCATGGTGATAGTGTTCATGGTGACAACCCCACGGTGACAGTGCCAATGTTGATAGTCCCAGTGGTGACAGGTCTTACACTGAATGTGACCATGGTGTCTGTGCTCATGGTGACAGTGCTCAAGGTTATAGTCTCCATGTTGACAGTGCCGATGGTGACAATTCTCACGGTGACAGGGCCTATGGTGAAAATTCTCATAGTGACAGTGTTCACGGTGACAGTGCCCATGGTGCTATTACCCATGGTGACAGTTCTCATAGTGAAACTGCCCATGTTGACACTGCCCATGGTGGCAGTGCAAAATGGTGACAGTGCCCATGGTGATATTGCTCATGGTGACATTGCTTATGGTGATAGTGTGTATGGTGAAACTGCACACAGTGACATTGCTCATGGTGACAGTGTTCATGGCGTTAGTTCCTATGGTGAATGTGACCATGGGGACAGTGCCCATAGTCACAATTCTCATGGTGTAGTGCTCACGGTGACAGTGCCCATGGTGACAATACACAGGGTGACAGTATTCATGGTGACATTGCTCATGGTGAGAGTGCCCATGTTCACAACTGTCACGGTGATAGTTCCCATGGTGACAATACCCAGGGTAACAGAGCTGATGGTAAAAGTGTTCACGGTGACAGTGCCCATGGTGACAGTACCTAAGGTGACAATTCCCATGGTGAGACTGCTCATAGACAGTGCCCATGGTGACAATACCCAGCGTGTCCTGTCCATGGTGACAGTGATCATGGTGACACATCTCATGAGGACAGTGCCATAAGTGACAGTGCTCATGGTGACAGTGCCCATGGTGACAGTGCCTATGGTGATAGATATCATGGTGGCTGTGCCCAGGGAGACATTGCCCACGCTGACAAGACCCATGGTGATACTTCCCATTGTGACAGTGCCATCGGTGGCAGAGCCCATGGTGACAGTGCCCAAGATCACAGAGCCCATGGTGAGAGTGCTAACAGTGACTGTGCCCATGGTGACAGCACCCAGTGTGAAAATGCCCATTGTGACAGTGCTCACGGTGACCATGCCAATGGTGATAGTGCCAATAGTGAGAGTGCTCACGGTGACACTGCCCATGGACACACTGCCCATTGTGATAGTGCCCATCATGACAACCCCTCGGAGGCAGTGCCAATGGTGAGAGTCCCCGTGGTGACAGTTCTCATGGTGAAAGTGATCCTTTTGAAATTGCTCATGGTGACAGTGCTCATGGTGACAGTGCTCAAGGTGATAGTCTCCATGTTGACAGTGTGCATGGTGACTGTTCTCACGGTGACAGTGCCTATGGTGATTATGCTCTTAGTGACAGTGCTCATGGTGACAGTGCCCATGGTGACAGTGACCACGGTGACTGTTCTCACCGTGGTAGTGCCCATGGTGACAGTGTTCATGATGACAGTCCGCATTAAGGCTGTGCCCGTGGTGACATTGCTAATGGTGATAATTCTCACGGTGATAGTACGCACGTTGAAAATGACAAAGGTGACAACACCCAGGTGATAATATTCATGGTGAAAGTGCCCATGGTGGCAGTTCTCATACTGACAGTTCTTGTGACAGTGCTCATGGTGGCAGTGCTCGTGGTGACAGTGCTCTTGGTGACAGTGCTCATGGTGGCAGTGCCCATGGTGAGACTACCGATGGTGACCCTGCCCATGGTGACAGTGCACATGGTCATGGTGCCTCTGGTGGCAGTGCAATATAGTGAGAATGCCCATGATGATATTGCTCATGGTGATAGTGCCCATGGTGAGAGTGCCCATGGTTCCAGTGCTCATGGTGACAGTGCCCATTGTGACAGTGCCCTTGGTGACAGTGCACACCATGAGAGTGCCCATGGTGTCTGTGCCCATGGTGACAGTTCTTATCATGAGAGTGTTCACGGTAGCAGTGTTCATGGTAATAGTGCTCACGGAGGCATTGCCCACAATGAGAGTGCCCACGGTGAGAATACTGACTGTGACAGTGCCCATGATGACTTTTCTCTCTGTGACAGTGCCCTTGGGGACAGTTAGCACGGTGAGATTTCTCACAGTGATAGTGCACATTGTTTCAGTGCTCATAGTGACAAGACCCTAGGCGCCAGTGCCCATCATGGCATTGCTCACGGTGATATTTCTCACGGTGACAGTGCCCATGGTGATATTACCCATGGTGACAGTACTCAGTGATCAAGTGCTCATGGTGACATGGCATAAGGTGATAATGCTCACGGTGGCAGTGCAAAATGGTGACAGTGCCCATGGGGACATTGCTCATAGTGACTTTGCTTACAGTGATAGTCCTTACGGTGACACTGTGCATAGTGACACTGCACACAGTTGCAGTGTTCATGGTGACAGTGTTCACGGTGATACTTTCCATGGTGATAGTGCCCATGGTGACACTGCACATGGTGGCAGTGAAAAATGGTGACAGTGCCCCTGTTGTCAGTTCTCATGGTGACCGTGCACATGGTGACAACCCGTGCAGACTGTACTCATGGTGACAGTACTCACGGTGACAGTTCCCATGTTTGCAGTATCCATGGTGACAGTGCTCACAGTGATAGTGCCCATGGTGAGAGTGCCCATGATGACAGGGCCCATGGTGCCATTGCCTATGGTGACAGTGCTCATGGTAACAGTGCCCAAGGTGACAGTGACCATGGTGAGAGTGCTCACACTGATGGTGCCCATGGTGACAGTGCTCATGGTGTCTGTCTACATTGTGCCAGTACCCATGGCAACAGTGCTCATGGTGACAGGGACCACAGTGAGAGAGCTCACGGTGAGAGTGCTCACGGTAATAGTGCTCATGGTGACAGTGCAAATGGTGACAATACCATGGTGACAGTACTCATGTTGAAAATACCCATGGTGGCAGTTCTCATAGCGACAGATCTCATGGTGACATTGCTCATAATAGCAGTGCCCAGGTGCCAGTGCTCGTGGTGACGGTGCTAATGGTGACAGTGCTCTTGGTGGCAGTTCCCATCGGGACAATACTGATGGTGACACTGTGCATTGTTACAGTGCCCATGGTAACCGTGTTCACGGTGATAGTGCACATCGTGACAGTGCCCATGGTGGTAGTTCACCTGGTGACAGTGCTAAATAGTGACAGTGCACATGCTGACAGTGCTCACGGTGATAGTGCCCATGGTGACAGTGCACACGGTCATAATGGGCATTGTTACAGAGTTCATGGTGACAGCACACGGTGGCAGTGGCCATGGAGACAGTGCCCACAATGACAGTGCCCATGGTGACAGTGCCAACAGTGACAGTGCCCATGGTGACACTTCTCATGGTGACAGTGCCCATGGGGACAGTTAGCATGGTGAGATTTCTAACGGTGATAGTGCCCGTTGTGCCAGTGCTCACAGTAACAATGCCCATGCGGCCAGTGCCCATAGAGTCATTCCGCACGGTCACATTTCTCACGGTGAAAGTGCCTATGGTGATCTTAACCATGGTGACACTGCACATGGTGGCAGAGCAAAATGGCGACAGTGCCCATGGTGACATTGCTCATGGTGACTTTGCTTACGGTGATAGTCCTTACAGTGACAGTACGCATGGTGACACTGCACACAGTGACAGTGTTCATGGTGAAAGTGTTCACGGTGATAGTTCCCATGGTGAGATTGTCCTGGTAACAGTGCCCATAGTCACAATTCTCATGGTGTAGTGCTCACAGTGACAGTGCCCATGGTGTCATGCCCATGGTGACAGTGCTCATGGTGACAGTGCTCATGTTGGCAGAGCCATAAATAAGAGTGCTCATTGTGGCAGTGCTCATGGTGTCCGTGCTCATGGTGACAGTGCCCATGATTACAGTGTTTATGGTGATAGATGTCACGGTGTCAGTGCCCACGCGGAGAGTGCCAAGGCTGACAAAGCCCAGGGTGATACTTCCCATTGTGACAGTGCCCACGGTGACAGTGCCCATGGTGACAGCACCCAGTGTGACAAGGCGCATGGTGACAGTGCTCACGGTGACAGTGCCCATGGTGACAGTGCCGATGGTGAGAGTGCCAATAGTGACAGTGCTCATGGTGAAACTGCCCACAGAGACATCGCCCATGGTGATAGTGTTCATGGTGACAACCCCACGGTGACAGTGCCAATGTTGATAGTCCCAGTGGTGACAGGTCTTACATTGAATGTGACCATGGTGTCTGTGCTCATGGTGACAGTGCTCAAGGTTATAGTCTCCATGTTGACAGTGCCGATGGTGACAATTCTCACGGTGACAGGGCCTATGGTGAAAATTCTCATAGTGACAGTGTTCACGGTGACAGTGCCCATGGTGCTATTACCCATGGTGACAGTACTCATAGTGAAACTGCCCATGTTGACACTGCCCATGGTGGCAGTGCAAAATGGTGACAGTGCCCATGGTGATATTGCTCATGGTGACATTGCTTATGGTGATAGTGTGTATGGTGAAACTGCACACAGTGACATTGCTCATGGTGACAGTGTTCACGGCGTTAGTTCCTATGGTGAATGTGACCATGGGGACAGTGCCCATAGTCACAATTCTCATGGTGTAGTGCTCACGGTGACAGTGCCCATGGTGACAATACACAGGGTGACAGTATTCATGGTGACATTGCTCATGGTGAGAGTGCCCATGTTCACAACTGTCACGGTGATAGTTCCCATGGTGACAATACCCAGGGTAACAGAGCTGATGGTAAAAGTGTTCACGGTGACAGTGCCCATGGTGACAGTACCTAAGGTGACAATTCCCATGGTGAGACTGCTCATAGACAGTGCCCATGGTGACAATACCCAGCGTGTCCTGTCCATGGTGACAGTGATCATGGTGACACATCTCATGAGGACAGTGCCATAAGTGACAGTGCTCATTGTGGCAGTGCTCATGGTGACAGTGCCCATGGTGACAGTGCCTATGGTGATAGATATCATGGTGGCTGTGCCCAGGGAGACATTGCCCACGCTGACAAGACCCATGGTGATACTTCCCATTGTGACAGTGCCATCGGTGGCAGAGCCCATGGTGACAGTGCCCAAGATCACAGAGCCCATGGTGAGAGTGCTAACGGTGACTGTGCCCATGGTGACAGCACCCAGTGTGAAAATGCCCATTGTGACAGTGCTCACGGTGACCATGCCAATGGTGATAGTGCCAATAGTGAGAGTGCTCACGGTGACACTGCCCATGGACACACTGCCCATTGTGATAGTGCCCATCATGACAACCCCTCGGAGGCAGTGCCAATGGTGAGAGTCCCCGTGGTGACAGTTCTCATGGTGAAAGTGATCCTTTTGAAATTGCTCATGGTGACAGTGCTCATGGTGACAGTGCTCAAGGTGATAGTCTCCATGTTGACAGTGTGCATGGTGACTGTTCTCATGGTGACAGTGCCTATGGTGATTATGCTCTTAGTGACAGTGCTCATGGTGACAGTGCCCATGGTGACAGTGACCACGGTGACTGTTCTCACCGTGGTAGTGCCCATGGTGACAGTGTTCATGATGACAGTCCGCATTAAGGCTGTGCCCGTGGTGACATTGCTAATGGTGATAATTCTCACGGTGATAGTACGCACGTTGAAAATGACAAAGGTGACAACACCCAGGTGATAATAATCATGGTGAAAGTGCCCATGGTGGCAGTTCTCATACTGACAGTTCTTGTGACAGTGCTCATGGTGGCAGTGCTCGTGGTGACAGTGCTCTTGGTGACAGTGCTCATGGTGGCAGTGCCCATGGTGAGACTACCGATGGTGACCCTGCCCATGGTGACAGTGCACATGGTCATGGTGCCTCTGGTGGCAGTGCAATATAGTGAGAATGCCCATGATGATATTGCTCATGGTGATAGTGCCCATGGTGAGAGTGCCCATGGTTCCAGTGCTCATGGTGACAGTGCCCATTGTGACAGTGCCCTTGGTGACAGTGCACACCATGAGAGTGCCCATGGTGTCTGTGCCCATGGTGACAGTTCTTATCATGAGAGTGTTCACGGTAGCAGTGTTCATGGTAATAGTGCTCACGGAGGCATTGCCCACAATGAGAGTGCCCACGGTGAGAATACTGACTGTGACAGTGCCCATGATGACTTTTCTCTCTGTGACAGTGCCCTTGGGGACAGTTAGCACGGTGAGATTTCTCACAGTGATAGTGCACATTGTTTCAGTGCTCATAGTGACAAGACCCTAGGCGCCAGTGCCCATCATGGCATTGCTCACGGTGATATTTCTCACGGTGACAGTGCCCATGGTGATATTACCCATGGTGACAGTACTCAGTGATCAAGTGCTCATGGTGACATGGCATAAGGTGATAATGCTCACGGTGGCAGTGCAAAATGGTGACAGTGCCCATGGGGACATTGCTCATAGTGACTTTGCTTACAGTGATAGTCCTTACGGTGACACTGTGCATAGTGACACTGCACACAGTTGCAGTGTTCATGGTGACAGTGTTCACGGTGATACTTTCCATGGTGATAGTGCCCATGGTGACACTGCACATGGTGGCAGTGAAAAATGGTGACAGTGCCCCTGTTGTCAGTTCTCATGGTGACCGTGCACATGGTGACAACCCGTGCAGACTGTACTCATGGTGACAGTACTCACGGTGACATTTCTCATGTTTGCAGTATCCATGGTGACAGTGCTCACAGTGATAGTGCCCATGGTGAGAGTGCCCATGATGACAGGGCCCATGGTGCCATTGCCTATGGTGACAGTGCTCATGGTAACAGTGCCCAAGGTGACAGTGACCATGGTGAGAGTGCTCACACTGATGGTGCCCATGGTGACAGTGCTCATGGTGTCTGTCTACATTGTGCCAGTACCCATGGCAACAGTGCTCATGGTGACAGGGACCACAGTGAGAGAGCTCACAGTGAGAGTGCTCACTTTAATAGTGCTCATGGTGACAGTGCAAATGGTGACAATACCATGGTGACAGTACTCATGTTGAAAATACCCATGGTGGCAGTTCTCATAGCGACAGATCTCATGGTGACATTGCTCATAATAGCAGTGCCCAGGTGCCAGTGCTCGTGGTGACGGTGCTAATGGTGACAGTGCTCTTGGTGGCAGTTCCCATCGGGACAATACTGATGGTGACACTGTGCATTGTTACAGTGCCCATGGTAACCGTGTTCACGGTGATAGTGCACATCGTGACAGTGCCCATGGTGGTAGTTCACCTGGTGACAGTGCTAAATAGTGACAGTGCACATGCTGACAGTGCTCACGGTGATAGTGCCCATGGTGACAGTGCACACGGTGATAATGGGCATTGTTACAGAGTTCATGGTGACAGCACACGGTGGCAGTGGCCATGGAGACAGTGCCCACAATGACAGTGCCCATGGTGACAGTGCCGACAGTGACAGTGCCCATGGTGACACTTCTCATGGTGACAGTGCCCATGGGGACAGTTAGCATGGTGAGATTTCTAACGGTGATAGTGCCCGTTGTGCCAGTGCTCACAGTAACAATGCCCATGCGGCCAGTGCCCATAGAGTCATTCCGCACGGTCACATTTCTCACGGTGAAAGTGCCTATGGTGATATTAACCATGGTGACACTGCACATGGTGGCAGAGCAAAATGGCGACAGTGCCCATGGTGACATTGCTCATGGTGACTTTGCTTACGGTGATAGTCCTTACAGTGACAGTACGCATGGTGACACTGCACACAGTGACAGTGTTCATGGTGAAAGTGTTCACGGTGATAGTTCCCATGGTGAGATTGTCCTGGTAACAGTGCCCATAGTCACAATTCTCATGGTGTAGTGCTCACAGTGACAGTGCCCATGGTGTCATGCCCATGGTGACAGTGCTCATGGTGACAGTGCTCATGTTGGCAGAGCCATAAATAAGAGTGCTCATTGTGGCAGTGCTCATGGTGTCTGTGCTCATGGTGACAGTGCCCATGATTACAGTGTTTATGGTGATAGATGTCACGGTGTCAGTGCCCACGCGGAGAGTGCCAAGGCTGACAAAGCCCAGGGTGATACTTCCCATTGTGACAGTGCCCACGGTGACAGTGCCCATGGTGACAGCACCCAGTGTGACAAGGCGCATGGTGACAGTGCTCACGGTGACAGTGCCCATGGTGACAGTGCCGATGGTGAGAGTGCCAATAGTGACAGTGCTCATGGTGAAACTGCCCACAGAGACATCGCCCATGGTGATAGTGTTCATGGTGACAACCCCACGGTGACAGTGCCAATGTTGATAGTCCCAGTGGTGACAGGTCTTACATTGAATGTGACCATGGTGTCTGTGCTCATGGTGACAGTGCTCAAGGTTATAGTCTCCATGTTGACAGTGCCGATGGTGACAATTCTCACGGTGACAGGGCCTGTGGTGAAAATTCTCATAGTGACAGTGTTCACGGTGACAGTGCCCATGGTGCTATTACCCATGGTGACAGTTCTCATAGTGAAACTGCCCATGTTGACACTGCCCATGGTGGCAGTGCAAAATGGTGACAGTGCCCATGGTGATATTGCTCATGGTGACATTGCTTATGGTGATAGTGTGTATGGTGAAACTGCACACAGTGACTTTGCTCATGGTGACAGTGTTCATGGCGTTAGTTCCTATGGTGAATGTGACCATGGGGACAGTGCCCATAGTCACAATTCTCATGGTGTAGTGCTCACGGTGACAGTGCCCATGGTGACAATACACAGGGTGACAGTATTCATGGTGACATTGCTCATGGTGAGAGTGCCCATGTTCACAACTGTCACGGTGATAGTTCCCATGGTGACAATACCCAGGGTAACAGAGCTGATGGTAAAAGTGTTCACGGTGACAGTGCCCATGGTGACAGTACCTAAGGTGACAATTCCCATGGTGAGACTGCTCATAGACAGTGCCCATGGTGACAATACCCAGCGTGTCCTGTCCATGGTGACAGTGATCATGGTGACACATCTCATGAGGACAGTGCCATAAGTGACAGTGCTCATTGTGGCAGTGCTCATGGTGACAGTGCCCATGGTGACAGTGCCTATGGTGATAGATATCATGGTGGCTGTGCCCAGGGAGACATTGCCCACGCTGACAAGACCCATGGTGATACTTCCCATTGTGACAGTGCCATCGGTGGCAGAGCCCATGGTGACAGTGCCCAAGATCACAGAGCCCATGGTGAGAGTGCTAACGGTGACTGTGCCCATGGTGACAGCACCCAGTGTGAAAATGCCCATTGTGACAGTGCTCACGGTGACCATGCCAATGGTGATAGTGCCAATAGTGAGAGTGCTCACGGTGACACTGCCCATGGACACACTGCCCATTGTGATAGTGCCCATCATGACAACCCCTCGGAGGCAGTGCCAATGGTGAGAGTCCCCGTGGGGACAGTTCTCATGGTGAAAGTGATCCTTTTGAAATTGCTCATGGTGACAGTGCTCATGGTGACAGTGCTCAAGGTGATAGTCTCCATGTTGACAGTGTGCATGGTGACTGTTCTCATGGTGACAGTGCCTATGGTGATTATGCTCTTAGTGACAGTGCTCATGGTGACAGTGCCCATGGTGACAGTGACCACGGTGACTGTTCTCACCGTGGTAGTGCCCATGGTGACAGTGTTCATGATGACAGTCCGCATTAAGGCTGTGCCCGTGGTGACATTGCTAATGGTGATAATTCTCACGGTGATAGTACGCACGTTGAAAATGACAAAGGTGACAACACCCAGGTGATAATAATCATGGTGAAAGTGCCCATGGTGGCAGTTCTCATACTGACAGTTCTTGTGACAGTGCTCATGGTGGCAGTGCTCGTGGTGACAGTGCTCTTGGTGACAGTGCTCATGGTGGCAGTGCCCATGGTGAGACTACCGATGGTGACCCTGCCCATGGTGACAGTGCACATGGTCATGGTGCCTCTGGTGGCAGTGCAATATAGTGAGAATGCCCATGATGATATTGCTCATGGTGATAGTGCCCATGGTGAGAGTGCCCATGGTTCCAGTGCTCATGGTGACAGTGCCCATTGTGACAGTGCCCTTGGTGACAGTGCACACCATGAGAGTGCCCATGGTGTCTGTGCCCATGGTGACAGTTCTTATCATGAGAGTGTTCACGGTAGCAGTGTTCATGGTAATAGTGCTCAGGGAGGCATTGCCCACAATGAGAGTGCCCACGGTGAGAATACTGACTGTGACAGTGCCCATGATGACTTTTCTCTCTGTGACAGTGCCCTTGGGGACAGTTAGCACGGTGAGATTTCTCACAGTGATAGTGCACATTGTTTCAGTGCTCATAGTGACAAGACCCTAGGCGCCAGTGCCCATCATGGCATTGCTCACGGTGATATTTCTCACGGTGACAGTGCCCATGGTGATATTACCCATGGTGACAGTACTCAGTGATCAAGTGCTCATGGTGACATGGCATAAGGTGATAATGCTCACGGTGGCAGTGCAAAATGGTGACAGTGCCCATGGGGACATTGCTTAATGTGATAGTCCTTGTGGTGACATTGTGCATGGTGACATTGCCCACCATGACAGTGCTCTTGTTGACAGTGCTCATGGTGATAGTGCCAATGTTGGAAGTGCCCATCGTGAAAGTGTCCATGGTGACAGTTCTTATGATGAGAGTGGTCAGAGTGGCAGTGCTCATGGTGAAAGTGCCCATGGTGACAGAGCCCACGGTGACAGTGTCCATAGTTATAGTGTCCATGGTGACAGTACTAACAGTGAAATTGTCCATGGGGACACTGCCCATGGTGAAAGTGCCCATGGTCACAACACTCACGGTGATAGTGCTCACGGTGAGAGTGGCCATGGTGACAGTGACCACGGTGACAGTTCTAATGGTGATACTGCCCATGATGACAGTGCTCATGGTGACAGTCCACATTGTACCAGTGCCCAAGGTGACAGTGCTCATGGTGACAGTGCCCAAAGTCACAATACCCATGGTGACAGTGCCCAGGCTGACAGTTCTCAAGGTGATAGTGCCCATGGTGACAGTGCCCATGGTGATACAGAGAATGGGGACAGTGCTTATGGTGACAGTGGTCATGGTTGCAGTACCCATGGTGATAGTGCTGAAACTGACAGTGCCCTTGGGGATAGTGCCCATGGTGAGTGTGCTCGTGTTAATTGTGTCCATGGTGGCAGTTCCCATTGTGAAAGTGCTCATGATGACAGTGCCCATGTGGGTAGTTCCCATGGTGACAGTGCTCATGGTGATAGTGACCATGTTAACAGTGCACATGGTGGCTGTGCCCTTGGTGACAGTGCCCATGATGACAGTATTCATGGTGACAGTGCTCACGGTGATAATGCCCATGGTGGCAGTGCACATGGTGGTAGTGCACATGGTGGCAGTGAAAAATGGGGACAGTTCCCATGCTGACAGTTCTCATTGTGACAATGCACACAGTCACAACCGATGCTGACACTGCTCATGGTAGCTGTACCCTTGGTGACAGTGCTCAGAGTGATAGTGCCCATGGTGGCAGTGTCCATGGTGACACTGCCCATGGTGACAATGCCCATGATGACAGTGCCCATGGAGTCAGTGCCCACGGAGCCATTGCCTATGGTAACAGTGCTCACAGTGACAGTACCCATGGTAACAGTGACCATGGTGAGAGTGCTCATGGTGATAGTGTCTATGGTGACAGATCACACTGTGACAGTCCGCATTGTGCCAGTACCAATAGTGACAGTACCCATGGTGACATTGACCACGGTGAGAGTGATCACGGTGCTAGTGCTCACAGTAATAGTGCTCATGGTGACAGTGCTGACAGTGAAGGTGCTCACGGTGACAGTGCCTCTGGTGATAGTGCCCATGGTGAGAGTCCGCCCATTGATAGTGTCCATGGTGGCAGTTCCCATTGTGAAAATGCTCATGATGACATTGCCCATGTTGGTAGTCCCCATGGTGACAGTGCTCACGGTGATAGTGACCTTGGTAACTGTGCACATGGTGGCCGTGCCCTTGGTGACAGTGCCAATGATGACAGTACTCATGGTGACAGTTCTCACGGTGATAGTGCCCATGGTGATATTGCACATGGTGGCAGTGAAAAATGGTGACAGTGCCCATGTTGACAGTTCTCATGGTGACAGTGCACACGGTGACAACCCATGCAGACAGTACTCACGGTGACAGTTCTCATGGTTGCAGTACCCATGGGGACAGTGCTCACAGTGATACTGCCCATGGTGGCAGTGCCCATGGTGACAGTGCCCATGGTGACACTGCCCATGATGACAGTGCCCATGGTGAAAGTTCCCACGGCGCCATTGCCTATGGTGACAGTGCTCATGGTAACAGTGCCCATGGTGACAGTGACCATGGTGAGAGTGCTCACACTGATAGTGCCCATGGTGACAGGGCTCATGGTGCCAGTCCGCATTGTGCCAGTACCCATGGCGACAGTGCTCATGGTGACACTGACCACAGTGAGAGTGCTCACTGTGATAGAGCTCACGGTAATAGTGCTCATGGTGACAGTGCAAATGGTGACAATACCCATGGTGACAGTACTCATGTTGAAAATACCCATGGTGGCAGTTCTCATGGTGACAGTGCTCATAATAGCAGTGCCCAAGGTGGCAGTCCTCGTGGTGACAGTGCTAATGGTGACAGTGCTCTTGGTGGCAGTTCCCATGGGGACATTACCGATGGTGACCCTGTGCATTGTTACAGTGCCCATGGTAACCGTGCTCACGGTGGTAGTGCACATCGTGACAGTGCCCATGGTGGCAGTTCACCTGGTGACAGTGCTAAATCGTGACAGTGCACATGCTGACAGTGCTCACGGTGATAGTGCCCATGGTGACAGTGCCCACGGTGATAATGGGTATTATTACAGTGTTCATCTTGACAGAGCCCAAGTTGGCAGTGGCCATGGTGACAGTGCCCACAATGACAGTGCCCATGGTAACAGTGCCGACAGTGACAGTGCCCATGGTGACACTTCTCACAGTGAATGTGCCCATGGGGACAGTTACCATGATGAGATTTCTCACGGTGATAGTGCCCGTTGTGACAGTGCTCACACTGACAATGCCCATGGTGCCACTGCCCATAGAGACATTCCGCACGGTCACTTTTCTCACGGTGAAAGTACCTATGGTGACACTGCACCTGGTGGCAGTGCAAAATGGTGACAGTGCCCATGGTGACATTGCTCATAGTGACTTTGCTTACAGTGATAGTCCTTACGGTGACAGTGTGCACAGTGACACTGCACACAGTTGCAGTGTTCATGGTGACAGTGTTCACGGTGATACTTTCCATGGTGATAGTGCCCATGGTGACACTGCACATGGTGGCAGTGAAAAATGGTGACAGTGCCCCTGTTGTCAGTTCTCATGGTGACCGTGCACATGGTGACAACCCGTGCAGACTGTACTCATGGTTAGAGTACTCACGGTGACAGTTCTCATGTTTGCAGTATCCATGGTGACAGTGCTCACAGTGATAGTGCCCATGGTGAGAGTGCCCATGATGACAGGGCCCATGGTGCCATTGCCTATGGTGACAGTGCTCATGGTAACAGTGCCCAAGGTGACAGTGACCATGGTGAGAGTGCTCACACTGATGGTGCCCATGGTGACAGTGCTCATGGTGTCTGTCTACATTGTGCCAGTACCCATGGCAACAGTGCTCATGGTGACAGGGACCACAGTGAGAGAGCTCACGGTGAGAGTGCTCACGGTAATAGTGCTCATGGTGACAGTGCAAATGGTGACAATACCATGGTGACAGTACTCATGTTGAAAATACCCATGGTGGCAGTTCTCATAGCGACAGATCTCATGGTGACATTGCTCATAATAGCAGTGCCCAGGTGCCAGTGCTCGTGGTGACGGTGCTAATGGTGACAGTGCTCTTGGTGGCAGTTCCCATCGGGACAATACTGATGGTGACACTGTGCATTGTTACAGTGCCCATGGTAACCGTGTTCACGGTGATAGTGCACATCGTGACAGTGCCCATGGTGGTAGTTCACCTGGTGACAGTGCTAAATAGTGACAGTGCACATGCTGACAGTGCTCACGGTGATAGTGCCCATGGTGACAGTGCACACGGTGATAATGGGCATTGTTACAGAGTTCATGGTGACAGCACACGGTGGCAGTGGCCATGGAGACAGTGCCCACAATGACAGTGCCCATGGTGACAGTGCCGACAGTGACAGTGCCCATGGTGACACTTCTCATGGTGACAGTGCCCATGGGGACAGTTAGCATGGTGAGATTTCTAATGGTGATAGTGCCCGTTGTGCCAGTGCTCACAGTAACAATGCCCATGGGGCCAGTGCCCATAGAGTCATTCCGCACGGTCACATTTCTCACGGTGAAAGTGCCTATGGTGATATTAACCATGGT
Organism: Mesoplodon mirus; assembly: GCF_964341445.2. Taxonomy (NCBI): domain Eukaryota; kingdom Metazoa; phylum Chordata; class Mammalia; order Artiodactyla; family Ziphiidae; genus Mesoplodon; species Mesoplodon mirus. The sequence continues at coordinate 351,870 of NW_028295589.1, forward strand.
GACACTGCACATGGTGGCAGAGCAAAATGGTGACAGTGCCCATGGTGACATTGCTCATGGTGACTTTGCTTACGGTGATAGTCCTTACAGTGACAGTACGCATGGTGACACTGCACACAGTGACAGTGTTCATGGTGAAAGTGTTCACGGTGATAGTTCCCATGGTGAGATTGTCCTGGTAACAGTGCCCATAGTCACAATTCTCATGGTGTAGTGCTCACAGTGACAGTGCCCATGGTGTCATGCCCATGGTGACAGTGCTCATGGTGACAGTGCTCATGTTGGCAGAGCCATAAATAAGAGTGCTCATTGTGGCAGTGCTCATGGTGTCCGTGCTCATGGTGACAGTGCCCATGATTACAGTGTTTATGGTGATAGATGTCACGGTGTCAGTGCCCACGCGGAGAGTGCCAAGGCTGACAAAGCCCAGGGTGATACTTCCCATTGGGACAGTGCCCACGGTGACAGTGCCCATGGTGACAGCACCCAGTGTGACAAGGCGCATGGTGACAGTGCTCACGGTGACAGTGCCCATGGTGACAGTGCCGATGGTGAGAGTGCCAATAGTGACAGTGCTCATGGTGAAACTGCCCACAGAGACATCGCCCATGGTGATAGTGTTCATGGTGACAACCCCACGGTGACAGTGCCAATGTTGATAGTCCCAGTGGTGACAGGTCTTACACTGAATGTGACCATGGTGTCTGTGCTCATGGTGACAGTGCTCAAGGTTATAGTCTCCATGTTGACAGTGCCGATGGTGACAATTCTCACGGTGACAGGGCCTATGGTGAAAATTCTCATAGTGACAGTGTTCACGGTGACAGTGCCCATGGTGCTATTACCCATGGTGACAGTTCTCATAGTGAAACTGCCCATGTTGACACTGCCCATGGTGGCAGTGCAAAATGGTGACAGTGCCCATGGTGATATTGCTCATGGTGACATTGCTTATGGTGATAGTGTGTATGGTGAAACTGCACACAGTGACATTGCTCATGGTGACAGTGTTCATGGCGTTAGTTCCTATGGTGAATGTGACCATGGGGACAGTGCCCATAGTCACAATTCTCATGGTGTAGTGCTCACGGTGACAGTGCCCATGGTGACAATACACAGGGTGACAGTATTCCTGGTGACATTGCTCATGGTGAGAGTGCCCATGTTCACAACTGTCACGGTGATAGTTCCCATGGTGACAATACCCAGGGTAACAGAGCTGATGGTAAAAGTGTTCACGGTGACAGTGCCCATGGTGACAGTACCTAAGGTGACAATTCCCATGGTGAGACTGCTCATAGACAGTGCCCATGGTGACAATACCCAGCGTGTCCTGTCCATGGTGACAGTGATCATGGTGACACATCTCATGAGGACAGTGCCATAAGTGACAGTGCTCATTGTGACAGTGCCCATGGTGACAGTGCCTATGGTGATAGATATCATGGTGGCTGTGCCCAGGGAGACATTGCCCACGCTGACAAGACCCATGGTGATACTTCCCATTGTGACAGTGCCATCGGTGGCAGAGCCCATGGTGACAGTGCCCAAGATCACAGAGCCCATGGTGAGAGTGCTAACGGTGACTGTGCCCATGGTGACAGCACCCAGTGTGAAAATGCCCATTGTGACAGTGCTCACGGTGACCATGCCAATGGTGATAGTGCCAATAGTGAGAGTGCTCACGGTGACACTGCCCATGGACACACTGCCCATTGTGATAGTGCCCATCATGACAACCCCTCGGAGGCAGTGCCAATGGTGAGAGTCCCCGTGGTGACAGTTCTCATGGTGAAAGTGATCCTTTTGAAATTGCTCATGGTGACAGTGCTCATGGTGACAGTGCTCAAGGTGATAGTCTCCATGTTGACAGTGTGCATGGTGACTGTTCTCACGGTGACAGTGCCTATGGTGATTATGCTCTTAGTGACAGTGCTCATGGTGACAGTGCCCATGGTGACAGTGACCACGGTGACTGTTCTCACCGTGGTAGTGCCCATGGTGACAGTGTTCATGATGACAGTCCGCATTAAGGCTGTGCCCGTGGTGACATTGCTAATGGTGATAATTCTCACGGTGATAGTACGCACGTTGAAAATGACAAAGGTGACAACACCCAGGTGATAATAATCATGGTGAAAGTGCCCATGGTGGCAGTTCTCATACTGACAGTTCTTGTGACAGTGCTCATGGTGGCAGTGCTCGTGGTGACAGTGCTCTTGGTGACAGTGCTCATGGTGGCAGTGCCCATGGTGAGACTACCGATGGTGACCCTGCCCATGGTGACAGTGCACATGGTCATGGTGCCTCTGGTGGCAGTGCAATATAGTGAGAATGCCCATGATGATATTGCTCATGGTGATAGTGCCCATGGTGAGAGTGCCCATGGTTCCAGTGCTCATGGTGACAGTGCCCATTGTGACAGTGCCCTTGGTGACAGTGCACACCATGAGAGTGCCCATGGTGTCTGTGCCCATGGTGACAGTTCTTATCATGAGAGTGTTCACGGTAGCAGTGTTCATGGTAATAGTGCTCACGGAGGCATTGCCCACAATGAGAGTGCCCACGGTGAGAATACTGACTGTGACAGTGCCCATGATGACTTTTCTCTCTGTGACAGTGCCCTTGGGGACAGTTAGCACGGTGAGATTTCTCACAGTGATAGTGCACATTGTTTCAGTGCTCATAGTGACAAGACCCTAGGCGCCAGTGCCCATCATGGCATTGCTCACGGTGATATTTCTCACGGTGACAGTGCCCATGGTGATATTACCCATGGTGACAGTACTCAGTGATCAAGTGCTCATGGTGACATGGCATAAGGTGATAATGCTCACGGTGGCAGTGCAAAATGGTGACAGTGCCCATGGGGACATTGCTCATAGTGACTTTGCTTACAGTGATAGTCCTTACGGTGACACTGTGCATAGTGACACTGCACACAGTTGCAGTGTTCATGGTGACAGTGTTCACGGTGATACTTTCCATGGTGATAGTGCCCATGGTGACACTGCACATGGTGGCAGTGAAAAATGGTGACAGTGCCCCTGTTGTCAGTTCTCATGGTGACCGTGCACATGGTGACAACCCGTGCAGACTGTACTCATGGTGACAGTACTCACGGTGACAGTTCCCATGTTTGCAGTATCCATGGTGACAGTGCTCACAGTGATAGTGCCCATGGTGAGAGTGCCCATGATGACAGGGCCCATGGTGCCATTGCCTATGGTGACAGTGCTCATGGTAACAGTGCCCAAGGTGACAGTGACCATGGTGAGAGTGCTCACACTGATGGTGCCCATGGTGACAGTGCTCATGGTGTCTGTCTACATTGTGCCAGTACCCATGGCAACAGTGCTCATGGTGACAGGGACCACAGTGAGAGAGCTCACGGTGAGAGTGCTCACGGTAATAGTGCTCATGGTGACAGTGCAAATGGTGACAATACCATGGTGACAGTACTCATGTTGAAAATACCCATGGTGGCAGTTCTCATAGCGACAGATCTCATGGTGACATTGCTCATAATAGCAGTGCCCAGGTGCCAGTGCTCGTGGTGACGGTGCTAATGGTGACAGTGCTCTTGGTGGCAGTTCCCATCGGGACAATACTGATGGTGACACTGTGCATTGTTACAGTGCCCATGGTAACCGTGTTCACGGTGATAGTGCACATCGTGACAGTGCCCATGGTGGTAGTTCACCTGGTGACAGTGCTAAATAGTGACAGTGCACATGCTGACAGTGCTCACGGTGATAGTGCCCATGGTGACAGTGCACACGGTCATAATGGGCATTGTTACAGAGTTCATGGTGACAGCACACGGTGGCAGTGGCCATGGAGACAGTGCCCACAATGACAGTGCCCATGGTGACAGTGCCGACAGTGACAGTGCCCATGGTGACACTTCTCATGGTGACAGTGCCCATGGGGACAGTTAGCATGGTGAGATTTCTAACGGTGATAGTGCCCGTTGTGCCAGTGCTCACAGTAACAATGCCCATGGGGCCAGTGCCCATAGAGTCATTCCGCACGGTCACATTTCTCACGGTGAAAGTGCCTATGGTGATATTAACCATGGTGACACTGCACATGGTGGCAGAGCAAAATGGTGACAGTGCCCATGGTGACATTGCTCATGGTGACTTTGCTTACGGTGATAGTCCTTACAGTGACAGTACGCATGGTGACACTGCACACAGTGACAGTGTTCATGGTGAAAGTGTTCACGGTGATAGTTCCCATGGTGAGATTGTCCTGGTAACAGTGCCCATAGTCACAATTCTCATGGTGTAGTGCTCACAGTGACAGTGCCCATGGTGTCATGCCCATGGTGACAGTGCTCATGGTGACAGTGCTCATGTTGGCAGAGCCATAAATAAGAGTGCTCATTGTGGCAGTGCTCATGGTGTCTGTGCTCATGGTGACAGTGCCCATGATTACAGTGTTTATGGTGATAGATGTCACGGTGTCAGTGCCCACGCGGAGAGTGCCAAGGCTGACAAAGCCCAGGGTGATACTTCCCATTGTGACAGTGCCCACGGTGACAGTGCCCATGGTGACAGCACCCAGTGTGACAAGGCGCATGGTGACAGTGCTCACGGTGACAGTGCCCATGGTGACAGTGCCGATGGTGAGAGTGCCAATAGTGACAGTGCTCATGGTGAAACTGCCCACAGAGACATCGCCCATGGTGATAGTGTTCATGGTGACAACCCCACGGTGACAGTGCCAATGTTGATAGTCCCAGTGGTGACAGGTCTTACACTGAATGTGACCATGGTGTCTGTGCTCATGGTGACAGTGCTCAAGGTTATAGTCTCCATGTTGACAGTGCCGATGGTGACAATTCTCACGGTGACAGGGCCTGTGGTGAAAATTCTCATAGTGACAGTGTTCACGGTGACAGTGCCCATGGTGCTATTACCCATGGTGACAGTTCTCATAGTGAAACTGCCCATGTTGACACTGCCCATGGTGGCAGTGCAAAATGGTGACAGTGCCCATGGTGATATTGCTCATGGTGACATTGCTTATGGTGATAGTGTGTATGGTGAAACTGCACACAGTGACTTTGCTCATGGTGACAGTGTTCATGGCGTTAGTTCCTATGGTGAATGTGACCATGGGGACAGTGCCCATAGTCACAATTCTCATGGTGTAGTGCTCACGGTGACAGTGCCCATGGCGACAATACACAGGGTGACAGTATTCATGGTGACATTGCTCATGGTGAGAGTGCCCATGTTCACAACTGTCACGGTGATAGTTCCCATGGTGACAATACCCAGGGTAACAGAGCTGATGGTAAAAGTGTTCACGGTGACAGTGCCCATGGTGACAGTACCTAAGGTGACAATTCCCATGGTGAGACTGCTCATAGACAGTGCCCATGGTGACAATACCCAGCGTGTCCTGTCCATGGTGACAGTGATCATGGTGACACATCTCATGAGGACAGTGCCATAAGTGACAGTGCTCATTGTGGCAGTGCTCATGGTGACAGTGCCCATGGTGACAGTGCCTATGGTGATAGATATCATGGTGGCTGTGCCCAGGGAGACATTGCCCACGCTGACAAGACCCATGGTGATACTTCCCATTGTGACAGTGCCATCGGTGGCAGAGCCCATGGTGACAGTGCCCAAGATCACAGAGCCCATGGTGCGAGTGCTAACGGTGACTGTGCCCATGGTGACAGCACCCAGTGTGACAATGCCCATTGTGACAGTGCTCACGGTGACCATGCCAATGGTGATAGTGCCAATAGTGAGAGTGCTCACGGTGACACTGCCCATGGACACACTGCCCATTGTGATAGTGCCCATCATGACAACCCCTCGGAGGCAGTGCCAATGGTGAGAGTCCCCGTGGTGACAGTTCTCATGGTGAAAGTGATCCTTTTGAAATTGCTCATGGTGACAGTGCTCATGGTGACAGTGCTCAAGGTGATAGTCTCCATGTTGACAGTGTGCATGGTGACTGTTCTCACGGTGACAGTGCCTATGGTGATTATGCTCTTAGTGACAGTGCTCATGGTGACAGTGCCCATGGTGACAGTGACCACGGTGACTGTTCTCACCGTGGTAGTGCCCATGGTGACAGTGTTCATGATGACAGTCCGCATTAAGGCTGTGCCCGTGGTGACATTGCTAATGGTGATAATTCTCACGGTGATAGTACGCACGTTGAAAATGACAAAGGTGACAACACCCAGGTGATAATAATCATGGTGAAAGTGCCCATGGTGGCAGTTCTCATACTGACAGTTCTTGTGACAGTGCTCATGGTGGCAGTGCTCGTGGTGACAGTGCTCTTGGTGACAGTGCTCATGGTGGCAGTGCCCATGGTGAGACTACCGATGGTGACCCTGCCCATGGTGACAGTGCACATGGTCATGGTGCCTCTGGTGGCAGTGCAATATAGTGAGAATGCCCATGATGATATTGCTCATGGTGATAGTGCCCATGGTGAGAGTGCCCATGGTTCCAGTGCTCATGGTGACAGTGCCCATTGTGACAGTGCCCTTGGTGACAGTGCACACCATGAGAGTGCCCATGGTGTCTGTGCCCATGGTGACAGTTCTTATCATGAGAGTGTTCACGGTAGCAGTGTTCATGGTAATAGTGCTCACGGAGGCATTGCCCACAATGAGAGTGCCCACGGTGAGAATACTGACTGTGACAGTGCCCATGATGACTTTTCTCTCTGTGACAGTGCCCTTGGGGACAGTTAGCACAGTGAGATTTCTCACAGTGATAGTGCACATTGTTTCAGTGCTCATAGTGACAAGACCCTAGGCGCCAGTGCCCATCATGGCATTGCTCACGGTGATATTTCTCACGGTGACAGTGCCCATGGTGATATTACCCATGGTGACAGTACTCAGTGATTAAGTGCTCATGGTGACATGGCATAAGGTGATAATGCTCACGGTGGCAGTGCAAAATGGTGACAGTGCCCATGGGGACATTGCTTAATGTGATAGTCCTTGTGGTGACATTGTGCATGGTGACATTGCCCACCATGACAGTGCTCTTGTTGACAGTGCTCATGGTGATAGTGCCAATGTTGGAAGTGCCCATCGTGAAAGTGTCCATGGTGACAGTTCTTATGATGAGAGTGGTCAGAGTGGCAGTGCTCATGGTGAAAGTGCCCATGGTGACAGAGCCCACGGTGACAGTGTCCATAGTTATAGTGTCCATGGTGACAGTACTAACAGTGAAATTGTCCATGGGGACACTGCCCATGGTGAAAGTGCCCATGGTCACAACACTCACGGTGATAGTGCTCACGGTGAGAGTGGCCATGGTGACAGTGACCACGGTGACAGTTCTAATGGTGATACTGCCCATGATGACAGTGCTCATGGTGACAGTCCACATTGTACCAGTGCCCAAGGTGACAGTGCTCATGGTGACAGTGCCCAAAGTCACAATACCCATGGTGACAGTGCCCAGGCTGACAGTTCTCAAGGTGATAGTGCCCATGGTGACAGTGCCCATGGTGATACAGAGAATGGGGACAGTGCTTATGGTGACAGTGGTCATGGTTGCAGTACCCATGGTGATAGTGCTGAAACTGACAGTGCCCTTGGGGATAGTGCCCATGGTGAGTGTGCTCGTGTTAATTGTGTCCATGGTGGCAGTTCCCATTGTGAAAGTGCTCATGATGACAGTGCCCATGTGGGTAGTTCCCATGGTGACAGTGCTCATGGTGATAGTGACCATGTTAAGAGTGCACATGGTGGCTGTGCCCTTGGTGACAGTGCCCATGATGACAGTATACATGGTGACAGTACTCACGGTGATAATGCCCATGGTGGCAGTGCACATGGTGGTAGTGCACATGGTGGCAGTGAAAAATGGGGACAGTTCCCATGCTGACAGTTCTCATTGTGACAATGCACACAGTCACAACCGATGCTGACACTGCTCTTGGTAGCTGTACCCTTGGTGACAGTGCTCAGAGTGATAGTGCCCATGGTGGCAGTGTCCATGGTGACACTGCCCATGGTGACAATGCCCATGATGACAGTGCCCATGGAGTCAGTGCCCACGGAGCCATTGCCTATGGTAACAGTGCTCACAGTGACAGTACCCATGGTAACAGTGACCATGGTGAGAGTGCTCATGGTGATAGTGTCTATGGTGACAGATCACACTGTGACAGTCCGCATTGTGCCAGTACCAATAGTGACAGTACCCATGGTGACATTGACCACGGTGAGAGTGATCACGGTGCTAGTGCTCACAGTAATAGTGCTCATGGTGACAGTGCCGACAGTGAAGGTGCTCACGGTGACAGTGCCTCTGGTGATAGTGCCCATGGTGAGAGTCCGCCCATTGATAGTGTCCATGGTGGCAGTTCCCATTGTGAAAATGCTCATGATGACATTGCCCATGTTGGTAGTCCCCATGGTGACAGTGCTCACGGTGATAGTGACCTTGGTAACTGTGCACATGGTGGCCGTGCCCTTGGTGACAGTGCCAATGATGACAGTACTCATGGTGACAATTCTCACGGTGATAGTGCCCATGGTGATATTGCACATGGTGGCAGTGAAAAATGGTGACAGTGCCCATGTTGACAGTTCTCATGGTGACAGTGCACACGGTGACAACCCATGCAGACAGTACTCACGGTGACAGTTCTCATGGTTACAGTACCCATGGTGACAGTGCTCACAGTGATACTGCCCATGGTGGCAGTGCCCATGGTGACAGTGCCCATGGTGACACTGCCCATGATGACAGTGCCCATGGTGAAAGTTCCCACGGCGCCATTGCCTATGGTGACAGTGCTCATGGTAACAGTGCCCATGGTGACAGTGACCATGGTGAGAGTGCTCACACTGATAGTGCCCATGGTGACAGGGCTCATGGTGCCAGTCCGCATTGTGCCAGTACCCATGGCGACAGTGCTCATGGTGACACTGACCACAGTGAGAGTGCTCACTGTGATAGAGCTCACGGTAATAGTGCTCATGGTGACAGTGCAAATGGTGACAATACCCATGGTGACAGTACTCATGTTGAAAATACCCATGGTGGCAGTTCTCATGGTGACAGTGCTCATAATAGCAGTGCCCAAGGTGGCAGTCCTCGTGGTGACAGTGCTAATGGTGACAGTGCTCTTGGTGGCAGTTCCCATGGGGACATTACAGATGGTGACCCTGTGCATTGTTACAGTGCCCATGGTAACCGTGCTCACGGTGGTAGTGCACATCGTGACAGTGCCCATGGTGGCAGTTCACCTGGTGACAGTGCTAAATCGTGACAGTGCACATGCTGACAGTGCTCACGGTGATAGTGCCCATGGTGACAGTGCCCACGGTGATAATGGGTATTATTACAGTGTTCATCTTGACAGAGCCCAAGTTGGCAGTGGCCATGGTGACAGTGCCCACAATGACAGTGCCCATGGTAACAGTGCCGACAGTGACAGTGCCCATGGTGACACTTCTCACAGTGAATGTGCCCATGGGGACAGTTACCATGATGAGATTTCTCACGGTGATAGTGCCCGTTGTGACAGTGCTCACACTGACAATGCCCATGGTGCCACTGCCCATAGAGACATTCCGCACGGTCACTTTTCTCACGGTGAAAGTACCTATGGTGACACTGCACCTGGTGGCAGTGCAAAATGGTGACAGTGCCCATGGTGACATTGCTCATAGTGACTTTGCTTACAGTGATAGTCCTTACGGTGACAGTGTGCACAGTGACACTGCACACAGTTGCAGTGTTCATGGTGACAGTGTTCACGGTGATACTTTCCATGGTGATAGTGCCCATGGTGACACTGCACATGGTGGCAGTGAAAAATGGTGACAGTGCCCCTGTTGTCAGTTCTCATGGTGACCGTGCACATGGTGACAACCCGTGCAGACTGTACTCATGGTGACAGTACTCACGGTGACAGTTCTCATGTTTGCAGTATCCATGGTGACAGTGCTCACAGTGATAGTGCCCATGGTGAGAGTGCCCATGATGACAGGGCCCATGGTGCCATTGCCTATGGTGACAGTGCTCATGGTAACAGTGCCCAAGGTGACAGTGACCATGGTGAGAGTGCTCACACTGATGGTGCCCATGGTGACAGTGCTCATGGTGTCTGTCTACATTGTGCCAGTACCCATGGCAACAGTGCTCATGGTGACAGGGACCACAGTGAGAGAGCTCACGGTGAGAGTGCTCACGGTAATAGTGCTCATGGTGACAGTGCAAATGGTGACAATACCATGGTGACAGTACTCATGTTGAAAATACCCATGGTGGCAGTTCTCATAGCGACAGATCTCATGGTGACATTGCTCATAATAGCAGTGCCCAGGTGCCAGTGCTCGTGGTGACGGTGCTAATGGTGACAGTGCTCTTGGTGGCAGTTCCCATCGGGACAATACTGATGGTGACACTGTGCATTGTTACAGTGCCCATGGTAACCGTGTTCACGGTGATAGTGCACATCGTGACAGTGCCCATGGTGGTAGTTCACCTGGTGACAGTGCTAAATAGTGACAGTGCACATGCTGACAGTGCTCACGGTGATAGTGCCCATGGTGACAGTGCACACGGTCATAATGGGCATTGTTACAGAGTTCATGGTGACAGCACACGGTGGCAGTGGCCATGGAGACAGTGCCCACAATGACAGTGCCCATGGTGACAGTGCCGACAGTGACAGTGCCCATGGTGACACTTCTCATGGTGACAGTGCCCATGGGGACAGTTAGCATGGTGAGATTTCTAATGGTGATAGTGCCCGTTGTGCCAGTGCTCACAGTAACAATGCCCATGGGGCCAGTGCCCATAGAGTCATTCCGCACAGTCACATTTCTCACGGTGAAAGTGCCTATGGTGATATTAACCATGGTGACACTGCACATGGTGGCAAAGCAAAATGGTGACAGTGCCCATGGTGACATTGCTCATGGTGACTTTGCTTACGGTGATAGTCCTTACAGTGACAGTACGCATGGTGACACTGCACACAGTGACAGTGTTCATGGTGAAAGTGTTCACGGTGATAGTTCCCATGGTGAGATTGTCCTGGTAACAGTGCCCATAGTCACAATTCTCATGGTGTAGTGCTCACAGTGACAGTGCCCATGGTGTCATGCCCATGGTGACAGTGCTCATGGTGACAGTGCTCATGTTGGCAGAGCCATAAATAAGAGTGCTCATTGTGGCAGTGCTCATGGTGTCCGTGCTCATGGTGACAGTGCCCATGATTACAGTGTTTATGGTGATAGATGTCACGGTGTCAGTGCCCACGCGGAGAGTGCCAAGGCTGACAAAGCCCAGGGTGATACTTCCCATTGGGACAGTGCCCACGGTGACAGTGCCCATGGTGACAGCACCCAGTGTGACAAGGCGCATGGTGACAGTGCTCACGGTGACAGTGCCCATGGTGACAGTGCCGATGGTGAGAGTGCCAATAGTGACAGTGCTCATGGTGAAACTGCCCACAGAGACATCGCCCATGGTGATAGTGTTCATGGTGACAACCCCACGGTGACAGTGCCAATGTTGATAGTCCCAGTGGTGACAGGTCTTACACTGAATGTGACCATGGTGTCTGTGCTCATGGTGACAGTGCTCAAGGTTATAGTCTCCATGTTGACAGTGCCGATGGTGACAATTCTCACGGTGACAGGGCCTATGGTGAAAATTCTCATAGTGACAGTGTTCACGGTGACAGTGCCCATGGTGCTATTACCCATGGTGACAGTTCTCATAGTGAAACTGCCCATGTTGACACTGCCCATGGTGGCAGTGCAAAATGGTGACAGTGCCCATGGTGATATTGCTCATGGTGACATTGCTTATGGTGATAGTGTGTATGGTGAAACTGCACACAGTGACATTGCTCATGGTGACAGTGTTCATGGCGTTAGTTCCTATGGTGAATGTGACCATGGGGACAGTGCCCATAGTCACAATTCTCATGGTGTAGTGCTCACGGTGACAGTGCCCATGGTGACAATACACAGGGTGACAGTATTCCTGGTGACATTGCTCATGGTGAGAGTGCCCATGTTCACAACTGTCACGGTGATAGTTCCCATGGTGACAATACCCAGGGTAACAGAGCTGATGGTAAAAGTGTTCACGGTGACAGTGCCCATGGTGACAGTACCTAAGGTGACAATTCCCATGGTGAGACTGCTCATAGACAGTGCCCATGGTGACAATACCCAGCGTGTCCTGTCCATGGTGACAGTGATCATGGTGACACATCTCATGAGGACAGTGCCATAAGTGACAGTGCTCATTGTGACAGTGCCCATGGTGACAGTGCCTATGGTGATAGATATCATGGTGGCTGTGCCCAGGGAGACATTGCCCACGCTGACAAGACCCATGGTGATACTTCCCATTGTGACAGTGCCATCGGTGGCAGAGCCCATGGTGACAGTGCCCAAGATCACAGAGCCCATGGTGAGAGTGCTAACGGTGACTGTGCCCATGGTGACAGCACCCAGTGTGAAAATGCCCATTGTGACAGTGCTCACGGTGACCATGCCAATGGTGATAGTGCCAATAGTGAGAGTGCTCACGGTGACACTGCCCATGGACACACTGCCCATTGTGATAGTGCCCATCATGACAACCCCTCGGAGGCAGTGCCAATGGTGAGAGTCCCCGTGGTGACAGTTCTCATGGTGAAAGTGATCCTTTTGAAATTGCTCATGGTGACAGTGCTCATGGTGACAGTGCTCAAGGTGATAGTCTCCATGTTGACAGTGTGCATGGTGACTGTTCTCACGGTGACAGTGCCTATGGTGATTATGCTCTTAGTGACAGTGCTCATGGTGACAGTGCCCATGGTGACAGTGACCACGGTGACTGTTCTCACCGTGGTAGTGCCCATGGTGACAGTGTTCATGATGACAGTCCGCATTAAGGCTGTGCCCGTGGTGACATTGCTAATGGTGATAATTCTCACGGTGATAGTACGCACGTTGAAAATGACAAAGGTGACAACACCCAGGTGATAATAATCATGGTGAAAGTGCCCATGGTGGCAGTTCTCATACTGACAGTTCTTGTGACAGTGCTCATGGTGGCAGTGCTCGTGGTGACAGTGCTCTTGGTGACAGTGCTCATGGTGGCAGTGCCCATGGTGAGACTACCGATGGTGACCCTGCCCATGGTGACAGTGCACATGGTCATGGTGCCTCTGGTGGCAGTGCAATATAGTGAGAATGCCCATGATGATATTGCTCATGGTGATAGTGCCCATGGTGAGAGTGCCCATGGTTCCAGTGCTCATGGTGACAGTGCCCATTGTGACAGTGCCCTTGGTGACAGTGCACACCATGAGAGTGCCCATGGTGTCTGTGCCCATGGTGACAGTTCTTATCATGAGAGTGTTCACGGTAGCAGTGTTCATGGTAATAGTGCTCACGGAGGCATTGCCCACAATGAGAGTGCCCACGGTGAGAATACTGACTGTGACAGTGCCCATGATGACTTTTCTCTCTGTGACAGTGCCCTTGGGGACAGTTAGCACGGTGAGATTTCTCACAGTGATAGTGCACATTGTTTCAGTGCTCATAGTGACAAGACCCTAGGCGCCAGTGCCCATCATGGCATTGCTCACGGTGATATTTCTCACGGTGACAGTGCCCATGGTGATATTACCCATGGTGACAGTACTCAGTGATCAAGTGCTCATGGTGACATGGCATAAGGTGATAATGCTCACGGTGGCAGTGCAAAATGGTGACAGTGCCCATGGGGACATTGCTCATAGTGACTTTGCTTACAGTGATAGTCCTTACGGTGACACTGTGCATAGTGACACTGCACACAGTTGCAGTGTTCATGGTGACAGTGTTCACGGTGATACTTTCCATGGTGATAGTGCCCATGGTGACACTGCACATGGTGGCAGTGAAAAATGGTGACAGTGCCCCTGTTGTCAGTTCTCATGGTGACCGTGCACATGGTGACAACCCGTGCAGACTGTACTCATGGTGACAGTACTCACGGTGACAGTTCCCATGTTTGCAGTATCCATGGTGACAGTGCTCACAGTGATAGTGCCCATGGTGAGAGTGCCCATGATGACAGGGCCCATGGTGCCATTGCCTATGGTGACAGTGCTCATGGTAACAGTGCCCAAGGTGACAGTGACCATGGTGAGAGTGCTCACACTGATGGTGCCCATGGTTCCAGTGCTCATGGTGACAGTGCCCATTGTGACAGTGCCCTTGGTGACAGTGCACACCATGAGAGTGCCCATGGTGTCTGTGCCCATGGTGACAGTTCTTATCATGAGAGTGTTCACGGTAGCAGTGTTCATGGTAATAGTGCTCACGGAGGCATTGCCCACAATGAGAGTGCCCACGGTGAGAATACTGACTGTGACAGTGCCCATGATGACTTTTCTCTCTGTGACAGTGCCCTTGGGGACAGTTAGCACGGTGAGATTTCTCACAGTGATAGTGCACATTGTTTCAGTGCTCATAGTGACAAGACCCTAGGCGCCAGTGCCCATCATGGCATTGCTCACGGTGATATTTCTCACGGTGACAGTGCCCATGGTGATATTACCCATGGTGACAGTACTCAGTGATCAAGTGCTCATGGTGACATGGCATAAGGTGATAATGCTCACGGTGGCAGTGCAAAATGGTGACAGTGCCCATGGGGACATTGCTCATAGTGACTTTGCTTACAGTGATAGTCCTTACGGTGACACTGTGCATAGTGACACTGCACACAGTTGCAGTGTTCATGGTGACAGTGTTCACGGTGATACTTTCCATGGTGATAGTGCCCATGGTGACACTGCACATGGTGGCAGTGAAAAATGGTGACAGTGCCCCTGTTGTCAGTTCTCATGGTGACCGTGCACATGGTGACAACCCGTGCAGACTGTACTCATGGTGACAGTACTCACGGTGACAGTTCCCATGTTTGCAGTATCCATGGTGACAGTGCTCACAGTGATAGTGCCCATGGTGAGAGTGCCCATGATGACAGGGCCCATGGTGCCATTGCCTATGGTGACAGTGCTCATGGTAACAGTGCCCAAGGTGACAGTGACCATGGTGAGAGTGCTCACACTGATGGTGCCCATGGTGACAGTGCTCATGGTGTCTGTCTACATTGTGCCAGTACCCATGGCAACAGTGCTCATGGTGACAGGGACCACAGTGAGAGAGCTCACGGTGAGAGTGCTCACGGTAATAGTGCTCATGGTGACAGTGCAAATGGTGACAATACCATGGTGACAGTACTCATGTTGAAAATACCCATGGTGGCAGTTCTCATAGCGACAGATCTCATGGTGACATTGCTCATAATAGCAGTGCCCAGGTGCCAGTGCTCGTGGTGACGGTGCTAATGGTGACAGTGCTCTTGGTGGCAGTTCCCATCGGGACAATACTGATGGTGACACTGTGCATTGTTACAGTGCCCATGGTAACCGTGTTCACGGTGATCATGCACATCGTGACAGTGCCCATGGTGGTAGTTCACCTGGTGACAGTGCTAAATAGTGACAGTGCACATGCTGACAGTGCTCACGGTGATAGTGCCCATGGTGACAGTGCACACGGTCATAATGGGCATTGTTACAGAGTTCATGGTGACAGCACACGGTGGCAGTGGCCATGGAGACAGTGCCCACAATGACAGTGCCCATGGTGACAGTGCCAACAGTGACAGTGCCCATGGTGACACTTCTCATGGTGACAGTGCCCATGGGGACAGTTAGCATGGTGAGATTTCTAACGGTGATAGTGCCCGTTGTGCCAGTGCTCACAGTAACAATGCCCATGCGGCCAGTGCCCATAGAGTCATTCCGCACGGTCACATTTCTCACGGTGAAAGTGCCTATGGTGATCTTAACCATGGTGACACTGCACATGGTGGCAGAGCAAAATGGCGACAGTGCCCATGGTGACATTGCTCATGGTGACTTTGCTTACGGTGATAGTCCTTACAGTGACAGTACGCATGGTGACACTGCACACAGTGACAGTGTTCATGGTGAAAGTGTTCACGGTGATAGTTCCCATGGTGAGATTGTCCTGGTAACAGTGCCCATAGTCACAATTCTCATGGTGTAGTGCTCACAGTGACAGTGCCCATGGTGTCATGCCCATGGTGACAGTGCTCATGGTGACAGTGCTCATGTTGGCAGAGCCATAAATAAGAGTGCTCATTGTGGCAGTGCTCATGGTGTCCGTGCTCATGGTGACAGTGCCCATGATTACAGTGTTTATGGTGATAGATGTCACGGTGTCAGTGCCCACGCGGAGAGTGCCAAGGCTGACAAAGCCCAGGGTGATACTTCCCATTGTGACAGTGCCCACGGTGACAGTGCCCATGGTGACAGCACCCAGTGTGACAAGGCGCATGGTGACAGTGCTCACGGTGACAGTGCCCATGGTGACAGTGCCGATGGTGAGAGTGCCAATAGTGACAGTGCTCATGGTGAAACTGCCCACAGAGACATCGCCCATGGTGATAGTGTTCATGGTGACAACCCCACGGTGACAGTGCCAATGTTGATAGTCCCAGTGGTGACAGGTCTTACATTGAATGTGACCATGGTGTCTGTGCTCATGGTGACAGTGCTCAAGGTTATAGTCTCCATGTTGACAGTGCCGATGGTGACAATTCTCACGGTGACAGGGCCTATGGTGAAAATTCTCATAGTGACAGTGTTCACGGTGACAGTGCCCATGGTGCTATTACCCATGGTGACAGTACTCATAGTGAAACTGCCCATGTTGACACTGCCCATGGTGGCAGTGCAAAATGGTGACAGTGCCCATGGTGATATTGCTCATGGTGACATTGCTTATGGTGATAGTGTGTATGGTGAAACTGCACACAGTGACATTGCTCATGGTGACAGTGTTCACGGCGTTAGTTCCTATGGTGAATGTGACCATGGGGACAGTGCCCATAGTCACAATTCTCATGGTGTAGTGCTCACGGTGACAGTGCCCATGGTGACAATACACAGGGTGACAGTATTCCTGGTGACATTGCTCATGGTGAGAGTGCCCATGTTCACAACTGTCACGGTGATAGTTCCCATGGTGACAATACCCAGGGTAACAGAGCTGATGGTAAAAGTGTTCACGGTGACAGTGCCCATGGTGACAGTACCTAAGGTGACAATTCCCATGGTGAGACTGCTCATAGACAGTGCCCATGGTGACAATACCCAGCGTGTCCTGTCCATGGTGACAGTGATCATGGTGACACATCTCATGAGGACAGTGCCATAAGTGACAGTGCTCATTGTGGCAGTGCTCATGGTGACAGTGCCCATGGTGACAGTGCCTATGGTGATAGATATCATGGTGGCTGTGCCCAGGGAGACATTGCCCACGCTGACAAGACCCATGGTGATACTTCCCATTGTGACAGTGCCATCGGTGGCAGAGCCCATGGTGACAGTGCCCAAGATCACAGAGCCCATGGTGAGAGTGCTAACGGTGACTGTGCCCATGGTGACAGCACCCAGTGTGAAAATGCCCATTGTGACAGTGCTCACGGTGACCATGCCAATGGTGATAGTGCCAATAGTGAGAGTGCTCACGGTGACACTGCCCATGGACACACTGCCCATTGTGATAGTGCCCATCATGACAACCCCTCGGAGGCAGTGCCAATGGTGAGAGTCCCCGTGGTGACAGTTCTCATGGTGAAAGTGATCCTTTTGAAATTGCTCATGGTGACAGTGCTCATGGTGACAGTGCTCAAGGTGATAGTCTCCATGTTGACAGTGTGCATGGTGACTGTTCTCACGGTGACAGTGCCTATGGTGATTATGCTCTTAGTGACAGTGCTCATGGTGACAGTGCCCATGGTGACAGTGACCACGGTGACTGTTCTCACCGTGGTAGTGCCCATGGTGACAGTGTTCATGATGACAGTCCGCATTAAGGCTGTGCCCGTGGTGACATTGCTAATGGTGATAATTCTCACGGTGATAGTACGCATGTTGAAAATGACAAAGGTGACAACACCCAGGTGATAATAATCATGGTGAAAGTGCCCATGGTGGCAGTTCTCATACTGACAGTTCTTGTGACAGTGCTCATGGTGGCAGTGCTCGTGGTGACAGTGCTCTTGGTGACAGTGCTCATGGTGGCAGTGCCCATGGTGAGACTACCGATGGTGACCCTGCCCATGGTGACAGTGCACATGGTCATGGTGCCTCTGGTGGCAGTGCAATATAGTGAGAATGCCCATGATGATATTGCTCATGGTGATAGTGCCCATGGTGAGAGTGCCCATGGTTCCAGTGCTCATGGTGACAGTGCCCATTGTGACAGTGCCCTTGGTGACAGTGCACACCATGAGAGTGCCCATGGTGTCTGTGCCCATGGTGACAGTTCTTATCATGAGAGTGTTCACGGTAGCAGTGTTCATGGTAATAGTGCTCACGGAGGCATTGCCCACAATGAGAGTGCCCACGGTGAGAATACTGACTGTGACAGTGCCCATGATGACTTTTCTCTCTGTGACAGTGCCCTTGGGGACATAGCACGGTGAGATTTCTCACAGTGATAGTGCACATTGTTTCAGTGCTCATAGTGACAAGACCCTAGGCGCCAGTGCCCATCATGGCATTGCTCACGGTGATATTTCTCACGGTGACAGTGCCCATGGTGATATTACCCATGGTGACAGTACTCAGTGATCAAGTGCTCATGGTGACATGGCATAAGGTGATAATGCTCACGGTGGCAGTGCAAAATGGTGACAGTGCCCATGGGGACATTGCTTAATGTGATAGTCCTTGTGGTGACATTGTGCATGGTGACATTGCCCACCATGACAGTGCTCTTGTTGACAGTGCTCATGGTGATAGTGCCAATGTTGGAAGTGCCCATCGTGAAAGTGTCCATGGTGACAGTTCTTATGATGAGAGTGGTCAGAGTGGCAGTGCTCATGGTGAAAGTGCCCATGGTGACACAGCCCACGGTGACAGTGTCCATAGTTATAGTGTCCATGGTGACAGTACTAACAGTGAAATTGTCCATGGGGACACTGCCCATGGTGAAAGTGCCCATGGTCACAACACTCACGGTGATAGTGCTCACGGTGAGAGTGGCCATGGTGACAGTGACCACGGTGACAGTTCTAATGGTGATACTGCCCATGATGACAGTGCTCATGGTGACAGTCCACATTGTACCAGTGCCCAAGGTGACAGTGCTCATGGTGACAGTGCCCAAAGTCACAATACCCATGGTGACAGTGCCCAGGCTGACAGTTCTCAAGGTGATAGTGCCCATGGTGACAGTGCACATGGTGATACAGAGAATGGGGACAGTGCTTATGGTGACAGTGGTCATGGTTGCAGTACCCATGGTGATAGTGCTGAAACTGACAGTGCCCTTGGGGATAGTGCCCATGGTGAGTGTGCTCGTGTTAATTGTGTCCATGGTGGCAGTTCCCATTGTGAAAGTGCTCATGATGACAGTGCCCATGTGGGTAGTTCCCATGGTGACAGTGCTCATGGTGATAGTGACCATGTTAAGAGTGCACATGGTGGCTGTGCCCTTGGTGACAGTGCCCATGATGACAGTATTCATAGTGACAGTGCTCACGGTGATAAGGCCAATGTGGCAGTGCACATGGTGGTAGTGCACATGGTGGCAGTGAAAAATGGGGACAGTTCCCATGCTGACAGTTCTCATTGTGACAATGCACACGGTCACAACCGATGCTGACACTGCTCATGGTAGCTATACCCTTGGTGACAGTGCTCAGAGTGATAGTGCCCATGGTGGCAGTGTCCATGGTGACACTGCCCATGGTGACAATGCCCATGATGACAGTGCCCATGGAGTCAGTGCCCACGGAGCCATTGCCTATGGTAACAGTGCTCACAGTGACAGTACCCATGGTAACAGTGACCATGGTGAGAGTGCTCATGGTGATAGTGTCTATGGTGACAGATCACACTGTGACAGTCCGCATTGTGCCAGTACCAATAGTGACAGTGCCCATGGTGACATTGACCACGGTGAGAGTGATCACGGTGCTAGTGCTCACAGTAATAGTGCTCATGGTGACAGTGCCGACAGTGAAGGTGCTCACGGTGACAGTGCCTCTGGTGATAGTGCCCATGGTGAGAGTCCGCCCATTGATAGTGCCCATGGTGGCAGTTCCCATTGTGAAAATGCTCATGATGACATTGCCCATGTTGGTAGTCCCCATGGTGACAGTGCTCACGGTGATAGTGACCTTGGTAACTGTGCACATGGTGGCCGTGCCCTTGGTGACAGTGCCAATGATGACAGTACTCATGGTGACAGTTCTCACGGTGATAGTGCCCATGGTGATATTGCACATGGTGGCAGTGAAAAATGGTGACAGTGCCCATGTTGACAGTTCTCATGGTGACAGTGCACACGGTGACAACCCATGCAGACAGTACTCACGGTGACAGTTCTCATGGTTGCAGTACCCATGGTGACAGTGCTCACAGTGATACTGCCCATGGTGGCAGTGCCCATGGTGACAGTGCCCATGGTGACACTGCCCATGATGACAGTGCCCATGGTGAAAGTTCCCACGGCGCCATTGCCTATGGTGACAGTGCTCATGGTAACAGTGCCCATGGTGACAGTGACCATGGTGAGAGTGCTCACACTGATAGTGCCCATGGTGACAGGGCTCATGGTGCCAGTCCGCATTGTGCCAGTACCCATGGCGACAGTGCTCATGGTGACACTGACCACAGTGAGAGTGCTCACTGTGATAGAGCTCATGGTAATAGTGCTCATGGTTACAGTGCAAAGGGTGACAATACCCATGGTGACAGTACTCATGTTGAAAATACCCATGGTGGCAGTTCTCATGGTGACAGTGCTCATAATAGCAGTGCCCAAGGTGGCAGTCCTCGTGGTGACAGTGCTAATGGTGACAGTGCTCTTGGTGGCAGTTCCCATGGGGACAGTACCGATGGTGACCCTGTGCATTGTTACAGTGCCCATGGTAACCGTGCTCACGGTGGTAGTGCACATCGTGACAGTGCCCATGGTGGCAGTTCACCTGGTGACAGTGCTAAATCGTGACAGTGCACATGCTGACAGTGCTCACGGTGATAGTGCCCATGGTGACAGTGCCCACGGTGATAATGGGTATTATTACAGTGTTCATCTTGACAGAGCCCAAGGTGGCAGTGGCCATGGAGACAGTGCCCACAATGACAGTGCCCATGGTAACAGTGCCGACAGTGACAGTGCCCATGGTGACACTTCTCACAGTGAATGTGCCCATGGGGACAGTTACCATGATGAGATTTCTCACGGTGATAGTGCCCGTTGTGACAGTGCTCACACTGACAATGCCCATGGTGCCACTGCCCATAGAGACATTCCGCACGGTCACTTTTCTCACGGTGAAAGTACCTATGGTGACACTGCACCTGGTGGCAGTGCAAAATGGTGACAGTGCCCATGGTGACATTGCTCATAGTGACTTTGCTTACAGTGATAGTCCTTACGGTGACAGTGTGCATGGTGACACTGCACACAGTTGCAGTGTTCATGGTGACAGTGTTCACGGTGATACTTTCCATGGTGATAGTGCCCATGGTGACACTGCACATGGTGGCAGTGAAAAATGGTGACAGTGCCCCTGTTGACAGTTCTCATGGTGACCGTGCACATGGTGACAACCCGTGCAGACTGTACTCATGGTGACAGTACTCACGGTGACAGTTCTCATGTTTGCAGTATCCATGGTGACAGTGCTCACAGTGATAGTGCCCATGGTGAGAGTGCCCATGATGACAGGGCCCATGGTGCCATTGCCTATGGTGACAGTGCTCATGGTAACAGTGCCCAAGGTGACAGTGACCATGGTGAGAGTGCTCACACTGATGGTGCCCATGGTGACAGTGCTCATGGTGTCTGTCTACATTGTGCCAGTACCCATGGCAACAGTGCTCATGGTGACAGGGACCACAGTGAGAGAGCTCACGGTGAGAGTGCTCACGGTAATAGTGCTCATGGTGACAGTGCAAATGGTGACAATACCATGGTGACAGTACTCATGTTGAAAATACCCATGGTGGCAGTTCTCATAGCGACAGATCTCATGGTGACATTGCTCATAATAGCAGTGCCCAGGTGCCAGTGCTCGTGGTGACGGTGCTAATGGTGACAGTCCTCTTGGTGGCAGTTCCCATCGGGACAATACTGATGGTGACACTGTGCATTGTTACAGTGCCCATGGTAACCGTGTTCACGGTGATAGTGCACATCGTGACAGTGCCCATGGTGGTAGTTCACCTGGTGACAGTGCTAAATAGTGACAGTGCACATGCTGACAGTGCTCACGGTGATAGTGCCCATGGTGACAGTGCACACGGTCATAATGGGCATTGTTACAGAGTTCATGGTGACAGCACACGGTGGCAGTGGCCATGGAGACAGTGCCCACAATGACAGTGCCCATGGTGACAGTGCCGACAGTGACAGTGCCCATGGTGACACTTCTCATGGTGACAGTGCCCATGGGGACAGTTAGCATGGTGAGATTTCTAATGGTGATAGTGCCCGTTGTGCCAGTGCTCACAGTAACAATGCCCATGGGGCCAGTGCCCATAGAGTCATTCCGCACGGTCACATTTCTCACGGTGAAAGTGCCTATGGTGATATTAACCATGGTGACACTGCACATGGTGGCAGAGCAAAATGGTGACAGTGCCCATGGTGACATTGCTCATGGTGACTTTGCTTACGGTGATAGTCCTTACAGTGACAGTACGCATGGTGACACTGCACACAGTGACAGTGTTCATGGTGAAAGTGTTCACGGTGATAGTTCCCATGGTGAGATTGTCCTGGTAACAGTGCCCATAGTCACAATTCTCATGGTGTAGTGCTCACAGTGACAGTGCCCATGGTGTCATGCCCATGGTGACAGTGCTCATGGTGACAGTGCTCATGTTGGCAGAGCCATAAATAAGAGTGCTCATTGTGGCAGTGCTCATGGTGTCCGTGCTCATGGTGACAGTGCCCATGATTACAGTGTTTATGGTGATAGATGTCACGGTGTCAGTGCCCACGCGGAGAGTGCCAAGGCTGACAAAGCCCAGGGTGATACTTCCCATTGGGACAGTGCCCACGGTGACAGTGCCCATGGTGACAGCACCCAGTGTGACAAGGCGCATGGTGACAGTGCTCACGGTGACAGTGCCCATGGTGACAGTGCCGATGGTGAGAGTGCCAATAGTGACAGTGCTCATGGTGAAACTGCCCACAGAGACATCGCCCATGGTGATAGTGTTCATGGTGACAACCCCACGGTGACAGTGCCAATGTTGATAGTCCCAGTGGTGACAGGTCTTACATTGAATGTGACCATGGTGTCTGTGCTCATGGTGACAGTGCTCAAGGTTATAGTCTCCATGTTGACAGTGCCGATGGTGACAATTCTCACGGTGACAGGGCCTGTGGTGAAAATTCTCATAGTGACAGTGTTCACGGTGACAGTGCCCATGGTGCTATTACCCATGGTGACAGTTCTCATAGTGAAACTGCCCATGTTGACACTGCCCATGGTGGCAGTGCAAAATGGTGACAGTGCCCATGGTGATATTGCTCATGGTGACATTGCTTATGGTGATAGTGTGTATGGTGAAACTGCACACAGTGACTTTGCTCATGGTGACAGTGTTCATGGCGTTAGTTCCTATGGTGAATGTGACCATGGGGACAGTGCCCATAGTCACAATTCTCATGGTGTAGTGCTCACGGTGACAGTGCCCATGGCGACAATACACAGGGTGACAGTATTCATGGTGACATTGCTCATGGTGAGAGTGCCCATGTTCACAACTGTCACGGTGATAGTTCCCATGGTGACAATACCCAGGGTAACAGAGCTGATGGTAAAAGTGTTCACGGTGACAGTGCCCATGGTGACAGTACCTAAGGTGACAATTCCCATGGTGAGACTGCTCATAGACAGTGCCCATGGTGACAATACCCAGCGTGTCCTGTCCATGGTGACAGTGATCATGGTGACACATCTCATGAGGACAGTGCCATAAGTGACAGTGCTCATTGTGGCAGTGCTCATGGTGACAGTGCCCATGGTGACAGTGCCTATGGTGATAGATATCATGGTGGCTGTGCCCAGGGAGACATTGCCCACGCTGACAAGACCCATGGTGATACTTCCCATTGTGACAGTGCCATCGGTGGCAGAGCCCATGGTGACAGTGCCCAAGATCACAGAGCCCATGGTGCGAGTGCTAACGGTGACTGTGCCCATGGTGACAGCACCCAGTGTGACAATGCCCATTGTGACAGTGCTCACGGTGACCATGCCAATGGTGATAGTGCCAATAGTGAGAGTGCTCACGGTGACACTGCCCATGGACACACTGCCCATTGTGATAGTGCCCATCATGACAACCCCTCGGAGGCAGTGCCAATGGTGAGAGTCCCCGTGGTGACAGTTCTCATGGTGAAAGTGATCCTTTTGAAATTGCTCATGGTGACAGTGCTCATGGTGACAGTGCTCAAGGTGATAGTCTCCATGTTGACAGTGTGCATGGTGACTGTTCTCACGGTGACAGTGCCTATGGTGATTATGCTCTTAGTGACAGTGCTCATGGTGACAGTGCCCATGGTGACAGTGACCACGGTGACTGTTCTCACCGTGGTAGTGCCCATGGTGACAGTGTTCATGATGACAGTCCGCATTAAGGCTGTGCCCGTGGTGACATTGCTAATGGTGATAATTCTCACGGTGATAGTACGCACGTTGAAAATGACAAAGGTGACAACACCCAGGTGATAATAATCATGGTGAAAGTGCCCATGGTGGCAGTTCTCATACTGACAGTTCTTGTGACAGTGCTCATGGTGGCAGTGCTCGTGGTGACAGTGCTCTTGGTGACAGTGCTCATGGTGGCAGTGCCCATGGTGAGACTACCGATGGTGACCCTGCCCATGGTGACAGTGCACATGGTCATGGTGCCTCTGGTGGCAGTGCAATATAGTGAGAATGCCCATGATGATATTGCTCATGGTGATAGTGCCCATGGTGAGAGTGCCCATGGTTCCAGTGCTCATGGTGACAGTGCCCATTGTGACAGTGCCCTTGGTGACAGTGCACACCATGAGAGTGCACATGGTGTCTGTGCCCATGGTGACAGTTCTTATCATGAGAGTGTTCACGGTAGCAGTGTTCATGGTAATAGTGCTCACGGAGGCATTGCCCACAATGAGAGTGCCCACGGTGAGAATACTGACTGTGACAGTGCCCATGATGACTTTTCTCTCTGTGACAGTGCCCTTGGGGACAGTTAGCACAGTGAGATTTCTCACAGTGATAGTGCACATTGTTTCAGTGCTCATAGTGACAAGACCCTAGGCGCCAGTGCCCATCATGGCATTGCTCACGGTGATATTTCTCACGGTGACAGTGCCCATGGTGATATTACCCATGGTGACAGTACTCAGTGATCAAGTGCTCATGGTGACATGGCATAAGGTGATAATGCTCACGGTGGCAGTGCAAAATGGTGACAGTGCCCATGGGGACATTGCTTAATGTGATAGTCCTTGTGGTGACATTGTGCATGGTGACATTGCCCACCATGACAGTGCTCTTGTTGACAGTGCTCATGGTGATAGTGCCAATGTTGGAAGTGCCCATCGTGAAAGTGTCCATGGTGACAGTTCTTATGATGAGAGTGGTCAGAGTGGCAGTGCTCATGGTGAAAGTGCCCATGGTGACAGAGCCCACGGTGACAGTGTCCATAGTTATAGTGTCCATGGTGACAGTACTAACAGTGAAATTGTCCATGGGGACACTGCCCATGGTGAAAGTGCCCATGGTCACAACACTCACGGTGATAGTGCTCACGGTGAGAGTGGCCATGGTGACAGTGACCACGGTGACAGTTCTAATGGTGATACTGCCCATGATGACAGTGCTCATGGTGACAGTCCACATTGTACCAGTGCCCAAGGTGACAGTGCTCATGGTGACAGTGCCCAAAGTCACAATACCCATGGTGACAGTGCCCAGGCTGACAGTTCTCAAGGTGATAGTGCCCATGGTGACAGTGCCCATGGTGATACAGAGAATGGGGACAGTGCTTATGGTGACAGTGGTCATGGTTGCAGTACCCATGGTGATAGTGCTGAAACTGACAGTGCCCTTGGGGATAGTGCCCATGGTGAGTGTGCTCGTGTTAATTGTGTCCATGGTGGCAGTTCCCATTGTGAAAGTGCTCATGATGACAGTGCCCATGTGGGTAGTTCCCATGGTGACAGTGCTCATGGTGATAGTGACCATGTTAACAGTGCACATGGTGGCTGTGCCCTTGGTGACAGTGCCCATGATGACAGTATTCATGGTGACAGTGCTCACGGTGATAATGCCCATGGTGGCAGTGCACATGGTGGTAGTGCACATGGTGGCAGTGAAAAATGGGGACAGTTCCCATGCTGACAGTTCTCATTGTGACAATGCACACAGTCACAACCGATGCTGACACTGCTCATGGTAGCTGTACCCTTGGTGACAGTGCTCAGAGTGATAGTGCCCATGGTGGCAGTGTCCATGGTGACACTGCCCATGGTGACAATGCCCATGATGACAGTGCCCATGGAGTCAGTGCCCACGGAGCCATTGCCTATGGTAACAGTGCTCACAGTGACAGTACCCATGGTAACAGTGACCATGGTGAGAGTGCTCATGGTGATAGTGTCTATGGTGACAGATCACACTGTGACAGTCCGCATTGTGCCAGTACCAATAGTGACAGTACCCATGGTGACATTGACCACGGTGAGAGTGATCACGGTGCTAGTGCTCACAGTAATAGTGCTCATGGTGACAGTGCCGACAGTGAAGGTGCTCACGGTGACAGTGCCTCTGGTGATAGTGCCCATGGTGAGAGTCCGCCCATTGATAGTGTCCATGGTGGCAGTTCCCATTGTGAAAATGCTCATGATGACATTGCCCATGTTGGTAGTCCCCATGGTGACAGTGCTCACGGTGATAGTGACCTTGGTAACTGTGCACATGGTGGCCGTGCCCTTGGTGACAGTGCCAATGATGACAGTACTCATGGTGACAGTTCTCACGGTGATAGTGCCCATGGTGATATTGCACATGGTGGCAGTGAAAAATGGTGACAGTGCCCATGTTGACAGTTCTCATGGTGACAGTGCACACGGTGACAACCCATGCAGACAGTACTCACGGTGACAGTTCTCATGGTTGCAGTACCCATGGTGACAGTGCTCACAGTGATACTGCCCATGGTGGCAGTGCCCATGGTGACAGTGCCCATGGTGACACTGCCCATGATGACAGTGCCCATGGTGAAAGTTCCCACGGCGCCATTGCCTATGGTGACAGTGCTCATGGTAACAGTGCCCATGGTGACAGTGACCATGGTGAGAGTGCTCACACTGATAGTGCCCATGGTGACAGGGCTCATGGTGCCAGTCCGCATTGTGCCAGTACCCATGGCGACAGTGCTCATGGTGACACTGACCACAGTGAGAGTGCTCACTGTGATAGAGCTCACGGTAATAGTGCTCATGGTGACAGTGCAAATGGTGACAATACCCATGGTGACAGTACTCATGTTGAAAATACCCATGGTGGCAGTTCTCATGGTGACAGTGCTCATAATAGCAGTGCCCAAGGTGGCAGTCCTCGTGGTGACAGTGCTAATGGTGACAGTGCTCTTGGTGGCAGTTCCCATGGGGACAGTACCGATGGTGACCCTGTGCATTGTTACAGTGCCCATGGTAACCGTGCTCACGGTGGTAGTGCACATCGTGACAGTGCCCATGGTGGCAGTTCACCTGGTGACAGTGCTAAATCGTGACAGTGCACATGCTGACAGTGCTCACGGTGATAGTGCCCATGGTGACAGTGCCCACGGTGATAATGGGTATTATTACAGTGTTCATCTTGACAGAGCCCAAGGTGGCAGTGGCCATGGAGACAGTGCCCACAATGACAGTGCCCATGGTAACAGTGCCGACAGTGACAGTGCCCATGGTGACACTTCTCACAGTGAATGTGCCCATGGGGACAGTTACCATGATGAGATTTCTCACGGTGATAGTGCCCGTTGTGACAGTGCTCACACTGACAATGCCCATGGTGCCACTGCCCATAGAGACATTCCGCACGGTCACTTTTCTCACGGTGAAAGTACCTATGGTGACACTGCACCTGGTGGCAGTGCAAAATGGTGACAGTGCCCATGGTGACATTGCTCATAGTGACTTTGCTTACAGTGATAGTCCTTACGGTGACAGTGTGCATGGTGACACTGCACACAGTTGCAGTGTTCATGGTGACAGTGTTCACGGTGATACTTTCCATGGTGATAGTGCCCATGGTGACACTGCACATGGTGGCAGTGAAAAATGGTGACAGTGCCCCTGTTGACAGTTCTCATGGTGACCGTGCACATGGTGACAACCCGTGCAGACTGTACTCATGGTGACAGTACTCACGGTGACAGTTCTCATGTTTGCAGTATCCATGGTGACAGTGCTCACAGTGATAGTGCCCATGGTGAGAGTGCCCATGATGACAGGGCCCATGGTGCCATTGCCTATGGTGACAGTGCTCATGGTAACAGTGCCCAAGGTGACAGTGACCATGGTGAGAGTGCTCACACTGATGGTGCCCATGGTGACAGTGCTCATGGTGTCTGTCTACATTGTGCCAGTACCCATGGCAACAGTGCTCATGGTGACAGGGACCACAGTGAGAGAGCTCACGGTGAGAGTGCTCACGGTAATAGTGCTCATGGTGACAGTGCAAATGGTGACAATACCATGGTGACAGTACTCATGTTGAAAATACCCATGGTGGCAGTTCTCATAGCGACAGATCTCATGGTGACATTGCTCATAATAGCAGTGCCCAGGTGCCAGTGCTCGTGGTGACGGTGCTAATGGTGACAGTGCTCTTGGTGGCAGTTCCCATCGGGACAATACTGATGGTGACACTGTGCATTGTTACAGTGCCCATGGTAACCGTGTTCACGGTGATAGTGCACATCGTGACAGTGCCCATGGTGGTAGTTCACCTGGTGACAGTGCTAAATAGTGACAGTGCACATGCTGACAGTGCTCACGGTGATAGTGCCCATGGTGACAGTGCACACGGTCATAATGGGCATTGTTACAGAGTTCATGGTGACAGCACACGGTGGCAGTGGCCATGGAGACAGTGCCCACAATGACAGTGCCCATGGTGACAGTGCCGACAGTGACAGTGCCCATGGTGACACTTCTCATGGTGACAGTGCCCATGGGGACAGTTAGCATGGTGAGATTTCTAATGGTGATAGTGCCCGTTGTGCCAGTGCTCACAGTAACAATGCCCATGGGGCCAGTGCCCATAGAGTCATTCCGCACGGTCACATTTCTCACGGTGAAAGTGCCTATGGTGATATTAACCATGGTGACACTGCACATGGTGGCAGAGCAAAATGGTGACAGTGCCCATGGTGACATTGCTCATGGTGACTTTGCTTACGGTGATAGTCCTTACAGTGACAGTACGCATGGTGACACTGCACACAGTGACAGTGTTCATGGTGAAAGTGTTCACGGTGATAGTTCCCATGGTGAGATTGTCCTGGTAACAGTGCCCATAGTCACAATTCTCATGGTGTAGTGCTCACAGTGACAGTGCCCATGGTGTCATGCCCATGGTGACAGTGCTCATGGTGACAGTGCTCATGTTGGCAGAGCCATAAATAAGAGTGCTCATTGTGGCAGTGCTCATGGTGTCCGTGCTCATGGTGACAGTGCCCATGATTACAGTGTTTATGGTGATAGATGTCACGGTGTCAGTGCCCACGCGGAGAGTGCCAAGGCTGACAAAGCCCAGGGTGATACTTCCCATTGTGACAGTGCCCACGGTGACAGTGCCCATGGTGACAGCACCCAGTGTGACAAGGCGCATGGTGACAGTGCTCACGGTGACAGTGCCCATGGTGACAGTGCCGATGGTGAGAGTGCCAATAGTGACAGTGCTCATGGTGAAACTGCCCACAGAGACATCGCCCATGGTGATAGTGTTCATGGTGACAACCCCACGGTGACAGTGCCAATGTTGATAGTCCCAGTGGTGACAGGTCTTACATTGAATGTGACCATGGTGTCTGTGCTCATGGTGACAGTGCTCAAGGTTATAGTCTCCATGTTGACAGTGCCGATGGTGACAATTCTCACGGTGACAGGGCCTGTGGTGAAAATTCTCATAGTGACAGTGTTCACGGTGACAGTGCCCATGGTGCTATTACCCATGGTGACAGTTCTCATAGTGAAACTGCCCATGTTGACACTGCCCATGGTGGCAGTGCAAAATGGTGACAGTGCCCATGGTGATATTGCTCATGGTGACATTGCTTATGGTGATAGTGTGTATGGTGAAACTGCACACAGTGACTTTGCTCATGGTGACAGTGTTCATGGCGTTAGTTCCTATGGTGAATGTGACCATGGGGACAGTGCCCATAGTCACAATTCTCATGGTGTAGTGCTCACGGTGACAGTGCCCATGGCGACAATACACAGGGTGACAGTATTCATGGTGACATTGCTCATGGTGAGAGTGCCCATGTTCACAACTGTCACGGTGATAGTTCCCATGGTGACAATACCCAGGGTAACAGAGCTGATGGTAAAAGTGTTCACGGTGACAGTGCCCATGGTGACAGTACCTAAGGTGACAATTCCCATGGTGAGACTGCTCATAGACAGTGCCCATGGTGACAATACCCAGCGTGTCCTGTCCATGGTGACAGTGATCATGGTGACACATCTCATGAGGACAGTGCCATAAGTGACAGTGCTCATTGTGGCAGTGCTCATGGTGACAGTGCCCATGGTGACAGTGCCTATGGTGATAGATATCATGGTGGCTGTGCCCAGGGAGACATTGCCCACGCTGACAAGACCCATGGTGATACTTCCCATTGTGACAGTGCCATCGGTGGCAGAGCCCATGGTGACAGTGCCCAAGATCACAGAGCCCATGGTGCGAGTGCTAACGGTGACTGTGCCCATGGTGACAGCACCCAGTGTGAAAATGCCCATTGTGACAGTGCTCACGGTGACCATGCCAATGGTGATAGTGCCAATAGTGAGAGTGCTCACGGTGACACTGCCCATGGACACACTGCCCATTGTGATAGTGCCCATCATGACAACCCCTCGGAGGCAGTGCCAATGGTGAGAGTCCCCGTGGTGACAGTTCTCATGGTGAAAGTGATCCTTTTGAAATTGCTCATGGTGACAGTGCTCATGGTGACAGTGCTCAAGGTGATAGTCTCCATGTTGACAGTGTGCATGGTGACTGTTCTCACGGTGACAGTGCCTATGGTGATTATGCTCTTAGTGACAGTGCTCATGGTGACAGTGCCCATGGTGACAGTGACCACGGTGACTGTTCTCACCGTGGTAGTGCCCATGGTGACAGTGTTCATGATGACAGTCCGCATTAAGGCTGTGCCCGTGGTGACATTGCTAATGGTGATAATTCTCACGGTGATAGTACGCACGTTGAAAATGACAAAGGTGACAACACCCAGGTGATAATAATCATGGTGAAAGTGCCCATGGTGGCAGTTCTCATACTGACAGTTCTTGTGACAGTGCTCATGGTGGCAGTGCTCGTGGTGACAGTGCTCTTGGTGACAGTGCTCATGGTGGCAGTGCCCATGGTGAGACTACCGATGGTGACCCTGCCCATGGTGACAGTGCACATGGTCATGGTGCCTCTGGTGGCAGTGCAATATAGTGAGAATGCCCATGATGATATTGCTCATGGTGATAGTGCCCATGGTGAGAGTGCCCATGGTTCCAGTGCCCATTGTGACAGTGCCCTTGGTGACAGTGCACACCATGAGAGTGCCCATGGTGTCTGTGCCCATGGTGACAGTTCTTATCATGAGAGTGTTCACGGTAGCAGTGTTCATGGTAATAGTGCTCAGGGAGGCATTGCCCACAATGAGAGTGCCCACGGTGAGAATACTGACTGTGACAGTGCCCATGATGACTTTTCTCTCTGTGACAGTGCCCTTGGGGACAGTTAGCACGGTGAGATTTCTCACAGTGATAGTGCACATTGTTTCAGTGCTCATAGTGACAAGACCCTAGGCGCCAGTGCCCATCATGGCATTGCTCACGGTGATATTTCTCACGGTGACAGTGCCCATGGTGATATTACCCATGGTGACAGTACTCAGTGATCAAGTGCTCATGGTGACATGGCATAAGGTGATAATGCTCACGGTGGCAGTGCAAAATGGTGACAGTGCCCATGGGGACATTGCTTAATGTGATAGTCCTTGTGGTGACATTGTGCATGGTGACATTGCCCACCATGACAGTGCTCTTGTTGACAGTGCTCATGGTGATAGTGCCAATGTTGGAAGTGCCCATCGTGAAAGTGTCCATGGTGACAGTTCTTATGATGAGAGTGGTCAGAGTGGCAGTGCTCATGGTGAAAGTGCCCATGGTGACAGAGCCCACGGTGACAGTGTCCATAGTTATAGTGTCCATGGTGACAGTACTAACAGTGAAATTGTCCATGGGGACACTGCCCATGGTGAAAGTGCCCATGGTCACAACACTCACGGTGATAGTGCTCACGGTGAGAGTGGCCATGGTGACAGTGACCACGGTGACAGTTCTAATGGTGATACTGCCCATGATGACAGTGCTCATGGTGACAGTCCACATTGTACCAGTGCCCAAGGTGACAGTGCTCATGGTGACAGTGCCCAAAGTCACAATACCCATGGTGACAGTGCCCAGGCTGACAGTTCTCAAGGTGATAGTGCCCATGGTGACAGTGCCCATGGTGATACAGAGAATGGGGACAGTGCTTATGGTGACAGTGGTCATGGTTGCAGTACCCATGGTGATAGTGCTGAAACTGACAGTGCCCTTGGGGATAGTGCCCATGGTGAGTGTGCTCGTGTTAATTGTGTCCATGGTGGCAGTTCCCATTGTGAAAGTGCTCATGATGACAGTGCCCATGTGGGTAGTTCCCATGGTGACAGTGCTCATGGTGATAGTGACCATGTTAACAGTGCACATGGTGGCTGTGCCCTTGGTGACAGTGCCCATGATGACAGTATTCATGGTGACAGTGCTCACGGTGATAATGCCCATGGTGGCAGTGCACATGGTGGTAGTGCACATGGTGGCAGTGAAAAATGGGGACAGTTCCCATGCTGACAGTTCTCATTGTGACAATGCACACAGTCACAACCGATGCTGACACTGCTCATGGTAGCTGTACCCTTGGTGACAGTGCTCAGAGTGATAGTGCCCATGGTGGCAGTGTCCATGGTGACACTGCCCATGGTGACAATGCCCATGATGACAGTGCCCATGGAGTCAGTGCCCACGGAGCCATTGCCTATGGTAACAGTGCTCACAGTGACAGTACCCATGGTAACAGTGACCATGGTCAGAGTGCTCATGGTGATAGTGTCTATGGTGACAGATCACACTGTGACAGTCCGCATTGTGCCAGTACCAATAGTGACAGTACCCATGGTGACATTGACCACGGTGAGAGTGATCACGGTGCTAGTGCTCACAGTAATAGTGCTCATGGTGACAGTGCCGACAGTGAAGGTGCTCACGGTGACAGTGCCTCTGGTGATAGTGCCCATGGTGAGAGTCCGCCCATTGATAGTGTCCATGGTGGCAGTTCCCATTGTGAAAATGCTCATGATGACATTGCCCATGTTGGTAGTCCCCATGGTGACAGTGCTCACGGTGATAGTGACCTTGGTAACTGTGCACATGGTGGCCGTGCCCTTGGTGACAGTGCCAATGATGACAGTACTCATGGTGACAGTTCTCACGGTGATAGTGCCCATGGTGATATTGCACATGGTGGCAGTGAAAAATGGTGACAGTGCCCATGTTGACAGTTCTCATGGTGACAGTGCACACGGTGACAACCCATGCAGACAGTACTCACGGTGACAGTTCTCATGGTTGCAGTACCCATGGTGACAGTGCTCACAGTGATACTGCCCATGGTGGCAGTGCCCATGGTGACAGTGCCCATGGTGACACTGCCCATGATGACAGTGCCCATGGTGAAAGTTCCCACGGCGCCATTGCCTATGGTGACAGTGCTCATGGTAACAGTGCCCATGGTGACAGTGACCATGGTGAGAGTGCTCACACTGATAGTGCCCATGGTGACAGGGCTCATGGTGCCAGTCCGCATTGTGCCAGTACCCATGGCGACAGTGCTCATGGTGACACTGACCACAGTGAGAGTGCTCACTGTGATAGAGCTCACGGTAATAGTGCTCATGGTGACAGTGCAAATGGTGACAATACCCATGGTGACAGTACTCATGTTGAAAATACCCATGGTGGCAGTTCTCATGGTGACAGTGCTCATAATAGCAGTGCCCAAGGTGGCAGTCCTCGTGGTGACAGTGCTAATGGTGACAGTGCCCTTGGTGGCAGTTCCCATGGGGACATTACCGATGGTGACCCTGTGCATTGTTACAGTGCCCATGGTAACCGTGCTCACGGTGGTAGTGCACATCGTGACAGTGCCCATGGTGGCAGTTCACCTGGTGACAGTGCTAAATCGTGACAGTGCACATGCTGACAGTGCTCACGGTGATAGTGCCCATGGTGACAGTGCCCACGGTGATAATGGGTATTATTACAGTGTTCATCTTGACAGAGCCCAAGTTGGCAGTGGCCATGGTGACAGTGCCCACAATGACAGTGCCCATGGTAACAGTGCCGACAGTGACAGTGCCCATGGTGACACTTCTCACAGTGAATGTGCCCATGGGGACAGTTACCATGATGAGATTTCTCACGGTGATAGTGCCCGTTGTGACAGTGCTCACACTGACAATGCCCATGGTGCCACTGCCCATAGAGACATTCCGCACGGTCACTTTTCTCACGGTGAAAGTACCTATGGTGACACTGCACCTGGTGGCAGTGCAAAATGGTGACAGTGCCCATGGTGACATTGCTCATAGTGACTTTGCTTACAGTGATAGTCCTTACGGTGACAGTGTGCACAGTGACACTGCACACAGTTGCAGTGTTCATGGTGACAGTGTTCACGGTGATACTTTCCATGGTGATAGTGCCCATGGTGACACTGCACATGGTGGCAGTGAAAAATGGTGACAGTGCCCCTGTTGTCAGTTCTCATGGTGACCGTGCACATGGTGACAACCCGTGCAGACTGTACTCATGGTGACAGTACTCACGGTGACAGTTCTCATGTTTGCAGTATCCATGGTGACAGTGCTCACAGTGATAGTGCCCATGGTGAGAGTGCCCATGATGACAGGGCCCATGGTGCCATTGCCTATGGTGACAGTGCTCATGGTAACAGTGCCCAAGGTGACAGTGACCATGGTGAGAGTGCTCACACTGATGGTGCCCATGGTGACAGTGCTCATGGTGTCTGTCTACATTGTGCCAGTACCCATGGCAACAGTGCTCATGGTGACAGGGACCACAGTGAGAGAGCTCACGGTGAGAGTGCTCACGGTAATAGTGCTCATGGTGACAGTGCAAATGGTGACAATACCATGGTGACAGTACTCATGTTGAAAATACCCATGGTGGCAGTTCTCATAGCGACAGATCTCATGGTGACATTGCTCATAATAGCAGTGCCCAGGTGCCAGTGCTCGTGGTGACGGTGCTAATGGTGACAGTGCTCTTGGTGGCAGTTCCCATCGGGACAATACTGATGGTGACACTGTGCATTGTTACAGTGCCCATGGTAACCGTGTTCACGGTGATAGTGCACATCGTGACAGTGCCCATGGTGGTAGTTCACCTGGTGACAGTGCTAAATAGTGACAGTGCACATGCTGACAGTGCTCACGGTGATAGTGCCCATGGTGACAGTGCACACGGTCATAATGGGCATTGTTACAGAGTTCATGGTGACAGCACACGGTGGCAGTGGCCATGGAGACAGTGCCCACAATGACAGTGCCCATGGTGACAGTGCCGACAGTGACAGTGCCCATGGTGACACTTCTCATGGTGACAGTGCCCATGGGGACAGTTAGCATGGTGAGATTTCTAATGGTGATAGTGCCCGTTGTGCCAGTGCTCACAGTAACAATGCCCATGGGGCCAGTGCCCATAGAGTCATTCCGCACGGTCACATTTCTCACGGTGAAAGTGCCTATGGTGATATTAACCATGGTGACACTGCACATGGTGGCAGAGCAAAATGGTGACAGTGCCCATGGTGACATTGCTCATGGTGACTTTGCTTACGGTGATAGTCCTTACAGTGACAGTACGCATGGTGACACTGCACACAGTGACAGTGTTCATGGTGAAAGTGTTCACGGTGATAGTTCCCATGGTGAGATTGTCCTGGTAACAGTGCCCATAGTCACAATTCTCATGGTGTAGTGCTCACAGTGACAGTGCCCATGGTGTCATGCCCATGGTGACAGTGCTCATGGTGACAGTGCTCATGTTGGCAGAGCCATAAATAAGAGTGCTCATTGTGGCAGTGCTCATGGTGTCCGTGCTCATGGTGACAGTGCCCATGATTACAGTGTTTATGGTGATAGATGTCACGGTGTCAGTGCCCACGCGGAGAGTGCCAAGGCTGACAAAGCCCAGGGTGATACTTCCCATTGGGACAGTGCCCACGGTGACAGTGCCCATGGTGACAGCACCCAGTGTGACAAGGCGCATGGTGACAGTGCTCATGGTGACAGTGCCCATGGTGACAGTGCCGATGGTGAGAGTGCCAATAGTGACAGTGCTCATGGTGAAACTGCCCACAGAGACATCGCCCATGGTGATAGTGTTCATGGTGACAACCCCACGGTGACAGTGCCAATGTTGATAGTCCCAGTGGTGACAGGTCTTACACTGAATGTGACCATGGTGTCTGTGCTCATGGTGACAGTGCTCAAGGTTATAGTCTCCATGTTGA
Organism: Mesoplodon mirus; assembly: GCF_964341445.2. NCBI lineage: Eukaryota > Metazoa > Chordata > Mammalia > Artiodactyla > Ziphiidae > Mesoplodon > Mesoplodon mirus. The sequence continues at coordinate 388,868 of NW_028295589.1, forward strand.
CAGTGCCGATGGTGACAATTCTCACGGTGACAGGGCCTATGGTGAAAATTCTCATAGTGACAGTGTTCACGGTGACAGTGCCCATGGTGCTATTACCCATGGTGACAGTTCTCATAGTGAAACTGCCCATGTTGACACTGCCCATGGTGGCAGTGCAAAATGGTGACAGTGCCCATGGTGATATTGCTCATGGTGACATTGCTTATGGTGATAGTGTGTATGGTGAAACTGCACACAGTGACATTGCTCATGGTGACAGTGTTCACGGCGTTAGTTCCTATGGTGAATGTGACCATGGGGACAGTGCCCATAGTCACAATTCTCATGGGGTAGTGCTCACGGTGACAGTGCCCATGGTGACAATACACAGGGTGACAGTATTCATGGTGACATTGCTCATGGTGAGAGTGCCCATGTTCACAACTGTCACGGTGATAGTTCCCATGGTGACAATACCCAGGGTAACAGAGCTGATGGTAAAAGTGTTCACGGTGACAGTGCCCATGGTGACAGTACCTAAGGTGACAATTCCCATGGTGAGACTGCTCATAGACAGTGCCCATGGTGACAATACCCAGCGTGTCCTGTCCATGGTGACAGTGATCATGGTGACACATCTCATGAGGACAGTGCCATAAGTGACAGTGCTCATGGTGACAGTGCCCATGGTGACAGTGCCTATGGTGATAGATATCATGGTGGCTGTGCCCAGGGAGACATTGCCCACGCTGACAAGACCCATGGTGATACTTCCCATTGTGACAGTGCCATCGGTGGCAGAGCCCATGGTGACAGTGCCCAAGATCACAGAGCCCATGGTGAGAGTGCTAACGGTGACTGTGCCCATGGTGACAGCACCCAGTGTGAAAATGCCCATTGTGACAGTGCTCACGGTGACCATGCCAATGGTGATAGTGCCAATAGTGAGAGTGCTCACGGTGACACTGCCCATGGACACACTGCCCATTGTGATAGTGCCCATCATGACAACCCCTCGGAGGCAGTGCCAATGGTGAGAGTCCCCGTGGTGACAGTTCTCATGGTGAAAGTGATCCTTTTGAAATTGCTCATGGTGACAGTGCTCATGGTGACAGTGCTCAAGGTGATAGTCTCCATGTTGACAGTGTGCATGGTGACTGTTCTCACGGTGACAGTGCCTATGGTGATTATGCTCTTAGTGACAGTGCTCATGGTGACAGTGCCCATGGTGACAGTGACCACGGTGACTGTTCTCACCGTGGTAGTGCCCATGGTGACAGTGTTCATGATGACAGTCCGCATTAAGGCTGTGCCCGTGGTGACATTGCTAATGGTGATAATTCTCACGGTGATAGTACGCACGTTGAAAATGACAAAGGTGACAACACCCAGGTGATAATAATCATGGTGAAAGTGCCCATGGTGGCAGTTCTCATACTGACAGTTCTTGTGACAGTGCTCATGGTGGCAGTGCTCGTGGTGACAGTGCTCTTGGTGACAGTGCTCATGGTGGCAGTGCCCATGGTGAGACTACCGATGGTGACCCTGCCCATGGTGACAGTGCACATGGTCATGGTGCCTCTGGTGGCAGTGCAATATAGTGAGAATGCCCATGATGATATTGCTCATGGTGATAGTGCCCATGGTGAGAGTGCCCATGGTTCCAGTGCTCATGGTGACAGTGCCCATTGTGACAGTGCCCTTGGTGACAGTGCACACCATGAGAGTGCCCATGGTGTCTGTGCCCATGGTGACAGTTCTTATCATGAGAGTGTTCACGGTAGCAGTGTTCATGGTAATAGTGCTCACGGAGGCATTGCCCACAATGAGAGTGCCCACGGTGAGAATACTGACTGTGACAGTGCCCATGATGACTTTTCTCTCTGTGACAGTGCCCTTGGGGACATAGCACGGTGAGATTTCTCACAGTGAGAGTGCACATTGTTTCAGTGCTCATAGTGACAAGACCCTAGGCGCCAGTGCCCATCATGGCATTGCTCACGGTGATATTTCTCACGGTGACAGTGCCCATGGTGATATTACCCATGGTGACAGTACTCAGTGATCAAGTGCTCATGGTGACATGGCATAAGGTGATAATGCTCACGGTGGCAGTGCAAAATGGTGACAGTGCCCATGGGGACATTGCTTAATGTGATAGTCCTTGTGGTGACATTGTGCATGGTGACATTGCCCACCATGACAGTGCTCTTGTTGACAGTGCTCATGGTGATAGTGCCAATGTTGGAAGTGCCCATCGTGAAAGTGTCCATGGTGACAGTTCTTATGATGAGAGTGGTCAGAGTGGCAGTGCTCATGGTGAAAGTGCCCATGGTGACAGAGCCCACGGTGACAGTGTCCATAGTTATAGTGTCCATGGTGACAGTACTAACAGTGAAATTGTCCATGGGGACACTGCCCATGGTGAAAGTGCCCATGGTCACAACACTCACGGTGATAGTGCTCACGGTGAGAGTGGCCATGGTGACAGTGACCACGGTGACAGTTCTAATGGTGATACTGCCCATGATGACAGTGCTCATGGTGACAGTCCACATTGTACCAGTGCCCAAGGTGACAGTGCTCATGGTGACAGTGCCCAAAGTCACAATACCCATGGTGACAGTGCCCAGGCTGACAGTTCTCAAGGTGATAGTGCCCATGGTGACAGTGCCCATGGTGATACAGAGAATGGGGACAGTGCTTATGGTGACAGTGGTCATGGTTGCAGTACCCATGGTGATAGTGCTGAAACTGACAGTGCCCTTGGGGATAGTGCCCATGGTGAGTGTGCTCGTGTTAATTGTGTCCATGGTGGCAGTTCCCATTGTGAAAGTGCTCATGATGACAGTGCCCATGTGGGTAGTTCCCATGGTGACAGTGCTCATGGTGATAGTGACCATGTTAACAGTGCACATGGTGGCTGTGCCCTTGGTGACAGTGCCCATGATGACAGTATTCATGGTGACAGTGCTCACGGTGATAATGCCCATGGTGGCAGTGCACATGGTGGTAGTGCACATGGTGGCAGTGAAAAATGGGGACAGTTCCCATGCTGACAGTTCTCATTGTGACAATGCACACAGTCACAACCGATGCTGACACTGCTCATGGTAGCTGTACCCTTGGTGACAGTGCTCAGAGTGATAGTGCCCATGGTGGCAGTGTCCATGGTGACACTGCCCATGGTGACAATGCCCATGATGACAGTGCCCATGGAGTCAGTGCCCACGGAGCCATTGCCTATGGTAACAGTGCTCACAGTGACAGTACCCATGGTAACAGTGACCATGGTGAGAGTGCTCATGGTGATAGTGTCTATGGTGACAGATCACACTGTGACAGTCCGCATTGTGCCAGTACCAATAGTGACAGTACCCATGGTGACATTGACCACGGTGAGAGTGATCACGGTGCTAGTGCTCACAGTAATAGTGCTCATGGTGACAGTGCCGACAGTGAAGGTGCTCACGGTGACAGTGCCTCTGGTGATAGTGCCCATGGTGAGAGTCCGCCCATTGATAGTGTCCATGGTGGCAGTTCCCATTGTGAAAATGCTCATGATGACATTGCCCATGTTGGTAGTCCCCATGGTGACAGTGCTCACGGTGATAGTGACCTTGGTAACTGTGCACATGGTGGCCGTGCCCTTGGTGACAGTGCCAATGATGACAGTACTCATGGTGACAGTTCTCACGGTGATAGTGCCCATGGTGATATTGCACATGGTGGCAGTGAAAAATGGTGACAGTGCCCATGTTGACAGTTCTCATGGTGACAGTGCACACGGTGACAACCCATGCAGACAGTACTCACGGTGACAGTTCTCATGGTTGCAGTACCCATGGTGACAGTGCTCACAGTGATACTGCCCATGGTGGCAGTGCCCATGGTGACAGTGCCCATGGTGACACTGCCCATGATGACAGTGCCCATGGTGAAAGTTCCCACGGCGCCATTGCCTATGGTGACAGTGCTCATGGTAACAGTGCCCATGGTGACAGTGACCATGGTGAGAGTGCTCACACTGATAGTGCCCATGGTGACAGGGCTCATGGTGCCAGTCCGCATTGTGCCAGTACCCATGGCGACAGTGCTCATGGTGACACTGACCACAGTGAGAGTGCTCACTGTGATAGAGCTCACGGTAATAGTGCTCATGGTGACAGTGCAAATGGTGACAATACCCATGGTGACAGTACTCATGTTGAAAATACCCATGGTGGCAGTTCTCATGGTGACAGTGCTCATAATAGCAGTGCCCAAGGTGGCAGTCCTCGTGGTGACAGTGCTAATGGTGACAGTGCCCTTGGTGGCAGTTCCCATGGGGACATTACCGATGGTGACCCTGTGCATTGTTACAGTGCCCATGGTAACCGTGCTCACGGTGGTAGTGCACATCGTGACAGTGCCCATGGTGGCAGTTCACCTGGTGACAGTGCTAAATCGTGACAGTGCACATGCTGACAGTGCTCACGGTGATAGTGCCCATGGTGACAGTGCCCACGGTGATAATGGGTATTATTACAGTGTTCATCTTGACAGAGCCCAAGTTGGCAGTGGCCATGGTGACAGTGCCCACAATGACAGTGCCCATGGTAACAGTGCCGACAGTGACAGTGCCCATGGTGACACTTCTCACAGTGAATGTGCCCATGGGGACAGTTACCATGATGAGATTTCTCACGGTGATAGTGCCCGTTGTGACAGTGCTCACACTGACAATGCCCATGGTGCCACTGCCCATAGAGACATTCCGCACGGTCACTTTTCTCACGGTGAAAGTACCTATGGTGACACTGCACCTGGTGGCAGTGCAAAATGGTGACAGTGCCCATGGTGACATTGCTCATAGTGACTTTGCTTACAGTGATAGTCCTTACGGTGACAGTGTGCACAGTGACACTGCACACAGTTGCAGTGTTCATGGTGACAGTGTTCACGGTGATACTTTCCATGGTGATAGTGCCCATGGTGACACTGCACATGGTGGCAGTGAAAAATGGTGACAGTGCCCCTGTTGTCAGTTCTCATGGTGACCGTGCACATGGTGACAACCCGTGCAGACTGTACTCATGGTGACAGTACTCACGGTGACAGTTCTCATGTTTGCAGTATCCATGGTGACAGTGCTCACAGTGATAGTGCCCATGGTGAGAGTGCCCATGATGACAGGGCCCATGGTGCCATTGCCTATGGTGACAGTGCTCATGGTAACAGTGCCCAAGGTGACAGTGACCATGGTGAGAGTGCTCACACTGATGGTGCCCATGGTGACAGTGCTCATGGTGTCTGTCTACATTGTGCCAGTACCCATGGCAACAGTGCTCATGGTGACAGGGACCACAGTGAGAGAGCTCACGGTGAGAGTGCTCACGGTAATAGTGCTCATGGTGACAGTGCAAATGGTGACAATACCATGGTGACAGTACTCATGTTGAAAATACCCATGGTGGCAGTTCTCATAGCGACAGATCTCATGGTGACATTGCTCATAATAGCAGTGCCCAGGTGCCAGTGCTCGTGGTGACGGTGCTAATGGTGACAGTGCTCTTGGTGGCAGTTCCCATCGGGACAATACTGATGGTGACACTGTGCATTGTTACAGTGCCCATGGTAACCGTGTTCACGGTGATAGTGCACATCGTGACAGTGCCCATGGTGGTAGTTCACCTGGTGACAGTGCTAAATAGTGACAGTGCACATGCTGACAGTGCTCACGGTGATAGTGCCCATGGTGACAGTGCACACGGTCATAATGGGCATTGTTACAGAGTTCATGGTGACAGCACACGGTGGCAGTGGCCATGGAGACAGTGCCCACAATGACAGTGCCCATGGTGACAGTGCCGACAGTGACAGTGCCCATGGTGACACTTCTCATGGTGACAGTGCCCATGGGGACAGTTAGCATGGTGAGATTTCTAATGGTGATAGTGCCCGTTGTGCCAGTGCTCACAGTAACAATGCCCATGGGGCCAGTGCCCATAGAGTCATTCCGCACGGTCACATTTCTCACGGTGAAAGTGCCTATGGTGATATTAACCATGGTGACACTGCACATGGTGGCAGAGCAAAATGGTGACAGTGCCCATGGTGACATTGCTCATGGTGACTTTGCTTACGGTGATAGTCCTTACAGTGACAGTACGCATGGTGACACTGCACACAGTGACAGTGTTCATGGTGAAAGTGTTCACGGTGATAGTTCCCATGGTGAGATTGTCCTGGTAACAGTGCCCATAGTCACAATTCTCATGGTGTAGTGCTCACAGTGACAGTGCCCATGGTGTCATGCCCATGGTGACAGTGCTCATGGTGACAGTGCTCATGTTGGCAGAGCCATAAATAAGAGTGCTCATTGTGGCAGTGCTCATGGTGTCCGTGCTCATGGTGACAGTGCCCATGATTACAGTGTTTATGGTGATAGATGTCACGGTGTCAGTGCCCACGCGGAGAGTGCCAAGGCTGACAAAGCCCAGGGTGATACTTCCCATTGGGACAGTGCCCACGGTGACAGTGCCCATGGTGACAGCACCCAGTGTGACAAGGCGCATGGTGACAGTGCTCACGGTGACAGTGCCCATGGTGACAGTGCCGATGGTGAGAGTGCCAATAGTGACAGTGCTCATGGTGAAACTGCCCACAGAGACATCGCCCATGGTGATAGTGTTCATGGTGACAACCCCACGGTGACAGTGCCAATGTTGATAGTCCCAGTGGTGACAGGTCTTACACTGAATGTGACCATGGTGTCTGTGCTCATGGTGACAGTGCTCAAGGTTATAGTCTCCATGTTGACAGTGCCGATGGTGACAATTCTCACGGTGACAGGGCCTATGGTGAAAATTCTCATAGTGACAGTGTTCACGGTGACAGTGCCCATGGTGCTATTACCCATGGTGACAGTTCTCATAGTGAAACTGCCCATGTTGACACTGCCCATGGTGGCAGTGCAAAATGGTGACAGTGCCCATGGTGATATTGCTCATGGTGACATTGCTTATGGTGATAGTGTGTATGGTGAAACTGCACACAGTGACATTGCTCATGGTGACAGTGTTCACGGCGTTAGTTCCTATGGTGAATGTGACCATGGGGACAGTGCCCATAGTCACAATTCTCATGGTGTAGTGCTCACGGTGACAGTGCCCATGGTGACAATACACAGGGTGACAGTATTCATGGTGACATTGCTCATGGTGAGAGTGCCCATGTTCACAACTGTCACGGTGATAGTTCCCATGGTGACAATACCCAGGGTAACAGAGCTGATGGTAAAAGTGTTCACGGTGACAGTGCCCATGGTGACAGTACCTAAGGTGACAATTCCCATGGTGAGACTGCTCATAGACAGTGCCCATGGTGACAATACCCAGCGTGTCCTGTCCATGGTGACAGTGATCATGGTGACACATCTCATGAGGACAGTGCCATAAGTGACAGTGCTCATGGTGACAGTGCCCATGGTGACAGTGCCTATGGTGATAGATATCATGGTGGCTGTGCCCAGGGAGACATTGCCCACGCTGACAAGACCCATGGTGATACTTCCCATTGTGACAGTGCCATCGGTGGCAGAGCCCATGGTGACAGTGCCCAAGATCACAGAGCCCATGGTGAGAGTGCTAACGGTGACTGTGCCCATGGTGACAGCACCCAGTGTGAAAATGCCCATTGTGACAGTGCTCACGGTGACCATGCCAATGGTGATAGTGCCAATAGTGAGAGTGCTCACGGTGACACTGCCCATGGACACACTGCCCATTGTGATAGTGCCCATCATGACAACCCCTCGGAGGCAGTGCCAATGGTGAGAGTCCCCGTGGTGACAGTTCTCATGGTGAAAGTGATCCTTTTGAAATTGCTCATGGTGACAGTGCTCATGGTGACAGTGCTCAAGGTGATAGTCTCCATGTTGACAGTGTGCATGGTGACTGTTCTCACGGTGACAGTGCCTATGGTGATTATGCTCTTAGTGACAGTGCTCATGGTGACAGTGCCCATGGTGACAGTGACCACGGTGACTGTTCTCACCGTGGTAGTGCCCATGGTGACAGTGTTCATGATGACAGTCCGCATTAAGGCTGTGCCCGTGGTGACATTGCTAATGGTGATAATTCTCACGGTGATAGTACGCACGTTGAAAATGACAAAGGTGACAACACCCAGGTGATAATAATCATGGTGAAAGTGCCCATGGTGGCAGTTCTCATACTGACAGTTCTTGTGACAGTGCTCATGGTGGCAGTGCTCGTGGTGACAGTGCTCTTGGTGACAGTGCTCATGGTGGCAGTGCCCATGGTGAGACTACCGATGGTGACCCTGCCCATGGTGACAGTGCACATGGTCATGGTGCCTCTGGTGGCAGTGCAATATAGTGAGAATGCCCATGATGATATTGCTCATGGTGATAGTGCCCATGGTGAGAGTGCCCATGGTTCCAGTGCTCATGGTGACAGTGCCCATTGTGACAGTGCCCTTGGTGACAGTGCACACCATGAGAGTGCCCATGGTGTCTGTGCCCATGGTGACAGTTCTTATCATGAGAGTGTTCACGGTAGCAGTGTTCATGGTAATAGTGCTCACGGAGGCATTGCCCACAATGAGAGTGCCCACGGTGAGAATACTGACTGTGACAGTGCCCATGATGACTTTTCTCTCTGTGACAGTGCCCTTGGGGACATAGCACGGTGAGATTTCTCACAGTGAGAGTGCACATTGTTTCAGTGCTCATAGTGACAAGACCCTAGGCGCCAGTGCCCATCATGGCATTGCTCACGGTGATATTTCTCACGGTGACAGTGCCCATGGTGATATTACCCATGGTGACAGTACTCAGTGATCAAGTGCTCATGGTGACATGGCATAAGGTGATAATGCTCACGGTGGCAGTGCAAAATGGTGACAGTGCCCATGGGGACATTGCTTAATGTGATAGTCCTTGTGGTGACATTGTGCATGGTGACATTGCCCACCATGACAGTGCTCTTGTTGACAGTGCTCATGGTGATAGTGCCAATGTTGGAAGTGCCCATCGTGAAAGTGTCCATGGTGACAGTTCTTATGATGAGAGTGGTCAGAGTGGCAGTGCTCATGGTGAAAGTGCCCATGGTGACAGAGCCCACGGTGACAGTGTCCATAGTTATAGTGTCCATGGTGACAGTACTAACAGTGAAATTGTCCATGGGGACACTGCCCATGGTGAAAGTGCCCATGGTCACAACACTCACGGTGATAGTGCTCACGGTGAGAGTGGCCATGGTGACAGTGACCACGGTGACAGTTCTAATGGTGATACTGCCCATGATGACAGTGCTCATGGTGACAGTCCACATTGTACCAGTGCCCAAGGTGACAGTGCTCATGGTGACAGTGCCCAAAGTCACAATACCCATGGTGACAGTGCCCAGGCTGACAGTTCTCAAGGTGATAGTGCCCATGGTGACAGTGCCCATGGTGATACAGAGAATGGGGACAGTGCTTATGGTGACAGTGGTCATGGTTGCAGTACCCATGGTGATAGTGCTGAAACTGACAGTGCCCTTGGGGATAGTGCCCATGGTGAGTGTGCTCGTGTTAATTGTGTCCATGGTGGCAGTTCCCATTGTGAAAGTGCTCATGATGACAGTGCCCATGTGGGTAGTTCCCATGGTGACAGTGCTCATGGTGATAGTGACCATGTTAACAGTGCACATGGTGGCTGTGCCCTTGGTGACAGTGCCCATGATGACAGTATTCATGGTGACAGTGCTCACGGTGATAATGCCCATGGTGGCAGTGCACATGGTGGTAGTGCACATGGTGGCAGTGAAAAATGGGGACAGTTCCCATGCTGACAGTTCTCATTGTGACAATGCACACAGTCACAACCGATGCTGACACTGCTCATGGTAGCTGTACCCTTGGTGACAGTGCTCAGAGTGATAGTGCCCATGGTGGCAGTGTCCATGGTGACACTGCCCATGGTGACAATGCCCATGATGACAGTGCCCATGGAGTCAGTGCCCACGGAGCCATTGCCTATGGTAACAGTGCTCACAGTGACAGTACCCATGGTAACAGTGACCATGGTGAGAGTGCTCATGGTGATAGTGTCTATGGTGACAGATCACACTGTGACAGTCCGCATTGTGCCAGTACCAATAGTGACAGTACCCATGGTGACATTGACCACGGTGAGAGTGATCACGGTGCTAGTGCTCACAGTAATAGTGCTCATGGTGACAGTGCCGACAGTGAAGGTGCTCACGGTGACAGTGCCTCTGGTGATAGTGCCCATGGTGAGAGTCCGCCCATTGATAGTGTCCATGGTGGCAGTTCCCATTGTGAAAATGCTCATGATGACATTGCCCATGTTGGTAGTCCCCATGGTGACAGTGCTCACGGTGATAGTGACCTTGGTAACTGTGCACATGGTGGCCGTGCCCTTGGTGACAGTGCCAATGATGACAGTACTCATGGTGACAGTTCTCACGGTGATAGTGCCCATGGTGATATTGCACATGGTGGCAGTGAAAAATGGTGACAGTGCCCATGTTGACAGTTCTCATGGTGACAGTGCACACGGTGACAACCCATGCAGACAGTACTCACGGTGACAGTTCTCATGGTTGCAGTACCCATGGTGACAGTGCTCACAGTGATACTGCCCATGGTGGCAGTGCCCATGGTGACAGTGCCCATGGTGACACTGCCCATGATGACAGTGCCCATGGTGAAAGTTCCCACGGCGCCATTGCCTATGGTGACAGTGCTCATGGTAACAGTGCCCATGGTGACAGTGACCATGGTGAGAGTGCTCACACTGATAGTGCCCATGGTGACAGGGCTCATGGTGCCAGTCCGCATTGTGCCAGTACCCATGGCGACAGTGCTCATGGTGACACTGACCACAGTGAGAGTGCTCACTGTGATAGAGCTCACGGTAATAGTGCTCATGGTGACAGTGCAAATGGTGACAATACCCATGGTGACAGTACTCATGTTGAAAATACCCATGGTGGCAGTTCTCATGGTGACAGTGCTCATAATAGCAGTGCCCAAGGTGGCAGTCCTCGTGGTGACAGTGCTAATGGTGACAGTGCCCTTGGTGGCAGTTCCCATGGGGACATTACCGATGGTGACCCTGTGCATTGTTACAGTGCCCATGGTAACCGTGCTCACGGTGGTAGTGCACATCGTGACAGTGCCCATGGTGGCAGTTCACCTGGTGACAGTGCTAAATCGTGACAGTGCACATGCTGACAGTGCTCACGGTGATAGTGCCCATGGTGACAGTGCCCACGGTGATAATGGGTATTATTACAGTGTTCATCTTGACAGAGCCCAAGTTGGCAGTGGCCATGGTGACAGTGCCCACAATGACAGTGCCCATGGTAACAGTGCCGACAGTGACAGTGCCCATGGTGACACTTCTCACAGTGAATGTGCCCATGGGGACAGTTACCATGATGAGATTTCTCACGGTGATAGTGCCCGTTGTGACAGTGCTCACACTGACAATGCCCATGGTGCCACTGCCCATAGAGACATTCCGCACGGTCACTTTTCTCACGGTGAAAGTACCTATGGTGACACTGCACCTGGTGGCAGTGCAAAATGGTGACAGTGCCCATGGTGACATTGCTCATAGTGACTTTGCTTACAGTGATAGTCCTTACGGTGACAGTGTGCACAGTGACACTGCACACAGTTGCAGTGTTCATGGTGACAGTGTTCACGGTGATACTTTCCATGGTGATAGTGCCCATGGTGACACTGCACATGGTGGCAGTGAAAAATGGTGACAGTGCCCCTGTTGTCAGTTCTCATGGTGACCGTGCACATGGTGACAACCCGTGCAGACTGTACTCATGGTGACAGTACTCACGGTGACAGTTCTCATGTTTGCAGTATCCATGGTGACAGTGCTCACAGTGATAGTGCCCATGGTGAGAGTGCCCATGATGACAGGGCCCATGGTGCCATTGCCTATGGTGACAGTGCTCATGGTAACAGTGCCCAAGGTGACAGTGACCATGGTGAGAGTGCTCACACTGATGGTGCCCATGGTGACAGTGCTCATGGTGTCTGTCTACATTGTGCCAGTACCCATGGCAACAGTGCTCATGGTGACAGGGACCACAGTGAGAGAGCTCACGGTGAGAGTGCTCACGGTAATAGTGCTCATGGTGACAGTGCAAATGGTGACAATACCATGGTGACAGTACTCATGTTGAAAATACCCATGGTGGCAGTTCTCATAGCGACAGATCTCATGGTGACATTGCTCATAATAGCAGTGCCCAGGTGCCAGTGCTCGTGGTGACGGTGCTAATGGTGACAGTGCTCTTGGTGGCAGTTCCCATCGGGACAATACTGATGGTGACACTGTGCATTGTTACAGTGCCCATGGTAACCGTGTTCACGGTGATAGTGCACATCGTGACAGTGCCCATGGTGGTAGTTCACCTGGTGACAGTGCTAAATAGTGACAGTGCACATGCTGACAGTGCTCACGGTGATAGTGCCCATGGTGACAGTGCACACGGTCATAATGGGCATTGTTACAGAGTTCATGGTGACAGCACACGGTGGCAGTGGCCATGGAGACAGTGCCCACAATGACAGTGCCCATGGTGACAGTGCCGACAGTGACAGTGCCCATGGTGACACTTCTCATGGTGACAGTGCCCATGGGGACAGTTAGCATGGTGAGATTTCTAATGGTGATAGTGCCCGTTGTGCCAGTGCTCACAGTAACAATGCCCATGGGGCCAGTGCCCATAGAGTCATTCCGCACGGTCACATTTCTCACGGTGAAAGTGCCTATGGTGATATTAACCATGGTGACACTGCACATGGTGGCAGAGCAAAATGGTGACAGTGCCCATGGTGACATTGCTCATGGTGACTTTGCTTACGGTGATAGTCCTTACAGTGACAGTACGCATGGTGACACTGCACACAGTGACAGTGTTCATGGTGAAAGTGTTCACGGTGATAGTTCCCATGGTGAGATTGTCCTGGTAACAGTGCCCATAGTCACAATTCTCATGGTGTAGTGCTCACAGTGACAGTGCCCATGGTGTCATGCCCATGGTGACAGTGCTCATGGTGACAGTGCTCATGTTGGCAGAGCCATAAATAAGAGTGCTCATTGTGGCAGTGCTCATGGTGTCCGTGCTCATGGTGACAGTGCCCATGATTACAGTGTTTATGGTGATAGATGTCACGGTGTCAGTGCCCACGCGGAGAGTGCCAAGGCTGACAAAGCCCAGGGTGATACTTCCCATTGGGACAGTGCCCACGGTGACAGTGCCCATGGTGACAGCACCCAGTGTGACAAGGCGCATGGTGACAGTGCTCACGGTGACAGTGCCCATGGTGACAGTGCCGATGGTGAGAGTGCCAATAGTGACAGTGCTCATGGTGAAACTGCCCACAGAGACATCGCCCATGGTGATAGTGTTCATGGTGACAACCCCACGGTGACAGTGCCAATGTTGATAGTCCCAGTGGTGACAGGTCTTACACTGAATGTGACCATGGTGTCTGTGCTCATGGTGACAGTGCTCAAGGTTATAGTCTCCATGTTGACAGTGCCGATGGTGACAATTCTCACGGTGACAGGGCCTATGGTGAAAATTCTCATAGTGACAGTGTTCACGGTGACAGTGCCCATGGTGCTATTACCCATGGTGACAGTTCTCATAGTGAAACTGCCCATGTTGACACTGCCCATGGTGGCAGTGCAAAATGGTGACAGTGCCCATGGTGATATTGCTCATGGTGACATTGCTTATGGTGATAGTGTGTATGGTGAAACTGCACACAGTGACATTGCTCATGGTGACAGTGTTCACGGCGTTAGTTCCTATGGTGAATGTGACCATGGGGACAGTGCCCATAGTCACAATTCTCATGGTGTAGTGCTCACGGTGACAGTGCCCATGGTGACAATACACAGGGTGACAGTATTCATGGTGACATTGCTCATGGTGAGAGTGCCCATGTTCACAACTGTCACGGTGATAGTTCCCATGGTGACAATACCCAGGGTAACAGAGCTGATGGTAAAAGTGTTCACGGTGACAGTGCCCATGGTGACAGTACCTAAGGTGACAATTCCCATGGTGAGACTGCTCATAGACAGTGCCCATGGTGACAATACCCAGCGTGTCCTGTCCATGGTGACAGTGATCATGGTGACACATCTCATGAGGACAGTGCCATAAGTGACAGTGCTCATGGTGACAGTGCCCATGGTGACAGTGCCTATGGTGATAGATATCATGGTGGCTGTGCCCAGGGAGACATTGCCCACGCTGACAAGACCCATGGTGATACTTCCCATTGTGACAGTGCCATCGGTGGCAGAGCCCATGGTGACAGTGCCCAAGATCACAGAGCCCATGGTGAGAGTGCTAACGGTGACTGTGCCCATGGTGACAGCACCCAGTGTGAAAATGCCCATTGTGACAGTGCTCACGGTGACCATGCCAATGGTGATAGTGCCAATAGTGAGAGTGCTCACGGTGACACTGCCCATGGACACACTGCCCATTGTGATAGTGCCCATCATGACAACCCCTCGGAGGCAGTGCCAATGGTGAGAGTCCCCGTGGTGACAGTTCTCATGGTGAAAGTGATCCTTTTGAAATTGCTCATGGTGACAGTGCTCATGGTGACAGTGCTCAAGGTGATAGTCTCCATGTTGACAGTGTGCATGGTGACTGTTCTCACGGTGACAGTGCCTATGGTGATTATGCTCTTAGTGACAGTGCTCATGGTGACAGTGCCCATGGTGACAGTGACCACGGTGACTGTTCTCACCGTGGTAGTGCCCATGGTGACAGTGTTCATGATGACAGTCCGCATTAAGGCTGTGCCCGTGGTGACATTGCTAATGGTGATAATTCTCACGGTGATAGTACGCACGTTGAAAATGACAAAGGTGACAACACCCAGGTGATAATAATCATGGTGAAAGTGCCCATGGTGGCAGTTCTCATACTGACAGTTCTTGTGACAGTGCTCATGGTGGCAGTGCTCGTGGTGACAGTGCTCTTGGTGACAGTGCTCATGGTGGCAGTGCCCATGGTGAGACTACCGATGGTGACCCTGCCCATGGTGACAGTGCACATGGTCATGGTGCCTCTGGTGGCAGTGCAATATAGTGAGAATGCCCATGATGATATTGCTCATGGTGATAGTGCCCATGGTGAGAGTGCCCATGGTTCCAGTGCTCATGGTGACAGTGCCCATTGTGACAGTGCCCTTGGTGACAGTGCACACCATGAGAGTGCCCATGGTGTCTGTGCCCATGGTGACAGTTCTTATCATGAGAGTGTTCACGGTAGCAGTGTTCATGGTAATAGTGCTCACGGAGGCATTGCCCACAATGAGAGTGCCCACGGTGAGAATACTGACTGTGACAGTGCCCATGATGACTTTTCTCTCTGTGACAGTGCCCTTGGGGACATAGCACGGTGAGATTTCTCACAGTGAGAGTGCACATTGTTTCAGTGCTCATAGTGACAAGACCCTAGGCGCCAGTGCCCATCATGGCATTGCTCACGGTGATATTTCTCACGGTGACAGTGCCCATGGTGATATTACCCATGGTGACAGTACTCAGTGATCAAGTGCTCATGGTGACATGGCATAAGGTGATAATGCTCACGGTGGCAGTGCAAAATGGTGACAGTGCCCATGGGGACATTGCTTAATGTGATAGTCCTTGTGGTGACATTGTGCATGGTGACATTGCCCACCATGACAGTGCTCTTGTTGACAGTGCTCATGGTGATAGTGCCAATGTTGGAAGTGCCCATCGTGAAAGTGTCCATGGTGACAGTTCTTATGATGAGAGTGGTCAGAGTGGCAGTGCTCATGGTGAAAGTGCCCATGGTGACAGAGCCCACGGTGACAGTGTCCATAGTTATAGTGTCCATGGTGACAGTACTAACAGTGAAATTGTCCATGGGGACACTGCCCATGGTGAAAGTGCCCATGGTCACAACACTCACGGTGATAGTGCTCACGGTGAGAGTGGCCATGGTGACAGTGACCACGGTGACAGTTCTAATGGTGATACTGCCCATGATGACAGTGCTCATGGTGACAGTCCACATTGTACCAGTGCCCAAGGTGACAGTGCTCATGGTGACAGTGCCCAAAGTCACAATACCCATGGTGACAGTGCCCAGGCTGACAGTTCTCAAGGTGATAGTGCCCATGGTGACAGTGCACATGGTGATACAGAGAATGGAGACAGTGCTTATGGTGACAGTGGTCATGGTTGCAGTACCCATGGTGATAGTGCTGAAACTGACAGTGCCCTTGGGGATAGTGCCCATGGTGAGTGTGCTCGTGTTAATTGTGTCCATGGTGGCAGTTCCCATTGTGAAAGTGCTCATGATGACAGTGCCCATGTGGGTAGTTCCCATGGTGACAGTGCTCATGGTGATAGTGACCATGTTAACAGTGCACATGGTGGCTGTGCCCTTGGTGACAGTGCCCATGATGACAGTATTCATGGTGACAGTGCTCACGGTGATAAGGCCAATGTGGCAGTGCACATGGTGGTAGTGCACATGGTGGCAGTGAAAAATGGGGACAGTTCCCATGCTGACAGTTCTCATTGTGACAATGCACATGGTCACAACCGATGCTGACACTGCTCATGGTAGCTATACCCTTGGTGACAGTGCTCAGAGTGATAGTGCCCATGGTGGCAGTGTCCATGGTGACACTGCCCATGGTGACAATGCCCATGATGACAGTGCCCATGGAGTCAGTGCCCACGGAGCCATTGCCTATGGTAACAGTGCTCACAGTGACAGTACCCATGGTAACAGTGACCATGGTGAGAGTGCTCATGGTGATAGTGTCTATGGTGACAGATCACACTGTGACAGTCCGCATTGTGCCAGTACCAATAGTGACAGTGCCCATGGTGACATTGACCACGGTGAGAGTGATCACGGTGCTAGTGCTCACAGTAATAGTGCTCATGGTGACAGTGCCGACAGTGAAGGTGCTCACGGTGACAGTGCCTCTGGTGATAGTGCCCATGGTGAGAGTCCGCCCATTGATAGTGCCCATGGTGGCAGTTCCCATTGTGAAAATGCTCATGATGACATTGCCCATGTTGGTAGTCCCCATGGTGACAGTGCTCACGGTGATAGTGACCTTGGTAACTGTGCACATGGTGGCCGTGCCCTTGGTGACAGTGCCAATGATGACAGTACTCATGGTGACAGTTCTCACGGTGATAGTGCCCATGGTGATATTGCACATGGTGGCAGTGAAAAATGGTGACAGTGCCCATGTTGACAGTTCTCATGGTGACAGTGCACACGGTGACAACCCATGCAGACAGTACTCACGGTGACAGTTCTCATGGTTGCAGTACCCATGGTGACAGTGCTCACAGTGATACTGCCCATGGTGGCAGTGCCCATGGTGACAGTGCCCATGGTGACACTGCCCATGATGACAGTGCCCATGGTGAAAGTTCCCACGGCGCCATTGCCTATGGTGACAGTGCTCATGGTAACAGTGCCCATGGTGACACTGACCATGGTGAGAGTGCTCACACTGATAGTGCCCATGGTGACAGGGCTCATGGTGCCAGTCCGCATTGTGCCAGTACCCATGGCGACAGTGCTCATGGTGACACTGACCACAGTGAGAGTGCTCACTGTGATAGAGCTCATGGTAATAGTGCTCATGGTTACAGTGCAAAGGGTGACAATACCCATGGTGACAGTACTCATGTTGAAAATACCCATGGTGGCAGTTCTCATGGTGACAGTGCTCATAATAGCAGTGCCCAAGGTGGCAGTCCTCGTGGTGACAGTGCTAATGGTGACAGTGCTCTTGGTGGCAGTTCCCATGGGGACAGTACCGATGGTGACCCTGTGCATTGTTACAGTGCCCATGGTAACCGTGCTCACGGTGGTAGTGCACATCGTGACAGTGCCCATGGTGGCAGTTCACCTGGTGACAGTGCTAAATCGTGACAGTGCACATGCTGACAGTGCTCACGGTGATAGTGCCCATGGTGACAGTGCCCACGGTGATAATGGGTATTATTACAGTGTTCATCTTGACAGAGCCCAAGGTGGCAGTGGCCATGGTGACAGTGCCCACAATGACAGTGCCCATGGTAACAGTGCCGACAGTGACAGTGCCCATGGTGACACTTCTCACAGTGAATGTGCCCATGGGGACAGTTACCATGATGAGATTTCTCACGGTGATAGTGCCCGTTGTGACAGTGCTCACACTGACAATGCCCATGGTGCCACTGCCCATAGAGACATTCCGCACGGTCACTTTTCTCACGGTGAAAGTACCTATGGTGACACTGCACCTGGTGGCAGTGCAAAATGGTGACAGTGCCCATGGTGACATTGCTCATAGTGACTTTGCTTACAGTGATAGTCCTTACGGTGACAGTGTGCATGGTGACACTGCACACAGTTGCAGTGTTCATGGTGACAGTGTTCACGGTGATACTTTCCATGGTGATAGTGCCCATGGTGACACTGCACATGGTGGCAGTGAAAAATGGTGACAGTGCCCCTGTTGTCAGTTCTCATGGTGACCGTGCACATGGTGACAACCCGTGCAGACTGTACTCATGGTGACAGTACTCACGGTGACAGTTCTCATGTTTGCAGTATCCATGGTGACAGTGCTCACAGTGATAGTGCCCATGGTGAGAGTGCCCATGATGACAGGGCCCATGGTGCCATTGCCTATGGTGACAGTGCTCATGGTAACAGTGCCCAAGGTGACAGTGACCATGGTGAGAGTGCTCACACTGATGGTGCCCATGGTGACAGTGCTCATGGTGTCTGTCTACATTGTGCCAGTACCCATGGCAACAGTGCTCATGGTGACAGGGACCACAGTGAAAGAGCTCACGGTGAGAGTGCTCACGGTAATAGTGCTCATGGTGACAGTGCAAATGGTGACAATACCATGGTGACAGTACTCATGTTGAAAATACCCATGGTGGCAGTTCTCATAGCGACAGATCTCATGGTGACATTGCTCATAATAGCAGTGCCCAGGTGCCAGTGCTCGTGGTGACGGTGCTAATGGTGACAGTGCTCTTGGTGGCAGTTCCCATCGGGACAATACTGATGGTGACACTGTGCATTGTTACAGTGCCCATGGTAACCGTGTACACGGTGATAGTGCACATCGTGACAGTGCCCATGGTGGTAGTTCACCTGGTGACAGTGCTAAATAGTGACAGTGCTCACGGTGATAGTGCCCATGGTGACAGTGCACACGGTCATAATGGGCATTGTTACAGAGTTCATGGTGACAGCACACGGTGGCAGTGGCCATGGAGACAGTGCCCACAATGACAGTGCCCATGGTGACAGTGCTGACAGTGACAGTGCCCATGGTGACACTTCTCATGGTGACAGTGCCCATGGGGACAGTTAGCATGGTGAGATTTCTAACGGTGATAGTGCCCGTTGTGCCAGTGCTCACAGTAACAATGCCCATGGGGCCAGTGCCCATAGAGTCATTCCGCACGGTCACATTTCTCACGGTGAAAGTGCCTATGGTGATATTAACCATGGTGACACTGCACATGGTGGCAGAGCAAAATGGTGACAGTGCCCATGGTGACATTGCTCATGGTGACTTTGCTTACGGTGATAGTCCTTACAGTGACAGTACGCATGGTGACACTGCACACAGTGACAGTGTTCATGGTGAAAGTGTTCACGGTGATAGTTCCCATGGTGAGATTGTCCTGGTAACAGTGCCCATAGTCACAATTCTCATGGTGTAGTGCTCACAGTGACAGTGCCCATGGTTTCATGCCCATGGTGACAGTGCTCATGGTGACAGTGCTCATGTTGGCAGAGCCATAAATAAGAGTGCTCATTGTGGCAGTGCTCATGGTGTCTGTGCTCATGGTGACAGTGCCCATGATTACAGTGTTTATGGTGATAGATGTCACGGTGTCAGTGCCCACGCGGAGAGTGCCAAGGCTGACAAAGCCCAGGGTGATACTTCCCATTGTGACAGTGCCCACGGTGACAGTGCCCATGGTGACAGCACCCAGTGTGACAAGGCGCATGGTGACAGTGCTCACGGTGACAGTGCCCATGGTGACAGTGCCGATGGTGAGAGTGCCAATAGTGACAGTGCTCATGGTGAAACTGCCCACAGAGACATCGCCCATGGTGATAGTGTTCATGGTGACAACCCCACGGTGACAGTGTCAATGTTGATAGTCCCAGTGGTGACAGGTCTTACATTGAATGTGACCATGGTGTCTGTGCTCATGGTGACAGTGCTCAAGGTTATAGTCTCCATGTTGACAGTGCCGATGGTGACAATTCTCACGGTGACAGGGCCTGTAGTGAAAATTCTCATAGTGACAGTGTTCACGGTGACAGTGCCCATGGTGCTATTACCCATGGTGACAGTTCTCATAGTGAAACTGCCCATGTTGACACTGCCCATGGTGGCAGTGCAAAATGGTGACAGTGCCCATGGTGATATTGCTCATGGTGACATTGCTTATGGTGATAGTGTGTATGGTGAAACTGCACACAGTGACTTTGCTCATGGTGACAGTGTTCATGGCGTTAGTTCCTATGGTGAATGTGACCATGGGGACAGTGCCCATAGTCACAATTCTCATGGGGTAGTGCTCACGGTGACAGTGCCCATGGCGACAATACACAGGGTGACAGTATTCCTGGTGACATTGCTCATGGTGAGAGTGCCCATGTTCACAACTGTCACGGTGATAGTTCCCATGGTGACAATACCCAGGGTAACAGAGCTGATGGTAAAAGTGTTCACGGTGACAGTGCCCATGGTGACAGTACCTAAGGTGACAATTCCCATGGTGAGACTGCTCATAGACAGTGCCCATGGTGACAATACCCAGCGTGTCCTGTCCATGGTGACAGTGATCATGGTGACACATCTCATGAGGACAGTGCCATAAGTGACAGTGCTCATTGTGGCAGTGCTCATGGTGACAGTGCCCATGGTGACAGTGCCTATGGTGATAGATATCATGGTGGCTGTGCCCAGGGAGACATTGCCCACGCTGACAAGACCCATGGTGATACTTCCCATTGTGACAGTGCCATCGGTGGCAGAGCCCATGGTGACAGTGCCCAAGATCACAGAGCCCATGGTGCGAGTGCTAACGGTGACTGTGCCCATGGTGACAGCACCCAGTGTGACAATGCCCATTGTGACAGTGCTCACGGTGACCATGCCAATGGTGATAGTGCCAATAGTGAGAGTGCTCACGGTGACACTGCCCATGGACACACTGCCCATTGTGATAGTGCCCATCATGACAACCCCTCGGAGGCAGTGCCAATGGTGAGAGTCCCCGTGGTGACAGTTCTCATGGTGAAAGTGATCCTTTTGAAATTGCTCATGGTGACAGTGCTCATGGTGACAGTGCTCAAGGTGATAGTCTCCATGTTGACAGTGTGCATGGTGACTGTTCTCACGGTGACAGTGCCTATGGTGATTATGCTCTTAGTGACAGTGCTCATGGTGACAGTGCCCATGGTGACAGTGACCACGGTGACTGTTCTCACCGTGGTAGTGCCCATGGTGACAGTGTTCATGATGACAGTCCGCATTAAGGCTGTGCCCGTGGTGACATTGCTAATGGTGATAATTCTCACGGTGATAGTACGCACGTTGAAAATGACAAAGGTGACAACACCCAGGTGATAATAATCATGGTGAAAGTGCCCATGGTGGCAGTTCTCATACTGACAGTTCTTGTGACAGTGCTCATGGTGGCAGTGCTCGTGGTGACAGTGCTCTTGGTGACAGTGCTCATGGTGGCAGTGCCCATGGTGAGACTACCGATGGTGACCCTGCCCATGGTGACAGTGCACATGGTCATGGTGCCTCTGGTGGCAGTGCAATATAGTGAGAATGCCCATGATGATATTGCTCATGGTGATAGTGCCCATGGTGAGAGTGCCCATGGTTCCAGTGCTCATGGTGACAGTGCCCATTGTGACAGTGCCCTTGGTGACAGTGCACACCATGAGAGTGCCCATGGTGTCTGTGCCCATGGTGACAGTTCTTATCATGAGAGTGTTCACGGTAGCAGTGTTCATGGTAATAGTGCTCACGGAGGCATTGCCCACAATGAGAGTGCCCACGGTGAGAATACTGACTGTGACAGTGCCCATGATGACTTTTCTCTCTGTGACAGTGCCCTTGGGGACAGTTAGCACAGTGAGATTTCTCACAGTGATAGTGCACATTGTTTCAGTGCTCATAGTGACAAGACCCTAGGCGCCAGTGCCCATCATGGCATTGCTCACGGTGATATTTCTCACGGTGACAGTGCCCATGGTGATATTACCCATGGTGACAGTACTCAGTGATCAAGTGCTCATGGTGACATGGCATAAGGTGATAATGCTCACGGTGGCAGTGCAAAATGGTGACAGTGCCCATGGGGACATTGCTTAATGTGATAGTCCTTGTGGTGACATTGTGCATGGTGACATTGCCCACCATGACAGTGCTCTTGTTGACAGTGCTCATGGTGATAGTGCCAATGTTGGAAGTGCCCATCGTGAAAGTGTCCATGGTGACAGTTCTTATGATGAGAGTGGTCAGAGTGGCAGTGCTCATGGTGAAAGTGCCCATGGTGACAGAGCCCACGGTGACAGTGTCCATAGTTATAGTGTCCATGGTGACAGTACTAACAGTGAAATTGTCCATGGGGACACTGCCCATGGTGAAAGTGCCCATGGTCACAACACTCACGGTGATAGTGCTCACGGTGAGAGTGGCCATGGTGACAGTGACCACGGTGACAGTTCTAATGGTGATACTGCCCATGATGACAGTGCTCATGGTGACAGTCCACATTGTACCAGTGCCCAAGGTGACAGTGCTCATGGTGACAGTGCCCAAAGTCACAATACCCATGGTGACAGTGCCCAGGCTGACAGTTCTCAAGGTGATAGTGCCCATGGTGACAGTGCCCATGGTGATACAGAGAATGGGGACAGTGCTTATGGTGACAGTGGTCATGGTTGCAGTACCCATGGTGATAGTGCTGAAACTGACAGTGCCCTTGGGGATAGTGCCCATGGTGAGTGTGCTCGTGTTAATTGTGTCCATGGTGGCAGTTCCCATTGTGAAAGTGCTCATGATGACAGTGCCCATGTGGGTAGTTCCCATGGTGACAGTGCTCATGGTGATAGTGACCATGTTAAGAGTGCACATGGTGGCTGTGCCCTTGGTGACAGTGCCCATGATGACAGTATTCATGGTGACAGTGCTCACGGTGATAATGCCCATGGTGGCAGTGCACATGGTGGTAGTGCACATGGTGGTAGTGAAAAATGGGGACAGTTCCCATGCTGACAGTTCTCATTGTGACAATGCACACAGTCACAACCGATGCTGACACTGCTCATGGTAGCTGTACCCTTGGTGACAGTGCTCAGAGTGATAGTGCCCATGGTGGCAGTGTCCATGGTGACACTGCCCATGGTGACAATGCCCATGATGACAGTGCCCATGGAGTCAGTGCCCACGGAGCCATTGCCTATGGTAACAGTGCTCACAGTGACAGTACCCATGGTAACAGTGACCATGGTGAGAGTGCTCATGGTGATAGTGTCTATGGTGACAGATCACACTGTGACAGTCCGCATTGTGCCAGTACCAATAGTGACAGTACCCATGGTGACATTGACCACGGTGAGAGTGATCACGGTGCTAGTGCTCACAGTAATAGTGCTCATGGTGACAGTGCCGACAGTGAAGGTGCTCACGGTGACAGTGCCTCTGGTGATAGTGCCCATGGTGAGAGTCCGCCCATTGATAGTGCCCATGGTGGCAGTTCCCATTGTGAAAATGCTCATGATGACATTGCCCATGTTGGTAGTCCCCATGGTGACAGTGCTCACGGTGATAGTGACCTTGGTAACTGTGCACATGGTGGCCGTGCCCTTGGTGACAGTGCCAATGATGACAGTACTCATGGTGACAGTTCTCACGGTGATAGTGCCCATGGTGATATTGCACATGGTGGCAGTGAAAAATGGTGACAGTGCCCATGTTGACAGTTCTCATGGTGACAGTGCACACGGTGACAACCCATGCAGACAGTACTCACGGTGACAGTTCTCATGGTTGCAGTACCCATGGTGACAGTGCTCACAGTGATACTGCCCATGGTGGCAGTGCCCATGGTGACAGTGCCCATGGTGACACTGCCCATGATGACAGTGCCCATGGTGAAAGTTCCCACGGCGCCATTGCCTATGGTGACAGTGCTCATGGTAACAGTGCCCATGGTGACAGTGACCATGGTGAGAGTGCTCACACTGATAGTGCCCATGGTGACAGGGCTCATGGTGCCAGTCCGCATTGTGCCAGTACCCATGGCGACAGTGCTCATGGTGACACTGACCACAGTGAGAGTGCTCACTGTGATAGAGCTCACGGTAATAGTGCTCATGGTGACAGTGCAAATGGTGACAATACCCATGGTGACAGTACTCATGTTGAAAATACCCATGGTGGCAGTTCTCATGGTGACAGTGCTCATAATAGCAGTGCCCAAGGTGGCAGTCCTCGTGGTGACAGTGCTAATGGTGACAGTGCTCTTGGTGGCAGTTCCCATGGGGACATTACCGATGGTGACCCTGTGCATTGTTACAGTGCCCATGGTAACCGTGCTCACGGTGGTAGTGCACATCGTGACAGTGCCCATGGTGGCAGTTCACCTGGTGACAGTGCTAAATCGTGACAGTGCACATGCTGACAGTGCTCACGGTGATAGTGCCCATGGTGACAGTGCCCACGGTGATAATGGGTATTATTACAGTGTTCATCTTGACAGAGCCCAAGTTGGCAGTGGCCATGGTGACAGTGCCCACAATGACAGTGCCCATGGTAACAGTGCCGACAGTGACAGTGCCCATGGTGACACTTCTCACAGTGAATGTGCCCATGGGGACAGTTACCATGATGAGATTTCTCACGGTGATAGTGCCCGTTGTGACAGTGCTCACAGTGACAATGCCCATGGTGCCACTGCCCATAGAGACATTCCGCACGGTCACTTTTCTCACGGTGAAAGTACCTATGGTGACACTGCACCTGGTGGCAGTGCAAAATGGTGACAGTGCCCATGGTGACATTGCTCATAGTGACTTTGCTTACAGTGATAGTCCTTACGGTGACAGTGTGCACAGTGACACTGCACACAGTTGCAGTGTTCATGGTGACAGTGTTCACGGTGATACTTTCCATGGTGATAGTGCCCATGGTGACACTGCACATGGTGGCAGTGAAAAATGGTGACAGTGCCCCTGTTGTCAGTTCTCATGGTGACCGTGCACATGGTGACAACCCGTGCAGACTGTACTCATGGTGACAGTACTCACGGTGACAGTTCTCATGTTTGCAGTATCCATGGTGACAGTGCTCACAGTGATAGTGCCCATGGTGAGAGTGCCCATGATGACAGGGCCCATGGTGCCATTGCCTATGGTGACAGTGCTCATGGTAACAGTGCCCAAGGTGACAGTGACCATGGTGAGAGTGCTCACACTGATGGTGCCCATGGTGACAGTGCTCATGGTGTCTGTCTACATTGTGCCAGTACCCATGGCAACAGTGCTCATGGTGACAGGGACCACAGTGAGAGAGCTCACGGTGAGAGTGCTCACGGTAATAGTGCTCATGGTGACAGTGCAAATGGTGACAATACCATGGTGACAGTACTCATGTTGAAAATACCCATGGTGGCAGTTCTCATAGCGACAGATCTCATGGTGACATTGCTCATAATAGCAGTGCCCAGGTGCCAGTGCTCGTGGTGATGGTGCTAATGGTGACAGTGCTCTTGGTGGCAGTTCCCATCGGGACAATACTGATGGTGACACTGTGCATTGTTACAGTGCCCATGGTAACCGTGTTCACGGTGATAGTGCACATCGTGACAGTGCCCATGGTGGTAGTTCACCTGGTGACAGTGCTAAATAGTGACAGTGCACATGCTGACAGTGCTCACGGTGATAGTGCCCATGGTGACAGTGCACACGGTCATAATGGGCATTGTTACAGAGTTCATGGTGACAGCACACGGTGGCAGTGGCCATGGAGACAGTGCCCACAATGACAGTGCCCATGGTGACAGTGCCGACAGTGACAGTGCCCATGGTGACACTTCTCATGGTGACAGTGCCCATGGGGACAGTTAGCATGGTGAGATTTCTAATGGTGATAGTGCCCGTTGTGCCAGTGCTCACAGTAACAATGCCCATGGGGCCAGTGCCCATAGAGTCATTCCGCACGGTCACATTTCTCACGGTGAAAGTGCCTATGGTGATCTTAACCATGGTGACACTGCACATGGTGGCAGAGCAAAATGGTGACAGTGCCCATGGTGACATTGCTCATGGTGACTTTGCTTACGGTGATAGTCCTTACAGTGACAGTACGCATGGTGACACTGCACACAGTGACAGTGTTCATGGTGAAAGTGTTCACGGTGATAGTTCCCATGGTGAGATTGTCCTGGTAACAGTGCCCATAGTCACAATTCTCATGGTGTAGTGCTCACAGTGACAGTGCCCATGGTGTCATGCCCATGGTGACAGTGCTCATGGTGACAGTGCTCATGTTGGCAGAGCCATAAATAAGAGTGCTCATTGTGGCAGTGCTCATGGTGTCCGTGCTCATGGTGACAGTGCCCATGATTACAGTGTTTATGGTGATAGATGTCACGGTGTCAGTGCCCACGCGGAGAGTGCCAAGGCTGACAAAGCCCAGGGTGATACTTCCCATTGTGACAGTGCCCACGGTGACAGTGCCCATGGTGACAGCACCCAGTGTGACAAGGCGCATGGTGACAGTGCTCACGGTGACAGTGCCCATGGTGACAGTGCTGATGGTGAGAGTGCCAATAGTGACAGTGCTCATGGTGAAACTGCCCACAGAGACATCGCCCATGGTGATAGTGTTCATGGTGACAACCCCACGGTGACAGTGCCAATGTTGATAGTCCCAGTGGTGACAGGTCTTACACTGAATGTGACCATGGTGTCTGTGCTCATGGTGACAGTGCTCAAGGTTATAGTCTCCATGTTGACAGTGCCGATGGTGACAATTCTCACGGTGACAGGGCCTATGGTGAAAATTCTCATAGTGACAGTGTTCACGGTGACAGTGCCCATGGTGCTATTACCCATGGTGACAGTTCTCATAGTGAAACTGCCCATGTTGACACTGCCCATGGTGGCAGTGCAAAATGGTGACAGTGCCCATGGTGATATTGCTCATGGTGACATTGCTTATGGTGATAGTGTGTATGGTGAAACTGCACACAGTGACATTGCTCATGGTGACAGTGTTCATGGCGTTAGTTCCTATGGTGAATGTGACCATGGGGACAGTGCCCATAGTCACAATTCTCATGGGGTAGTGCTCACGGTGACAGTGCCCATGGTGACAATACACAGGGTGACAGTATTCATGGTGACATTGCTCATGGTGAGAGTGCCCATGTTCACAACTGTCACGGTGATAGTTCCCATGGTGACAATACCCAGGGTAACAGAGCTGATGGTAAAAGTGTTCACGGTGACAGTGCCCATGGTGACAGTACCTAAGGTGACAATTCCCATGGTGAGACTGCTCATAGACAGTGCCCATGGTGACAATACCCAGCGTGTCCTGTCCATGGTGACAGTGATCATGGTGACACATCTCATGAGGACAGTGCCATAAGTGACAGTGCTCATGGTGACAGTGCCCATGGTGACAGTGCCTATGGTGATAGATATCATGGTGGCTGTGCCCAGGGAGACATTGCCCACGCTGACAAGACCCATGGTGATACTTCCCATTGTGACAGTGCCATCGGTGGCAGAGCCCATGGTGACAGTGCCCAAGATCACAGAGCCCATGGTGAGAGTGCTAACGGTGACTGTGCCCATGGTGACAGCACCCAGTGTGAAAATGCCCATTGTGACAGTGCTCACGGTGACCATGCCAATGGTGATAGTGCCAATAGTGAGAGTGCTCACGGTGACACTGCCCATGGACACACTGCCCATTGTGATAGTGCCCATCATGACAACCCCTCGGAGGCAGTGCCAATGGTGAGAGTCCCCGTGGTGACAGTTCTCATGGTGAAAGTGATCCTTTTGAAATTGCTCATGGTGACAGTGCTCATGGTGACAGTGCTCAAGGTGATAGTCTCCATGTTGACAGTGTGCATGGTGACTGTTCTCACGGTGACAGTGCCTATGGTGATTATGCTCTTAGTGACAGTGCTCATGGTGACAGTGCCCATGGTGACAGTGACCACGGTGACTGTTCTCACCGTGGTAGTGCCCATGGTGACAGTGTTCATGATGACAGTCCGCATTAAGGCTGTGCCCGTGGTGACATTGCTAATGGTGATAATTCTCACGGTGATAGTACACACGTTGAAAATGACAAAGGTGACAACACCCAGGTGATAATAATCATGGTGAAAGTGCCCATGGTGGCAGTTCTCATACTGACAGTTCTTGTGACAGTGCTCATGGTGGCAGTGCTCGTGGTGACAGTGCTCTTGGTGACAGTGCTCATGGTGGCAGTGCCCATGGTGAGACTACCGATGGTGACCCTGCCCATGGTGACAGTGCACATGGTCATGGTGCCTCTGGTGGCAGTGCAATATAGTGAGAATGCCCATGATGATATTGCTCATGGTGATAGTGCCCATGGTGAGAGTGCCCATGGTTCCAGTGCTCATGGTGACAGTGCCCATTGTGACAGTGCCCTTGGTGACAGTGCACACCATGAGAGTGCCCATGGTGTCTGTGCCCATGGTGACAGTTCTTATCATGAGAGTGTTCACGGTAGCAGTGTTCATGGTAATAGTGCTCACGGAGGCATTGCCCACAATGAGAGTGCCCACGGTGAGAATACTGACTGTGACAGTGCCCATGATGACTTTTCTCTCTGTGACAGTGCCCTTGGGGACAGTTAGCACGGTGAGATTTCTCACAGTGATAGTGCACATTGTTTCAATGCTCATAGTGACAAGACCCTAGGCGCCAGTGCCCATCATGGCATTGCTCATGGTGATATTTCTCACGGTGACAGTGCCCATGGTGATATTACCCATGGTGACAGTACTCAGTGATCAAGTGCTCATGGTGACATGGCATAAGGTGATAATGCTCACGGTGGCAGTGCAAAATGGTGACAGTGCCCATGGGGACATTGCTCATAGTGACTTTGCTTACAGTGATAGTCCTTACGGTGACACTGTGCATAGTGACACTGCACACAGTTGCAGTGTTCATGGTGACAGTGTTCACGGTGATACTTTCCATGGTGATAGTGCCCATGGTGACACTGCACATGGTGGCAGTGAAAAATGGTGACAGTGCCCCTGTTGTCAGTTCTCATGGTGACTGTGCACATGGTGACAACCCGTGCAGACTGTACTCATGGTGACAGTACTCACGGTGACAGTTCCCATGTTTGCAGTATCCATGGTGACAGTGCTCACAGTGATAGTGCCCATGGTGAGAGTGCCCATGATGACAGGGCCCATGGTGCCATTGCCTATGGTGACAGTGCTCATGGTAACAGTGCCCAAGGTGACAGTGACCATGGTGAGAGTGCTCACACTGATGGTGCCCATGGTGACAGTGCTCATGGTGTCTGTCTACATTGTGCCAGTACCCATGGCAACAGTGCTCATGGTGACAGGGCCCACAGTGAGAGAGCTCACGGTGAGAGTGCTCACGGTAATAGTGCTCATGGTGACAGTGCAAATGGTGACAATACCATGGTGACAGTACTCATGTTGAAAATACCCATGGTGGCAGTTCTCATAGCGACAGATCTCATGGTGACATTGCTCATAATAGAGGTGCCCAGGTGCCAGTGCTCGTGGTGACGGTGCTAATGGTGACAGTGCTCTTGGTGGCAGTTCCCATCGGGACAATACTGATGGTGACACTGTGCATTGTTACAGTGCCCATGGTAACCGTGTTCACCGTGATAGTGCACATCGTGACAGTGCCCATGGTGGTAGTTCACCTGGTGACAGTGCTAAATAGTGACAGTGCACATGCTGACAGTGCTCACGGTGATAGTGCCCATGGTGACAGTGCACACGGTCATAATGGGCATTGTTACAGAGTTCATGGTGACAGCACACGGTGGCAGTGGCCATGGAGACAGTGCCCACAATGACAGTGCCCATGGTGACAGTGCCAACAGTGACAGTGCCCATGGTGACACTTCTCATGGTGACAGTGCCCATGGGGACAGTTAGCATGGTGAGATTTCTAACGGTGATAGTGCCCGTTGTGCCAGTGCTCACAGTAACAATGCCCATGGGGCCAGTGCCCATAGAGTCATTCCGCACGGTCACATTTCTCACGGTGAAAGTGCCTATGGTGATCTTAACCATGGTGACACTGCACATGGTGGCAGAGCAAAATGGCGACAGTGCCCATGGTGACATTGCTCATGGTGACTTTGCTTACAGTGATAGTCCTTACAGTGACAGTACGCATGGTGACACTGCACACAGTGACAGTGTTCATGGTGAAAGTGTTCACGGTGATAGTTCCCATGGTGAGATTGTCCTGGTAACAGTGCCCATAGTCACAATTCTCATGGTGTAGTGCTCACAGTGACAGTGCCCATGGTGTCATGCCCATGGTGACAGTGCTCATGGTGACAGTGCTCATGTTGGCAGAGCCATAAATAAGAGTGCTCATTGTGGCAGTGCTCATGGTGTCCGTGCTCATGGTGACAGTGCCCATGATTACAGTGTTTATGGTGATAGATGTCACGGTGTCAGTGCCCACGCGGAGAGTGCCAAGGCTGACAAAGCCCAGGGTGATACTTCCCATTGGGACAGTGCCCACGGTGACAGTGCCCATGGTGACAGCACCCAGTGTGACAAGGCGCATGGTGACAGTGCTCACGGTGACAGTGCCCATGGTGACAGTGCCGATGGTGAGAGTGCCAATAGTGACAGTGCTCATGGTGAAACTGCCCACAGAGACATCGCCCATGGTGATAGTGTTCATGGTGACAACCCCACGGTGACAGTGCCAATGTTGATAGTCCCAGTGGTGACAGGTCTTACATTGAATGTGACCATGGTGTCTGTGCTCATGGTGACAGTGCTCAAGGTTATAGTCTCCATGTTGACAGTGCCGATGGTGACAATTCTCACGGTGACAGGGCCTATGGTGAAAATTCTCATAGTGACAGTGTTCACGGTGACAGTGCCCATGGTGCTATTACCCATGGTGACAGTTCTCATAGTGAAACTGCCCATGTTGACACTGCCCATGGTGGCAGTGCAAAATGGTGACAGTGCCCATGGTGATATTGCTCATGGTGACATTGCTTATGGTGATAGTGTGTATGGTGAAACTGCACACAGTGACATTGCTCATGGTGACAGTGTTCATGGCGTTAGTTCCTATGGTGAATGTGACCATGGGGACAGTGCCCATAGTCACAATTCTCATGGTGTAGTGCTCACGGTGACAGTGCCCATGGTGACAATACACAGGGTGACAGTATTCATGGTGACATTGCTCATGGTGAGAGTGCCCATGTTCACAACTGTCACGGTGATAGTTCCCATGGTGACAATACCCAGGGTAACAGAGCTGATGGTAAAAGTGTTCACGGTGACAGTGCCCATGGTGACAGTACCTAAGGTGACAATTCCCATGGTGAGACTGCTCATAGACAGTGCCCATGGTGACAATACCCAGCGTGTCCTGTCCATGGTGACAGTGATCATGGTGACACATCTCATGAGGACAGTGCCATAAGTGACAGTGCTCATGGTGACAGTGCCCATGGTGACAGTGCCTATGGTGATAGATATCATGGTGGCTGTGCCCAGGGAGACATTGCCCACGCTGACAAGACCCATGGTGATACTTCCCATTGTGACAGTGCCATCGGTGGCAGAGCCCATGGTGACAGTGCCCAAGATCACAGAGCCCATGGTGAGAGTGCTAACGGTGACTGTGCCCATGGTGACAGCACCCAGTGTGAAAATGCCCATTGTGACAGTGCTCACGGTGACCATGCCAATGGTGATAGTGCCAATAGTGAGAGTGCTCACGGTGACACTGCCCATGGACACACTGCCCATTGTGATAGTGCCCATCATGACAACCCCTCGGAGGCAGTGCCAATGGTGAGAGTCCCCGTGGTGACAGTTCTCATGGTGAAAGTGATCCTTTTGAAATTGCTCATGGTGACAGTGCTCATGGTGACAGTGCTCAAGGTGATAGTCTCCATGTTGACAGTGTGCATGGTGACTGTTCTCACGGTGACAGTGCCTATGGTG
Source organism: Mesoplodon mirus (assembly GCF_964341445.2). NCBI lineage: Eukaryota > Metazoa > Chordata > Mammalia > Artiodactyla > Ziphiidae > Mesoplodon > Mesoplodon mirus. The sequence goes on from NW_028295589.1 coordinate 421,236, forward strand.
ATTATGCTCTTAGTGACAGTGCTCATGGTGACAGTGCCCATGGTGACAGTGACCACGGTGACTGTTCTCACCGTGGTAGTGCCCATGGTGACAGTGTTCATGATGACAGTCCGCATTAAGGCTGTGCCCGTGGTGACATTGCTAATGGTGATAATTCTCACGGTGATAGTACACACGTTGAAAATGACAAAGGTGACAACACCCAGGTGATAATAATCATGGTGAAAGTGCCCATGGTGGCAGTTCTCATACTGACAGTTCTTGTGACAGTGCTCATGGTGGCAGTGCTCGTGGTGACAGTGCTCTTGGTGACAGTGCTCATGGTGGCAGTGCCCATGGTGAGACTACCGATGGTGACCCTGCCCATGGTGACAGTGCACATGGTCATGGTGCCTCTGGTGGCAGTGCAATATAGTGAGAATGCCCATGATGATATTGCTCATGGTGATAGTGCCCATGGTGAGAGTGCCCATGGTTCCAGTGCTCATGGTGACAGTGCCCATTGTGACAGTGCCCTTGGTGACAGTGCACACCATGAGAGTGCCCATGGTGTCTGTGCCCATGGTGACAGTTCTTATCATGAGAGTGTTCACGGTAGCAGTGTTCATGGTAATAGTGCTCACGGAGGCATTGCCCACAATGAGAGTGCCCACGGTGAGAATACTGACTGTGACAGTGCCCATGATGACTTTTCTCTCTGTGACAGTGCCCTTGGGGACAGTTAGCACGGTGAGATTTCTCACAGTGATAGTGCACATTGTTTCAATGCTCATAGTGACAAGACCCTAGGCGCCAGTGCCCATCATGGCATTGCTCATGGTGATATTTCTCACGGTGACAGTGCCCATGGTGATATTACCCATGGTGACAGTACTCAGTGATCAAGTGCTCATGGTGACATGGCATAAGGTGATAATGCTCACGGTGGCAGTGCAAAATGGTGACAGTGCCCATGGGGACATTGCTCATAGTGACTTTGCTTACAGTGATAGTCCTTACGGTGACACTGTGCATAGTGACACTGCACACAGTTGCAGTGTTCATGGTGACAGTGTTCACGGTGATACTTTCCATGGTGATAGTGCCCATGGTGACACTGCACATGGTGGCAGTGAAAAATGGTGACAGTGCCCCTGTTGTCAGTTCTCATGGTGACCGTGCACATGGTGACAACCCGTGCAGACTGTACTCATGGTGACAGTACTCACGGTGACAGTTCCCATGTTTGCAGTATCCATGGTGACAGTGCTCACAGTGATAGTGCCCATGGTGAGAGTGCCCATGATGACAGGGCCCATGGTGCCATTGCCTATGGTGACAGTGCTCATGGTAACAGTGCCCAAGGTGACAGTGACCATGGTGAGAGTGCTCACACTGATGGTGCCCATGGTGACAGTGCTCATGGTGTCTGTCTACATTGTGCCAGTACCCATGGCAACAGTGCTCATGGTGACAGGGACCACAGTGAGAGAGCTCACGGTGAGAGTGCTCACGGTAATAGTGCTCATGGTGACAGTGCAAATGGTGACAATACCATGGTGACAGTACTCATGTTGAAAATACCCATGGTGGCAGTTCTCATAGCGACAGATCTCATGGTGACATTGCTCATAATAGCAGTGCCCAGGTGCCAGTGCTCGTGGTGACGGTGCTAATGGTGACAGTGCTCTTGGTGGCAGTTCCCATCGGGACAATACTGATGGTGACACTGTGCATTGTTACAGTGCCCATGGTAACCGTGTTCACGGTGATAGTGCACATCGTGACAGTGCCCATGGTGGTAGTTCACCTGGTGACAGTGCTAAATAGTTACAGTGCACATGCTGACAGTGCTCACGGTGATAGTGCCCATGGTGACAGTGCACACGGTCATAATGGGCATTGTTACAGAGTTCATGGTGACAGCACACGGTGGCAGTGGCCATGGAGACAGTGCCCACAATGACAGTACCCATGGTGACAGTGCCAACAGTGACAGTGCCCATGGTGACACTTCTCATGGTGACAGTGCCCATGGGGACAGTTAGCATGGTGAGATTTCTAACGGTGATAGTGCCCGTTGTGCCAGTGCTCACAGTAACAATGCCCATGGGGCCAGTGCCCATAGAGTCATTCCGCACGGTCACATTTCTCACGGTGAAAGTGCCTATGGTGATCTTAACCATGGTGACACTGCACATGGTGGCAGAGCAAAATGGCGACAGTGCCCATGGTGACATTGCTCATGGTGACTTTGCTTACAGTGATAGTCCTTACAGTGACAGTACGCATGGTGACACTGCACACAGTGACAGTGTTCATGGTGAAAGTGTTCACGGTGATAGTTCCCATGGTGAGATTGTCCTGGTAACAGTGCCCATAGTCACAATTCTCATGGTGTAGTGCTCACAGTGACAGTGCCCATGGTGTCATGCCCATGGTGACAGTGCTCATGGTGACAGTGCTCATGTTGGCAGAGCCATAAATAAGAGTGCTCATTGTGGCAGTGCTCATGGTGTCCGTGCTCATGGTGACAGTGCCCATGATTACAGTGTTTATGGTGATAGATGTCACGGTGTCAGTGCCCACGCGGAGAGTGCCAAGGCTGACAAAGCCCAGGGTGATACTTCCCATTGTGACAGTGCCCACGGTGACAGTGCCCATGGTGACAGCACCCAGTGTGACAAGGCGCATGGTGACAGTGCTCACGGTGACAGTGCCCATGGTGACAGTGCCGATGGTGAGAGTGCCAATAGTGACAGTGCTCATGGTGAAACTGCCCACAGAGACATCGCCCATGGTGATAGTGTTCATGGTGACAACCCCACGGTGACAGTGCCAATGTTGATAGTCCCAGTGGTGACAGGTCTTACATTGAATGTGACCATGGTGTCTGTGCTCATGGTGACAGTGCTCAAGGTTATAGTCTCCATGTTGACAGTGCCGATGGTGACAATTCTCACGGTGACAGGGCCTATGGTGAAAATTCTCATAGTGACAGTGTTCACGGTGACAGTGCCCATGGTGCTATTACCCATGGTGACAGTTCTCATAGTGAAACTGCCCATGTTGACACTGCCCATGGTGGCAGTGCAAAATGGTGACAGTGCCCATGGTGATATTGCTCATGGTGACATTGCTTATGGTGATAGTGTGTATGGTGAAACTGCACACAGTGACATTGCTCATGGTGACAGTGTTCATGGCGTTAGTTCCTATGGTGAATGTGACCATGGGGACAGTGCCCATAGTCACAATTCTCATGGGGTAGTGCTCACGGTGACAGTGCCCATGGTGACAATACACAGGGTGACAGTATTCATGGTGACATTGCTCATGGTGAGAGTGCCCATGTTCACAACTGTCACGGTGATAGTTCCCATGGTGACAATACCCAGGGTAACAGAGCTGATGGTAAAAGTGTTCACGGTGACAGTGCCCATGGTGACAGTACCTAAGGTGACAATTCCCATGGTGAGACTGCTCATAGACAGTGCCCATGGTGACAATACCCAGCGTGTCCTGTCCATGGTGACAGTGATCATGGTGACACATCTCATGAGGACAGTGCCATAAGTGACAGTGCTCATTGTGGCAGTGCTCATGGTGACAGTGCCCATGGTGACAGTGCCTATGGTGATAGATATCATGGTGGCTGTGCCCAGGGAGACATTGCCCACGCTGACAAGACCCATGGTGATACTTCCCATTGTGACAGTGCCATCGGTGGCAGAGCCCATGGTGACAGTGCCCAAGATCACAGAGCCCATGGTGAGAGTGCTAACGGTGACTGTGCCCATGGTGACAGCACCCAGTGTGAAAATGCCCATTGTGACAGTGCTCACGGTGACCATGCCAATGGTGATAGTGCCAATAGTGAGAGTGCTCACGGTGACACTGCCCATGGACACACTGCCCATTGTGATAGTGCCCATCATGACAACCCCTCGGAGGCAGTGCCAATGGTGAGAGTCCCCGTGGTGACAGTTCTCATGGTGAAAGTGATCCTTTTGAAATTGCTCATGGTGACAGTGCTCATGGTGACAGTGCTCAAGGTGATAGTCTCCATGTTGACAGTGTGCATGGTGACTGTTCTCACGGTGACAGTGCCTATGGTGATTATGCTCTTAGTGACAGTGCTCATGGTGACAGTGCCCATGGTGACAGTGACCACGGTGACTGTTCTCACCGTGGTAGTGCCCATGGTGACAGTGTTCATGATGACAGTCCGCATTAAGGCTGTGCCCGTGGTGACATTGCTAATGGTGATAATTCTCACGGTGATAGTACGCACGTTGAAAATGACAAAGGTGACAACACCCAGGTGATAATAATCATGGTGAAAGTGCCCATGGTGGCAGTTCTCATACTGACAGTTCTTGTGACAGTGCTCATGGTGGCAGTGCTCGTGGTGACAGTGCTCTTGGTGACAGTGCTCATGGTGGCAGTGCCCATGGTGAGACTACCGATGGTGACCCTGCCCATGGTGACAGTGCACATGGTCATGGTGCCTCTGGTGGCAGTGCAATATAGTGAGAATGCCCATGATGATATTGCTCATGGTGATAGTGCCCATGGTGAGAGTGCCCATGGTTCCAGTGCTCATGGTGACAGTGCCCATTGTGACAGTGCCCTTGGTGACAGTGCACACCATGAGAGTGCCCATGGTGTCTGTGCCCATGGTGACAGTTCTTATCATGAGAGTGTTCACGGTAGCAGTGTTCATGGTAATAGTGCTCACGGAGGCATTGCCCACAATGAGAGTGCCCACGGTGAGAATACTGACTGTGACAGTGCCCATGATGACTTTTCTCTCTGTGACAGTGCCCTTGGGGACATAGCACGGTGAGATTTCTCACAGTGATAGTGCACATTGTTTCAGTGCTCATAGTGACAAGACCCTAGGCGCCAGTGCCCATCATGGCATTGCTCACGGTGATATTTCTCACGGTGACAGTGCCCATGGTGATATTACCCATGGTGACAGTACTCAGTGATCAAGTGCTCATGGTGACATGGCATAAGGTGATAATGCTCACGGTGGCAGTGCAAAATGGTGACAGTGCCCATGGGGACATTGCTTAATGTGATAGTCCTTGTGGTGACATTGTGCATGGTGACATTGCCCACCATGACAGTGCTCTTGTTGACAGTGCTCATGGTGATAGTGCCAATGTTGGAAGTGCCCATCGTGAAAGTGTCCATGGTGACAGTTCTTATGATGAGAGTGGTCAGAGTGGCAGTGCTCATGGTGAAAGTGCCCATGGTGACACAGCCCACGGTGACAGTGTCCATAGTTATAGTGTCCATGGTGACAGTACTAACAGTGAAATTGTCCATGGGGACACTGCCCATGGTGAAAGTGCCCATGGTCACAACACTCATGGTGATAGTGCTCACGGTGAGAGTGGCCATGGTGACAGTGACCACGGTGACAGTTCTAATGGTGATACTGCCCATGATGACAGTGCTCATGGTGACAGTCCACATTGTACCAGTGCCCAAGGTGACAGTGCTCATGGTGACAGTGCCCAAAGTCACAATACCCATGGTGACAGTGCCCAGGCTGACAGTTCTCAAGGTGATAGTGCCCATGGTGACAGTGCACATGGTGATACAGAGAATGGGGACAGTGCTTATGGTGACAGTGGTCATGGTTGCAGTACCCATGGTGATAGTGCTGAAACTGACAGTGCCCTTGGGGATAGTGCCCATGGTGAGTGTGCTCGTGTTAATTGTGTCCATGGTGGCAGTTCCCATTGTGAAAGTGCTCATGATGACAGTGCCCATGTGGGTAGTTCCCATGGTGACAGTGCTCATGGTGATAGTGACCATGTTAAGAGTGCACATGGTGGCTGTGCCCTTGGTGACAGTGCCCATGATGACAGTATTCATGGTGACAGTGCTCACGGTGATAAGGCCAATGTGGCAGTGCACATGGTGGTAGTGCACATGGTGGCAGTGAAAAATGGGGACAGTTCCCATGCTGACAGTTCTCATTGTGACAATGCACACGGTCACAACCGATGCTGACACTGCTCATGGTAGCTATACCCTTGGTGACAGTGCTCAGAGTGATAGTGCCCATGGTGGCAGTGTCCATGGTGACACTGCCCATGGTGACAATGCCCATGATGACAGTGCCCATGGAGTCAGTGCCCACGGAGCCATTGCCTATGGTAACAGTGCTCACAGTGACAGTACCCATGGTAACAGTGACCATGGTGAGAGTGCTCATGGTGATAGTGTCTATGGTGACAGATCACACTGTGACAGTCCGCATTGTGCCAGTACCAATAGTGACAGTGCCCATGGTGACATTGACCACGGTGAGAGTGATCACGGTGCTAGTGCTCACAGTAATAGTGCTCATGGTGACAGTGCCGACAGTGAAGGTGCTCACGGTGACAGTGCCTCTGGTGATAGTGCCCATGGTGAGAGTCCGCCCATTGATAGTGCCCATGGTGGCAGTTCCCATTGTGAAAATGCTCATGATGACATTGCCCATGTTGGTAGTCCCCATGGTGACAGTGCTCACGGTGATAGTGACCTTGGTAACTGTGCACATGGTGGCCGTGCCCTTGGTGACAGTGCCAATGATGACAGTACTCATGGTGACAGTTCTCACGGTGATAGTGCCCATGGTGATATTGCACATGGTGGCAGTGAAAAATGGTGACAGTGCCCATGTTGACAGTTCTCATGGTGACAGTGCACACGGTGACAACCCATGCAGACAGTACTCACGGTGACAGTTCTCATGGTTGCAGTACCCATGGTGACAGTGCTCACAGTGATACTGCCCATGGTGGCAGTGCCCATGGTGACAGTGCCCATGGTGACACTGCCCATGATGACAGTGCCCATGGTGAAAGTTCCCACGGCGCCATTGCCTATGGTGACAGTGCTCATGGTAACAGTGCCCATGGTGACAGTGACCATGGTGAGAGTGCTCACACTGATAGTGCCCATGGTGACAGGGCTCATGGTGCCAGTCCGCATTGTGCCAGTACCCATGGCGACAGTGCTCATGGTGACACTGACCACAGTGAGAGTGCTCACTGTGATAGAGCTCATGGTAATAGTGCTCATGGTTACAGTGCAAAGGGTGACAATACCCATGGTGACAGTACTCATGTTGAAAATACCCATGGTGGCAGTTCTCATGGTGACAGTGCTCATAATAGCAGTGCCCAAGGTGGCAGTCCTCGTGGTGACAGTGCTAATGGTGACAGTGCTCTTGGTGGCAGTTCCCATGGGGACAGTACCGATGGTGACCCTGTGCATTGTTACAGTGCCCATGGTAACCGTGCTCACGGTGGTAGTGCACATCGTGACAGTGCCCATGGTGGCAGTTCACCTGGTGACAGTGCTAAATCGTGACAGTGCACATGCTGACAGTGCTCACGGTGATAGTGCCCATGGTGACAGTGCCCACGGTGATAATGGGTATTATTACAGTGTTCATCTTGACAGAGCCCAAGGTGGCAGTGGCCATGGTGACAGTGCCCACAATGACAGTGCCCATGGTAACAGTGCCGACAGTGACAGTGCCCATGGTGACACTTCTCACAGTGAATGTGCCCATGGGGACAGTTACCATGATGAGATTTCTCACGGTGATAGTGCCCGTTGTGACAGTGCTCACACTGACAATGCCCATGGTGCCACTGCCCATAGAGACATTCCGCACGGTCACTTTTCTCACGGTGAAAGTACCTATGGTGACACTGCACCTGGTGGCAGTGCAAAATGGTGACAGTGCCCATGGTGACATTGCTCATAGTGACTTTGCTTACAGTGATAGTCCTTACGGTGACAGTGTGCATGGTGACACTGCACACAGTTGCAGTGTTCATGGTGACAGTGTTCACGGTGATACTTTCCATGGTGATAGTGCCCATGGTGACACTGCACATGGTGGCAGTGAAAAATGGTGACAGTGCCCCTGTTGTCAGTTCTCATGGTGACCGTGCACATGGTGACAACCCGTGCAGACTGTACTCATGGTGACAGTACTCACGGTGACAGTTCTCATGTTTGCAGTATCCATGGTGACAGTGCTCACAGTGATAGTGCCCATGGTGAGAGTGCCCATGATGACAGGGCCCATGGTGCCATTGCCTATGGTGACAGTGCTCATGGTAACAGTGCCCAAGGTGACAGTGACCATGGTGAGAGTGCTCACACTGATGGTGCCCATGGTGACAGTGCTCATGGTGTCTGTCTACATTGTGCCAGTACCCATGGCAACAGTGCTCATGGTGACAGGGACCACAGTGAGAGAGCTCACGGTGAGAGTGCTCACGGTAATAGTGCTCATGGTGACAGTGCAAATGGTGACAATACCATGGTGACAGTACTCATGTTGAAAATACCCATGGTGGCAGTTCTCATAGCGACAGATCTCATGGTGACATTGCTCATAATAGCAGTGCCCAGGTGCCAGTGCTCGTGGTGACGGTGCTAATGGTGACAGTGCTCTTGGTGGCAGTTCCCATCGGGACAATACTGATGGTGACACTGTGCATTGTTACAGTGCCCATGGTAACCGTGTTCACGGTGATAGTGCACATCGTGACAGTGCCCATGGTGGTAGTTCACCTGGTGACAGTGCTAAATAGTGACAGTGCACATGCTGACAGTGCTCACGGTGATAGTGCCCATGGTGACAGTGCACACGGTCATAATGGGCATTGTTACAGAGTTCATGGTGACAGCACACGGTGGCAGTGGCCATGGAGACAGTGCCCACAATGACAGTGCCCATGGTGACAGTGCCGACAGTGACAGTGCCCATGGTGACACTTCTCATGGTGACAGTGCCCATGGGGACAGTTAGCATGGTGAGATTTCTAACGGTGATAGTGCCCGTTGTGCCAGTGCTCACAGTAACAATGCCCATGGGGCCAGTGCCCATAGAGTCATTCCGCACGGTCACATTTCTCACGGTGAAAGTGCCTATGGTGATATTAACCATGGTGACACTGCACATGGTGGCAGAGCAAAATGGTGACAGTGCCCATGGTGACATTGCTCATGGTGACTTTGCTTACGGTGATAGTCCTTACAGTGACAGTACGCATGGTGACACTGCACACAGTGACAGTGTTCATGGTGAAAGTGTTCACGGTGATAGTTCCCATGGTGAGATTGTCCTGGTAACAGTGCCCATAGTCACAATTCTCATGGTGTAGTGCTCACAGTGACAGTGCCCATGGTGTCATGCCCATGGTGACAGTGCTCATGGTGACAGTGCTCATGTTGGCAGAGCCATAAATAAGAGTGCTCATTGTGGCAGTGCTCATGGTGTCTGTGCTCATGGTGACAGTGCCCATGATTACAGTGTTTATGGTGATAGATGTCACGGTGTCAGTGCCCACGCGGAGAGTGCCAAGGCTGACAAAGCCCAGGGTGATACTTCCCATTGTGACAGTGCCCACGGTGACAGTGCCCATGGTGACAGCACCCAGTGTGACAAGGCGCATGGTGACAGTGCTCACGGTGACAGTGCCCATGGTGACAGTGCCGATGGTGAGAGTGCCAATAGTGACAGTGCTCATGGTGAAACTGCCCACAGAGACATCGCCCATGGTGATAGTGTTCATGGTGACAACCCCACGGTGACAGTGCCAATGTTGATAGTCCCAGTGGTGACAGGTCTTACATTGAATGTGACCATGGTGTCTGTGCTCATGGTGACAGTGCTCAAGGTTAGAGTCTCCATGTTGACAGTGCCGATGGTGACAATTCTCACGGTGACAGGGCCTGTGGTGAAAATTCTCATAGTGACAGTGTTCACGGTGACAGTGCCCATGGTGCTATTACCCATGGTGACAGTTCTCATAGTGAAACTGCCCATGTTGACACTGCCCATGGTGGCAGTGCAAAATGGTGACAGTGCCCATGGTGATATTGCTCATGGTGACATTGCTTATGGTGATAGTGTGTATGGTGAAACTGCACACAGTGACTTTGCTCATGGTGACAGTGTTCATGGCGTTAGTTCCTATGGTGAATGTGACCATGGGGACAGTGCCCATAGTCACAATTCTCATGGTGTAGTGCTCACGGTGACAGTGCCCATGGCGACAATACACAGGGTGACAGTATTCCTGGTGACATTGCTCATGGTGAGAGTGCCCATGTTCACAACTGTCACGGTGATAGTTCCCATGGTGACAATACCCAGGGTAACAGAGCTGATGGTAAAAGTGTTCACGGTGACAGTGCCCATGGTGACAGTACCTAAGGTGACAATTCCCATGGTGAGACTGCTCATAGACAGTGCCCATGGTGACAATACCCAGCGTGTCCTGTCCATGGTGACAGTGATCATGGTAACACATCTCATGAGGACAGTGCCATAAGTGACAGTGCTCATTGTGGCAGTGCTCATGGTGACAGTGCCCATGGTGACAGTGCCTATGGTGATAGATATCATGGTGGCTGTGCCCAGGGAGACATTGCCCACGCTGACAAGACCCATGGTGATACTTCCCATTGTGACAGTGCCATCGGTGGCAGAGCCCATGGTGACAGTGCCCAAGATCACAGAGCCCATGGTGCGAGTGCTAATGGTGACTGTGCCCATGGTGACAGCACCCAGTGTGACAATGCCCATTGTGACAGTGCTCACGGTGACCATGCCAATGGTGATAGTGCCAATAGTGAGAGTGCTCACGGTGACACTGCCCATGGACACACTGCCCATTGTGATAGTGCCCATCATGACAACCCCTCGGAGGCAGTGCCAATGGTGAGAGTCCCCGTGGTGACAGTTCTCATGGTGAAAGTGATCCTTTTGAAATTGCTCATGGTGACAGTGCTCATGGTGACAGTGCTCAAGGTGATAGTCTCCATGTTGACAGTGTGCATGGTGACTGTTCTCACGGTGACAGTGCCTATGGTGATTATGCTCTTAGTGACAGTGCTCATGGTGACAGTGCCCATGGTGACAGTGACCACGGTGACTGTTCTCACCGTGGTAGTGCCCATGGTGACAGTGTTCATGATGACAGTCCGCATTAAGGCTGTGCCTGTGGTGACATTGCTAATGGTGATAATTCTCACGGTGATAGTACGCACGTTGAAAATGACAAAGGTGACAACACCCAGGTGATAATAATCATGGTGAAAGTGCCCATGGTGGCAGTTCTCATACTGACAGTTCTTGTGACAGTGCTCATGGTGGCAGTGCTCGTGGTGACAGTGCTCTTGGTGACAGTGCTCATGGTGGCAGTGCCCATGGTGAGACTACCGATGGTGACCCTGCCCATGGTGACAGTGCACATGGTCATGGTGCCTCTGGTGGCAGTGCAATATAGTGAGAATGCCCATGATGATATTGCTCATGGTGATAGTGCCCATGGTGAGAGTGCCCATGGTTCCAGTGCTCATGGTGACAGTGCCCATTGTGACAGTGCCCTTGGTGACAGTGCACACCATGAGAGTGCCCATGGTGTCTGTGCCCATGGTGACAGTTCTTATCATGAGAGTGTTCACGGTAGCAGTGTTCATGGTAATAGTGCTCACGGAGGCATTGCCCACAATGAGAGTGCCCACGGTGAGAATACTGACTGTGACAGTGCCCATGATGACTTTTCTCTCTGTGACAGTGCCCTTGGGGACAGTTAGCACAGTGAGATTTCTCACAGTGATAGTGCACATTGTTTCAGTGCTCATAGTGACAAGACCCTAGGCGCCAGTGCCCATCATGGCATTGCTCACGGTGATATTTCTCACGGTGACAGTGCCCATGGTGATATTACCCATGGTGACAGTACTCAGTGATCAAGTGCTCATGGTGACATGGCATAAGGTGATAATGCTCACGGTGGCAGTGCAAAATGGTGACAGTGCCCATGGGGACATTGCTTAATGTGATAGTCCTTGTGGTGACATTGTGCATGGTGACATTGCCCACCATGACAGTGCTCTTGTTGACAGTGCTCATGGTGATAGTGCCAATGTTGGAAGTGCCCATCGTGAAAGTGTCCATGGTGACAGTTCTTATGATGAGAGTGGTCAGAGTGGCAGTGCTCATGGTGAAAGTGCCCATGGTGACAGAGCCCACGGTGACAGTGTCCATAGTTATAGTGTCCATGGTGACAGTACTAACAGTGAAATTGTCCATGGGGACACTGCCCATGGTGAAAGTGCCCATGGTCACAACACTCACGGTGATAGTGCTCACGGTGAGAGTGGCCATGGTGACAGTGACCACGGTGACAGTTCTAATGGTGATACTGCCCATGATGACAGTGCTCATGGTGACAGTCCACATTGTACCAGTGCCCAAGGTGACAGTGCTCATGGTGACAGTGCCCAAAGTCACAATACCCATGGTGACAGTGCCCAGGCTGACAGTTCTCAAGGTGATAGTGCCCATGGTGACAGTGCCCATGGTGATACAGAGAATGGGGACAGTGCTTATGGTGACAGTGGTCATGGTTGCAGTACCCATGGTGATAGTGCTGAAACTGACAGTGCCCTTGGGGATAGTGCCCATGGTGAGTGTGCTCGTGTTAATTGTGTCCATGGTGGCAGTTCCCATTGTGAAAGTGCTCATGATGACAGTGCCCATGTGGGTAGTTCCCATGGTGACAGTGCTCATGGTGATAGTGACCATGTTAAGAGTGCACATGGTGGCTGTGCCCTTGGTGACAGTGCCCATGATGACAGTATTCATGGTGACAGTGCTCACGGTGATAATGCCCATGGTGGCAGTGCACATGGTGGTAGTGCACATGGTGGCAGTGAAAAATGGGGACAGTTCCCATGCTGACAGTTCTCATTGTGACAATGCACACAGTCACAACCGATGCTGACACTGCTCATGGTAGCTGTACCCTTGGTGACAGTGCTCAGAGTGATAGTGCCCATGGTGGCAGTGTCCATGGTGACACTGCCCATGGTGACAATGCCCATGATGACAGTGCCCATGGAGTCAGTGCCCACGGAGCCATTGCCTATGGTAACAGTGCTCACAGTGACAGTACCCATGGTAACAGTGACCATGGTGAGAGTGCTCATGGTGATAGTGTCTATGGTGACAGATCACACTGTGACAGTCCGCATTGTGCCAGTACCAATAGTGACAGTACCCATGGTGACATTGACCACGGTGAGAGTGATCACGGTGCTAGTGCTCACAGTAATAGTGCTCATGGTGACAGTGCCGACAGTGAAGGTGCTCACGGTGACAGTGCCTCTGGTGATAGTGCCCATGGTGAGAGTCCGCCCATTGATAGTGTCCATGGTGGCAGTTCCCATTGTGAAAATGCTCATGATGACATTGCCCATGTTGGTAGTCCCCATGGTGACAGTGCTCACGGTGATAGTGACCTTGGTAACTGTGCACATGGTGGCCGTGCCCTTGGTGACAGTGCCAATGATGACAGTACTCATGGTGACAGTTCTCACGGTGATAGTGCCCATGGTGATATTGCACATGGTGGCAGTGAAAAATGGTGACAGTGCCCATGTTGACAGTTCTCATGGTGACAGTGCACACGGTGACAACCCATGCAGACAGTACTCACGGTGACAGTTCTCATGGTTGCAGTACCCATGGTGACAGTGCTCACAGTGATACTGCCCATGGTGGCAGTGCCCATGGTGACAGTGCCCATGGTGACACTGCCCATGATGACAGTGCCCATGGTGAAAGTTCCCACGGCGCCATTGCCTATGGTGACAGTGCTCATGGTAACAGTGCCCATGGTGACAGTGACCATGGTGAGAGTGCTCACACTGATAGTGCCCATGGTGACAGGGCTCATGGTGCCAGTCCGCATTGTGCCAGTACCCATGGCGACAGTGCTCATGGTGACACTGACCACAGTGAGAGTGCTCACTGTGATAGAGCTCACGGTAATAGTGCTCATGGTGACAGTGCAAATGGTGACAATACCCATGGTGACAGTACTCATGTTGAAAATACCCATGGTGGCAGTTCTCATGGTGACAGTGCTCATAATAGCAGTGCCCAAGGTGGCAGTCCTCGTGGTGACAGTGCTAATGGTGACAGTGCTCTTGGTGGCAGTTCCCATGGGGACATTACCGATGGTGACCCTGTGCATTGTTACAGTGCCCATGGTAACCGTGCTCACGGTGGTAGTGCACATCGTGACAGTGCCCATGGTGGCAGTTCACCTGGTGACAGTGCTAAATCGTGACAGTGCACATGCTGACAGTGCTCACGGTGATAGTGCCCATGGTGACAGTGCCCACGGTGATAATGGGTATTATTACAGTGTTCATCTTGACAGAGCCCAAGTTGGCAGTGGCCATGGTGACAGTGCCCACAATGACAGTGCCCATGGTAACAGTGCCGACAGTGACAGTGCCCATGGTGACACTTCTCACAGTGAATGTGCCCATGGGGACAGTTACCATGATGAGATTTCTCACGGTGATAGTGCCCGTTGTGACAGTGCTCACACTGACAATGCCCATGGTGCCACTGCCCATAGAGACATTCCGCACGGTCACTTTTCTCACGGTGAAAGTACCTATGGTGACACTGCACCTGGTGGCAGTGCAAAATGGTGACAGTGCCCATGGTGACATTGCTCATAGTGACTTTGCTTACAGTGATAGTCCTTACGGTGACAGTGTGCACGGTGACACTGCACACAGTTGCAGTGTTCATGGTGACAGTGTTCACGGTGATACTTTCCATGGTGATAGTGCCCATGGTGACACTGCACATGGTGGCAGTGAAAAATGGTGACAGTGCCCCTGTTGTCAGTTCTCATGGTGACCGTGCACATGGTGACAACCCGTGCAGACTGTACTCATGGTGACAGTACTCACGGTGACATTTCTCATGTTTGCAGTATCCATGGTGACAGTGCTCACAGTGATAGTGCCCATGGTGAGAGTGCCCATGATGACAGGGCCCATGGTGCCATTGCCTATGGTGACAGTGCTCATGGTAACAGTGCCCAAGGTGACAGTGACCATGGTGAGAGTGCTCACACTGATGGTGCCCATGGTGACAGTGCTCATGGTGTCTGTCTACATTGTGCCAGTACCCATGGCAACAGTGCTCATGGTGACAGGGACCACAGTGAGAGAGCTCACGGTGAGAGTGCTCACGGTAATAGTGCTCATGGTGACAGTGCAAATGGTGACAATACCATGGTGACAGTACTCATGTTGAAAATACCCATGGTGGCAGTTCTCATAGCGACAGATCTCATGGTGACATTGCTCATAATAGCAGTGCCCAGGTGCCAGTGCTCGTGGTGACGGTGCTAATGGTGACAGTGCTCTTGGTGGCAGTTCCCATCGGGACAATACTGATGGTGACACTGTGCATTGTTACAGTGCCCATGGTAACCGTGTTCACGGTGATAGTGCACATCGTGACAGTGCCCATGGTGGTAGTTCACCTGGTGACAGTGCTAAATAGTGACAGTGCACATGCTGACAGTGCTCACGGTGATAGTGCCCATGGTGACAGTGCACACGGTCATAATGGGCATTGTTACAGAGTTCATGGTGACAGCACACGGTGGCAGTGGCCATGGAGACAGTGCCCACAATGACAGTGCCCATGGTGACAGTGCCGACAGTGACAGTGCCCATGGTGACACTTCTCATGGTGACAGTGCCCATGGGGACAGTTAGCATGGTGAGATTTCTAATGGTGATAGTGCCCGTTGTGCCAGTGCTCACAGTAACAATGCCCATGGGGCCAGTGCCCATAGAGTCATTCCGCACGGTCACATTTCTCACGGTGAAAGTGCCTATGGTGATATTAACCATGGTGACACTGCACATGGTGGCAGAGCAAAATGGTGACAGTGCCCATGGTGACATTGCTCATGGTGACTTTGCTTACGGTGATAGTCCTTACAGTGACAGTACGCATGGTGACACTGCACACAGTGACAGTGTTCATGGTGAAAGTGTTCACGGTGATAGTTCCCATGGTGAGATTGTCCTGGTAACAGTGCCCATAGTCACAATTCTCATGGTGTAGTGCTCACAGTGACAGTGCCCATGGTGTCATGCCCATGGTGACAGTGCTCATGGTGACAGTGCTCATGTTGGCAGAGCCATAAATAAGAGTGCTCATTGTGGCAGTGCTCATGGTGTCCGTGCTCATGGTGACAGTGCCCATGATTACAGTGTTTATGGTGATAGATGTCACGGTGTCAGTGCCCACGCGGAGAGTGCCAAGGCTGACAAAGCCCAGGGTGATACTTCCCATTGTGACAGTGCCCACGGTGACAGTGCCCATGGTGACAGCACCCAGTGTGACAAGGCGCATGGTGACAGTGCTCACGGTGACAGTGCCCATGGTGACAGTGCCGATGGTGAGAGTGCCAATAGTGACAGTGCTCATGGTGAAACTGCCCACAGAGACATCGCCCATGGTGATAGTGTTCATGGTGACAACCCCACGGTGACAGTGCCAATGTTGATAGTCCCAGTGGTGACAGGTCTTACACTGAATGTGACCATGGTGTCTGTGCTCATGGTGACAGTGCTCAAGGTTATAGTCTCCATGTTGACAGTGCCGATGGTGACAATTCTCACGGTGACAGGGCCTATGGTGAAAATTCTCATAGTGACAGTGTTCACGGTGACAGTGCCCATGGTGCTATTACCCATGGTGACAGTTCTCATAGTGAAACTGCCCATGTTGACACTGCCCATGGTGGCAGTGCAAAATGGTGACAGTGCCCATGGTGATATTGCTCATGGTGACATTGCTTATGGTGATAGTGTGTATGGTGAAACTGCACACAGTGACATTGCTCATGGTGACAGTGTTCATGGCGTTAGTTCCTATGGTGAATGTGACCATGGGGACAGTGCCCATAGTCACAATTCTCATGGGGTAGTGCTCACGGTGACAGTGCCCATGGTGACAATACACAGGGTGACAGTATTCCTGGTGACATTGCTCATGGTGAGAGTGCCCATGTTCACAACTGTCACGGTGATAGTTCCCATGGTGACAATACCCAGGGTAACAGAGCTGATGGTAAAAGTGATCACGGTGACAGTGCCCATGGTGACAGTACCTAAGGTGACAATTCCCATGGTGAGACTGCTCATAGACAGTGCCCATGGTGACAATACCCAGCGTGTCCTGTCCATGGTGACAGTGATCATGGTGACACATCTCATGAGGACAGTGCCATAAGTGACAGTGCTCATGGTGACAGTGCCCATGGTGACAGTGCCTATGGTGATAGATATCATGGTGGCTGTGCCCAGGGAGACATTGCCCACGCTGACAAGACCCATGGTGATACTTCCCATTGTGACACTGCCATCAGTGGCAGAGCCCATGGTGACAGTGCCCAAGATCACAGAGCCCATGGTGAGAGTGCTAACGGTGACTGTGCCCATGGTGACAGCACCCAGTGTGAAAATGCCCATTGTGACAGTGCTCACGGTGACCATGCCAATGGTGATAGTGCCAATAGTGAGAGTGCTCACGGTGACACTGCCCATGGACACACTGCCCATTGTGATAGTGCCCATCATGACAACCCCTCGGAGGCAGTGCCAATGGTGAGAGTCCCCGTGGTGACAGTTCTCATGGTGAAAGTGATCCTTTTGAAATTGCTCATGGTGACAGTGCTCATGGTGACAGTGCTCAAGGTGATAGTCTCCATGTTGACAGTGTGCATGGTGACTGTTCTCACGGTGACAGTGCCTATGGTGATTATGCTCTTAGTGACAGTGCTCATGGTGACAGTGCCCATGGTGACAGTGACCACGGTGACTGTTCTCACCGTGGTAGTGCCCATGGTGACAGTGTTCATGATGACAGTCCGCATTAAGGCTGTGCCCGTGGTGACATTGCTAATGGTGATAATTCTCACGGTGATAGTACGCACGTTGAAAATGACAAAGGTGACAACACCCAGGTGATAATAATCATGGTGAAAGTGCCCATGGTGGCAGTTCTCATACTGACAGTTCTTGTGACAGTGCTCATGGTGGCAGTGCTCGTGGTGACAGTGCTCTTGGTGACAGTGCTCATGGTGGCAGTGCCCATGGTGAGACTACCGATGGTGACCCTGCCCATGGTGACAGTGCACATGGTCATGGTGCCTCTGGTGGCAGTGCAATATAGTGAGAATGCCCATGATGATATTGCTCATGGTGATAGTGCCCATGGTGAGAGTGCCCATGGTTCCAGTGCTCATGGTGACAGTGCCCATTGTGACAGTGCCCTTGGTGACAGTGCACACCATGAGAGTGCCCATGGTGTCTGTGCCCATGGTGACAGTTCTTATCATGAGAGTGTTCACGGTAGCAGTGTTCATGGTAATAGTGCTCACGGAGGCATTGCCCACAATGAGAGTGCCCACGGTGAGAATACTGACTGTGACAGTGCCCATGATGACTTTTCTCTCTGTGACAGTGCCCTTGGGGACATAGCACGGTGAGATTTCTCACAGTGATAGTGCACATTGTTTCAGTGCTCATAGTGACAAGACCCTAGGCGCCAGTGCCCATCATGGCATTGCTCACGGTGATATTTCTCACGGTGACAGTGCCCATGGTGATATTACCCATGGTGACATTGCTTATGGTGATAGTGTGTATGGTGAAACTGCACACAGTGACATTGCTCATGGTGACAGTGTTCACGGCGTTAGTTCCTATGGTGAATGTGACCATGGGGACAGTGCCCATAGTCACAATTCTCATGGTGTAGTGCTCACGGTGACAGTGCCCATGGTGACAATACACAGGGTGACAGTATTCATGGTGACATTGCTCATGGTGAGAGTGCCCATGTTCACAACTGTCACGGTGATAGTTCCCATGGTGACAATACCCAGGGTAACAGAGCTGATGGTAAAAGTGTTCACGGTGACAGTGCCCATGGTGACAGTACCTAAGGTGACAATTCCCATGGTGAGACTGCTCATAGACAGTGCCCATGGTGACAATACCCAGCGTGTCCTGTCCATGGTGACAGTGATCATGGTGACACATCTCATGAGGACAGTGCCATAAGTGACAGTGCTCATTGTGGCAGTGCTCATGGTGACAGTGCCCATGGTGACAGTGCCTATGGTGATAGATATCATGGTGGCTGTGCCCAGGGAGACATTGCCCACGCTGACAAGACCCATGGTGATACTTCCCATTGTGATAGTGCCATCGGTGGCAGAGCCCATGGTGACAGTGCCCAAGATCACAGAGCCCATGGTGAGAGTGCTAACGGTGACTGTGCCCATGGTGACAGCACCCAGTGTGAAAATGCCCATTGTGACAGTGCTCACGGTGACCATGCCAATGGTGATAGTGCCAATAGTGAGAGTGCTCACGGTGACACTGCCCATGGACACACTGCCCATTGTGATAGTGCCCATCATGACAACCCCTCGGAGGCAGTGCCAATGGTGAGAGTCCCCGTGGTGACAGTTCTCATGGTGAAAGTGATCCTTTTGAAATTGCTCATGGTGACAGTGCTCATGGTGACAGTGCTCAAGGTGATAGTCTCCATGTTGACAGTGTGCATGGTGACTGTTCTCACGGTGACAGTGCCTATGGTGATTATGCTCTTAGTGACAGTGCTCATGGTGACAGTGCCCATGGTGACAGTGACCACGGTGACTGTTCTCACCGTGGTAGTGCCCATGGTGACAGTGTTCATGATGACAGTCCGCATTAAGGCTGTGCCCGTGGTGACATTGCTAATGGTGATAATTCTCACGGTGATAGTACGCACGTTGAAAATGACAAAGGTGACAACACCCAGGTGATAATAATCATGGTGAAAGTGCCCATGGTGGCAGTTCTCATACTGACAGTTCTTGTGACAGTGCTCATGGTGGCAGTGCTCGTGGTGACAGTGCTCTTGGTGACAGTGCTCATGGTGGCAGTGCCCATGGTGAGACTACCGATGGTGACCCTGCCCATGGTGACAGTGCACATGGTCATGGTGCCTCTGGTGGCAGTGCAATATAGTGAGAATGCCCATGATGATATTGCTCATGGTGATAGTGCCCATGGTGAGAGTGCCCATGGTTCCAGTGCTCATGGTGACAGTGCCCATTGTGACAGTGCCCTTGGTGACAGTGCACACCATGAGAGTGCCCATGGTGTCTGTGCCCATGGTGACAGTTCTTATCATGAGAGTGTTCACGGTAGCAGTGTTCATGGTAATAGTGCTCACGGAGGCATTGCCCACAATGAGAGTGCCCACGGTGAGAATACTGACTGTGACAGTGCCCATGATGACTTTTCTCTCTGTGACAGTGCCCTTGGGGACATAGCACGGTGAGATTTCTCACAGTGATAGTGCACATTGTTTCAGTGCTCATAGTGACAAGACCCTAGGCGCCAGTGCCCATCATGGCATTGCTCACGGTGATATTTCTCACGGTGACAGTGCCCATGGTGATATTACCCATGGTGACAGTACTCAGTGATCAAGTGCTCATGGTGACATGGCATAAGGTGATAATGCTCACGGTGGCAGTGCAAAATGGTGACAGTGCCCATGGGGACATTGCTTAATGTGATAGTCCTTGTGGTGACATTGTGCATGGTGACATTGCCCACCATGACAGTGCTCTTGTTGACAGTGCTCATGGTGATAGTGCCAATGTTGGAAGTGCCCATCGTGAAAGTGTCCATGGTGACAGTTCTTATGATGAGAGTGGTCAGAGTGGCAGTGCTCATGGTGAAAGTGCCCATGGTGACAGAGCCCACGGTGACAGTGTCCATAGTTATAGTGTCCATGGTGACAGTACTAACAGTGAAATTGTCCATGGGGACACTGCCCATGGTGAAAGTGCCCATGGTCACAACACTCACGGTGATAGTGCTCACGGTGAGAGTGGCCATGGTGACAGTGACCACGGTGACAGTTCTAATGGTGATACTGCCCATGATGACAGTGCTCATGGTGACAGTCCACATTGTACCAGTGCCCAAGGTGACAGTGCTCATGGTGACAGTGCCCAAAGTCACAATACCCATGGTGACAGTGCCCAGGCTGACAGTTCTCAAGGTGATAGTGCCCATGGTGACAGTGCACATGGTGATACAGAGAATGGGGACAGTGCTTATGGTGACAGTGGTCATGGTTGCAGTACCCATGGTGATAGTGCTGAAACTGACAGTGCCCTTGGGGATAGTGCCCATGGTGAGTGTGCTCGTGTTAATTGTGTCCATGGTGGCAGTTCCCATTGTGAAAGTGCTCATGATGACAGTGCCCATGTGGGTAGTTCCCATGGTGACAGTGCTCATGGTGATAGTGACCATGTTAAGAGTGCACATGGTGGCTGTGCCCTTGGTGACAGTGCCCATGATGACAGTATTCATGGTGACAGTGCTCACGGTGATAAGGCCAATGTGGCAGTGCACATGGTGGTAGTGCACATGGTGGCAGTGAAAAATGGGGACAGTTCCCATGCTGACAGTTCTCATTGTGACAATGCACACGGTCACAACCGATGCTGACACTGCTCATGGTAGCTATACCCTTGGTGACAGTGCTCAGAGTGATAGTGCCCATGGTGGCAGTGTCCATGGTGACACTGCCCATGGTGACAATGCCCATGATGACAGTGCCCATGGAGTCAGTGCCCACGGAGCCATTGCCTATGGTAACAGTGCTCACAGTGACAGTACCCATGGTAACAGTGACCATGGTGAGAGTGCTCATGGTGATAGTGTCTATGGTGACAGATCACACTGTGACAGTCCGCATTGTGCCAGTACCAATAGTGACAGTGCCCATGGTGACATTGACCACGGTGAGAGTGATCACGGTGCTAGTGCTCACAGTAATAGTGCTCATGGTGACAGTGCCGACAGTGAAGGTGCTCACGGTGACAGTGCCTCTGGTGATAGTGCCCATGGTGAGAGTCCGCCCATTGATAGTGCCCATGGTGGCAGTTCCCATTGTGAAAATGCTCATGATGACATTGCCCATGTTGGTAGTCCCCATGGTGACAGTGCTCACGGTGATAGTGACCTTGGTAACTGTGCACATGGTGGCCGTGCCCTTGGTGACAGTGCCAATGATGACAGTACTCATGGTGACAGTTCTCACGGTGATAGTGCCCATGGTGATATTGCACATGGTGGCAGTGAATAATGGTGACAGTGCCCATGTTGACAGTTCTCATGGTGACAGTGCACACGGTGACAACCCATGCAGACAGTACTCACGGTGACAGTTCTCATGGTTGCAGTACCCATGGTGACAGTGCTCACAGTGATACTGCCCATGGTGGCAGTGCCCATGGTGACAGTGCCCATGGTGACACTGCCCATGATGACAGTGCCCATGGTGAAAGTTCCCACGGCGCCATTGCCTATGGTGACAGTGCTCATGGTAACAGTGCCCATGGTGACAGTGACCATGGTGAGAGTGCTCACACTGATAGTGCCCATGGTGACAGGGCTCATGGTGCCAGTCCGCATTGTGCCAGTACCCATGGCGACAGTGCTCATGGTGACACTGACCACAGTGAGAGTGCTCACTGTGATAGAGCTCATGGTAATAGTGCTCATGGTTACAGTGCAAAGGGTGACAATACCCATGGTGACAGTACTCATGTTGAAAATACCCATGGTGGCAGTTCTCATGGTGACAGTGCTCATAATAGCAGTGCCCAAGGTGGCAGTCCTCGTGGTGACAGTGCTAATGGTGACAGTGCTCTTGGTGGCAGTTCCCATGGGGACAGTACCGATGGTGACCCTGTGCATTGTTACAGTGCCCATGGTAACCGTGCTCACGGTGGTAGTGCACATCGTGACAGTGCCCATGGTGGCAGTTCACCTGGTGACAGTGCTAAATCGTGACAGTGCACATGCTGACAGTGCTCACGGTGATAGTGCCCATGGTGACAGTGCCCACGGTGATAATGGGTATTATTACAGTGTTCATCTTGACAGAGCCCAAGGTGGCAGTGGCCATGGTGACAGTGCCCACAATGACAGTGCCCATGGTAACAGTGCCGACAGTGACAGTGCCCATGGTGACACTTCTCACAGTGAATGTGCCCATGGGGACAGTTACCATGATGAGATTTCTCACGGTGATAGTGCCCGTTGTGACAGTGCTCACACTGACAATGCCCATGGTGCCACTGCCCATAGAGACATTCCGCACGGTCACTTTTCTCACGGTGAAAGTACCTATGGTGACACTGCACCTGGTGGCAGTGCAAAATGGTGACAGTGCCCATGGTGACATTGCTCATAGTGACTTTGCTTACAGTGATAGTCCTTACGGTGACAGTGTGCATGGTGACACTGCACACAGTTGCAGTGTTCATGGTGACAGTGTTCACGGTGATACTTTCCATGGTGATAGTGCCCATGGTGACACTGCACATGGTGGCAGTGAAAAATGGTGACAGTGCCCCTGTTGTCAGTTCTCATGGTGACCGTGCACATGGTGACAACCCGTGCAGACTGTACTCATGGTGACAGTACTCACGGTGACAGTTCTCATGTTTGCAGTATCCATGGTGACAGTGCTCACAGTGATAGTGCCCATGGTGAGAGTGCCCATGATGACAGGGCCCATGGTGCCATTGCCTATGGTGACAGTGCTCATGGTAACAGTGCCCAAGGTGACAGTGACCATGGTGAGAGTGCTCACACTGATGGTGCCCATGGTGACAGTGCTCATGGTGTCTGTCTACATTGTGCCAGTACCCATGGCAACAGTGCTCATGGTGACAGGGCCCACAGTGAGAGAGCTCACGGTGAGAGTGCTCACGGTAATAGTGCTCATGGTGACAGTGCAAATGGTGACAATACCATGGTGACAGTACTCATGTTGAAAATACCCATGGTGGCAGTTCTCATAGCGACAGATCTCATGGTGACATTGCTCATAATAGCAGTGCCCAGGTGCCAGTGCTCGTGGTGACGGTGCTAATGGTGACAGTGCTCTTGGTGGCAGTTCCCATCGGGACAATACTGATGGTGACACTGTGCATTGTTACAGTGCCCATGGTAACCGTGTTCACGGTGATAGTGCACATCGTGACAGTGCCCATGGTGGTAGTTCACCTGGTGACAGTGCTAAATAGTGACAGTGCACATGCTGACAGTGCTCACGGTGATAGTGCCCATGGTGACAGTGCACACGGTCATAATGGGCATTGTTACAGAGTTCATGGTGACAGCACACGGTGGCAGTGGCCATGGAGACAGTGCCCACAATGACAGTGCCCATGGTGACAGTGCCGACAGTGACAGTGCCCATGGTGACACTTCTCATGGTGACAGTGCCCATGGGGACAGTTAGCATGGTGAGATTTCTAATGGTGATAGTGCCCGTTGTGCCAGTGCTCACAGTAACAATGCCCATGGGGCCAGTGCCCATAGAGTCATTCCGCACGGTCACATTTCTCACGGTGAAAGTGCCTATGGTGATATTAACCATGGTGACACTGCACATGGTGGCAGAGCAAAATGGTGACAGTGCCCATGGTGACATTGCTCATGGTGACTTTGCTTACGGTGATAGTCCTTACAGTGACAGTACGCATGGTGACACTGCACACAGTGACAGTGTTCATGGTGAAAGTGTTCACGGTGATAGTTCCCATGGTGAGATTGTCCTGGTAACAGTGCCCATAGTCACAATTCTCATGGTGTAGTGCTCACAGTGACAGTGCCCATGGTGTCATGCCCATGGTGACAGTGCTCATGGTGACAGTGCTCATGTTGGCAGAGCCATAAATAAGAGTGCTCATTGTGGCAGTGCTCATGGTGTCTGTGCTCATGGTGACAGTGCCCATGATTACAGTGTTTATGGTGATAGATGTCACGGTGTCAGTGCCCACGCGGAGAGTGCCAAGGCTGACAAAGCCCAGGGTGATACTTCCCATTGGGACAGTGCCCACGGTGACAGTGCCCATGGTGACAGCACCCAGTGTGACAAGGCGCATGGTGACAGTGCTCACGGTGACAGTGCCCATGGTGACAGTGCCGATGGTGAGAGTGCCAATAGTGACAGTGCTCATGGTGAAACTGCCCACAGAGACATCGCCCATGGTGATAGTGTTCATGGTGACAACCCCACGGTGACAGTGCCAATGTTGATAGTCCCAGTGGTGACAGGTCTTACATTGAATGTGACCATGGTGTCTGTGCTCATGGTGACAGTGCTCAAGGTTATAGTCTCCATGTTGACAGTGCCGATGGTGACAATTCTCACGGTGACAGGGCCTGTGGTGAAAATTCTCATAGTGACAGTGTTCACGGTGACAGTGCCCATGGTGCTATTACCCATGGTGACAGTTCTCATAGTGAAACTGCCCATGTTGACACTGCCCATGGTGGCAGTGCAAAATGGTGACAGTGCCCATGGTGATATTGCTCATGGTGACATTGCTTATGGTGATAGTGTGTATGGTGAAACTGCACACAGTGACTTTGCTCATGGTGACAGTGTTCATGGCGTTAGTTCCTATGGTGAATGTGACCATGGGGACAGTGCCCATAGTCACAATTCTCATGGTGTAGTGCTCACGGTGACAGTGCCCATGGCGACAATACACAGGGTGACAGTATTCATGGTGACATTGCTCATGGTGAGAGTGCCCATGTTCACAACTGTCACGGTGATAGTTCCCATGGTGACAATACCCAGGGTAACAGAGCTGATGGTAAAAGTGTTCACGGTGACAGTGCCCATGGTGACAGTACCTAAGGTGACAATTCCCATGGTGAGACTGCTCATAGACAGTGCCCATGGTGACAATACCCAGCGTGTCCTGTCCATGGTGACAGTGATCATGGTGACACTTCTCATGAGGACAGTGCCATAAGTGACAGTGCTCATTGTGGCAGTGCTCATGGTGACAGTGCCCATGGTGACAGTGCCTATGGTGATAGATATCATGGTGGCTGTGCCCAGGGAGACATTGCCCACGCTGACAAGACCCATGGTGATACTTCCCATTGTGACAGTGCCATCGGTGGCAGAGCCCATGGTGACAGTGCCCAAGATCACAGAGCCCATGGTGCGAGTGCTAACGGTGACTGTGCCCATGGTGACAGCACCCAGTGTGACAATGCCCATTGTGACAGTGCTCACGGTGACCATGCCAATGGTGATAGTGCCAATAGTGAGAGTGCTCACGGTGACACTGCCCATGGACACACTGCCCATTGTGATAGTGCCCATCATGACAACCCCTCGGAGGCAGTGCCAATGGTGAGAGTCCCCGTGGTGACAGTTCTCATGGTGAAAGTGATCCTTTTGAAATTGCTCATGGTGACAGTGCTCATGGTGACAGTGCTCAAGGTGATAGTCTCCATGTTGACAGTGTGCATGGTGACTGTTCTCATGGTGACAGTGCCTATGGTGATTATGCTCTTAGTGACAGTGCTCATGGTGACAGTGCCCATGGTGACAGTGACCACGGTGACTGTTCTCACCGTGGTAGTGCCCATGGTGACAGTGTTCATGATGACAGTCCGCATTAAGGCTGTGCCCGTGGTGACATTGCTAATGGTGATAATTCTCACGGTGATAGTACGCACGTTGAAAATGACAAAGGTGACAACACCCAGGTGATAATAATCATGGTGAAAGTGCCCATGGTGGCAGTTCTCATACTGACAGTTCTTGTGACAGTGCTCATGGTGGCAGTGCTCGTGGTGACAGTGCTCTTGGTGACAGTGCTCATGGTGGCAGTGCCCATGGTGAGACTACCGATGGTGACCCTGCCCATGGTGACAGTGCACATGGTCATGGTGCCTCTGGTGGCAGTGCAATATAGTGAGAATGCCCATGATGATATTGCTCATGGTGATAGTGCCCATGGTGAGAGTGCCCATGGTTCCAGTGCTCATGGTGACAGTGCCCATTGTGACAGTGCCCTTGGTGACAGTGCACACCATGAGAGTGCCCATGGTGTCTGTGCCCATGGTGACAGTTCTTATCATGAGAGTGTTCACGGTAGCAGTGTTCATGGTAATAGTGCTCACGGAGGCATTGCCCACAATGAGAGTGCCCACGGTGAGAATACTGACTGTGACAGTGCCCATGATGACTTTTCTCTCTGTGACAGTGCCCTTGGGGACAGTTAGCACAGTGAGATTTCTCACAGTGATAGTGCACATTGTTTCAGTGCTCATAGTGACAAGACCCTAGGCGCCAGTGCCCATCATGGCATTGCTCACGGTGATATTTCTCACGGTGACAGTGCCCATGGTGATATTACCCGTGGTGACAGTACTCAGTGATCAAGTGCTCATGGTGACATGGCATAAGGTGATAATGCTCACGGTGGCAGTGCAAAATGGTGACAGTGCCCATGGGGACATTGCTTAATGTGATAGTCCTTGTGGTGACATTGTGCATGGTGACATTGCCCACCATGACAGTGCTCTTGTTGACAGTGCTCATGGTGATAGTGCCAATGTTGGAAGTGCCCATCGTGAAAGTGTCCATGGTGACAGTTCTTATGATGAGAGTGGTCAGAGTGGCAGTGCTCATGGTGAAAGTGCCCATGGTGACAGAGCCCACGGTGACAGTGTCCATAGTTATAGTGTCCATGGTGACAGTACTAACAGTGAAATTGTCCATGGGGACACTGCCCATGGTGAAAGTGCCCATGGTCACAACACTCACGGTGATAGTGCTCACGGTGAGAGTGGCCATGGTGACAGTGACCACGGTGACAGTTCTAATGGTGATACTGCCCATGATGACAGTGCTCATGGTGACAGTCCACATTGTACCAGTGCCCAAGGTGACAGTGCTCATGGTGACAGTGCCCAAAGTCACAATACCCATGGTGACAGTGCCCAGGCTGACAGTTCTCAAGGTGATAGTGCCCATGGTGACAGTGCCCATGGTGATACAGAGAATGGGGACAGTGCTTATGGTGACAGTGGTCATGGTTGCAGTACCCATGGTGATAGTGCTGAAACTGACAGTGCCCTTGGGGATAGTGCCCATGGTGAGTGTGCTCGTGTTAATTGTGTCCATGGTGGCAGTTCCCATTGTGAAAGTGCTCATGATGACAGTGCCCATGTGGGTAGTTCCCATGGTGACAGTGCTCATGGTGATAGTGACCATGTTAAGAGTGCACATGGTGGCTGTGCCCTTGGTGACAGTGCCCATGATGACAGTATTCATGGTGACAGTGCTCACGGTGATAATGCCCATGGTGGCAGTGCACATGGTGGTAGTGCACATGGTGGCAGTGAAAAATGGGGACAGTTCCCATGCTGACAGTTCTCATTGTGACAATGCACACAGTCACAACCGATGCTGACACTGCTCATGGTAGCTGTACCCTTGGTGACAGTGCTCAGAGTGATAGTGCCCATGGTGGCAGTGTCCATGGTGACACTGCCCATGGTGACAATGCCCATGATGACAGTGCCCATGGAGTCAGTGCCCACGGAGCCATTGCCTATGGTAACAGTGCTCACAGTGACAGTACCCATGGTAACAGTGACCATGGTGAGAGTGCTCATGGTGATAGTGTCTATGGTGACAGATCACACTGTGACAGTCCGCATTGTGCCAGTACCAATAGTGACAGTACCCATGGTGACATTGACCACGGTGAGAGTGATCACGGTGCTAGTGCTCACAGTAATAGTGCTCATGGTGACAGTGCCGACAGTGAAGGTGCTCACGGTGACAGTGCCTCTGGTGATAGTGCCCATGGTGAGAGTCCGCCCATTGATAGTGTCCATGGTGGCAGTTCCCATTGTGAAAATGCTCATGATGACATTGCCCATGTTGGTAGTCCCCATGGTGACAGTGCTCACGGTGATAGTGACCGTGGTAACTGTGCACATGGTGGCCGTGCCCTTGGTGACAGTGCCAATGATGACAGTACTCATGGTGACAGTTCTCACGGTGATAGTGCCCATGGTGATATTGCACATGGTGGCAGTGAAAAATGGTGACAGTGCCCATGTTGACAGTTCTCATGGTGACAGTGCACACGGTGACAACCCATGCAGACAGTACTCACGGTGACAGTTCTCATGGTTGCAGTACCCATGGGGACAGTGCTCACAGTGATACTGCCCATGGTGGCAGTGC
Organism: Mesoplodon mirus; assembly: GCF_964341445.2. Lineage (NCBI taxonomy): Eukaryota > Metazoa > Chordata > Mammalia > Artiodactyla > Ziphiidae > Mesoplodon > Mesoplodon mirus. Next base: position 450,256 of record NW_028295589.1, read on the forward strand.
CCATGGTGACAGTGCCCATGGTGACACTGCCCATGATGACAGTGCCCATGGTGAAAGTTCCCACGGCGCCATTGCCTATGGTGACAGTGCTCATGGTAACAGTGCCCATGGTGACAGTGACCATGGTGAGAGTGCTCACACTGATAGTGCCCATGGTGACAGGGCTCATGGTGCCAGTCCGCATTGTGCCAGTACCCATGGCGACAGTGCTCATGGTGACACTGACCACAGTGAGAGTGCTCACTGTGATAGAGCTCACGGTAATAGTGCTCATGGTGACAGTGCAAATGGTGACAATACCCATGGTGACAGTACTCATGTTGAAAATACCCATGGTGGCAGTTCTCATGGTGACAGTGCTCATAATAGCAGTGCCCAAGGTGGCAGTCCTCGTGGTGACAGTGCTAATGGTGACAGTGCTCTTGGTGGCAGTTCCCATGGGGACATTACCGATGGTGACCCTGTGCATTGTTACAGTGCCCATGGTAACCGTGCTCACGGTGGTAGTGCACATCGTGACAGTGCCCATGGTGGCAGTTCACCTGGTGACAGTGCTAAATCGTGACAGTGCACATGCTGACAGTGCTCACGGTGATAGTGCCCATGGTGACAGTGCCCACGGTGATAATGGGTATTATTACAGTGTTCATCTTGACAGAGCCCAAGTTGGCAGTGGCCATGGTGACAGTGCCCACAATGACAGTGCCCATGGTAACAGTGCCGACAGTGACAGTGCCCATGGTGACACTTCTCACAGTGAATGTGCCCATGGGGACAGTTACCATGATGAGATTTCTCACGGTGATAGTGCCCGTTGTGACAGTGCTCACACTGACAATGCCCATGGTGCCACTGCCCATAGAGACATTCCGCACGGTCACTTTTCTCACGGTGAAAGTACCTATGGTGACACTGCACCTGGTGGCAGTGCAAAATGGTGACAGTGCCCATGGTGACATTGCTCATAGTGACTTTGCTTACAGTGATAGTCCTTACGGTGACAGTGTGCATGGTGACACTGCACACAGTTGCAGTGTTCATGGTGACAGTGTTCACGGTGATACTTTCCATGGTGATAGTGCCCATGGTGACACTGCACATGGTGGCAGTGAAAAATGGTGACAGTGCCCCTGTTGTCAGTTCTCATGGTGACCGTGCACATGGTGACAACCCGTGCAGACTGTACTCATTGTGACAGTACTCACGGTGACATTTCTCATGTTTGCAGTATCCATGGTGACAGTGCTCACAGTGATAGTGCCCATGGTGAGAGTGCCCATGATGACAGGGCCCATGGTGCCATTGCCTATGGTGACAGTGCTCATGGTAACAGTGCCCAAGGTGACAGTGACCATGGTGAGAGTGCTCACACTGATGGTGCCCATGGTGACAGTGCTCATGGTGTCTGTCTACATTGTGCCAGTACCCATGGCAACAGTGCTCATGGTGACAGGGCCCACAGTGAGAGAGCTCACGGTGAGAGTGCTCACGGTAATAGTGCTCATGGTGACAGTGCAAATGGTGACAATACCATGGTGACAGTACTCATGTTGAAAATACCCATGGTGGCAGTTCTCATAGCGACAGATCTCATGGTGACATTGCTCATAATAGCAGTGCCCAGGTGCCAGTGCTCGTGGTGACGGTGCTAATGGTGACAGTGCTCTTGGTGGCAGTTCCCATCGGGACAATACTGATGGTGACACTGTGCATTGTTACAGTGCCCATGGTAACCGTGTTCACGGTGATAGTGCACATCGTGACAGTGCCCATGGTGGTAGTTCACCTGGTGACAGTGCTAAATAGTGACAGTGCACATGCTGACAGTGCTCACGGTGATAGTGCCCATGGTGACAGTGCACACGGTCATAATGGGCATTGTTACAGAGTTCATGGTGACAGCACACGGTGGCAGTGGCCATGGAGACAGTGCCCACAATGACAGTGCCCATGGTGACAGTGCCGACAGTGACAGTGCCCATGGTGACACTTCTCATGGTGACAGTGCCCATGGGGACAGTTAGCATGGTGAGATTTCTAATGGTGATAGTGCCCGTTGTGCCAGTGCTCACAGTAACAATGCCCATGGGGCCAGTGCCCATAGAGTCATTCCGCACGGTCACATTTCTCACGGTGAAAGTGCCTATGGTGATATTAACCATGGTGACACTGCACATGGTGGCAGAGCAAAATGGTGACAGTGCCCATGGTGACATTGCTCATGGTGACTTTGCTTACGGTGATAGTCCTTACAGTGACAGTACGCATGGTGACACTGCACACAGTGACAGTGTTCATGGTGAAAGTGTTCACGGTGATAGTTCCCATGGTGAGATTGTCCTGGTAACAGTGCCCATAGTCACAATTCTCATGGTGTAGTGCTCACAGTGACAGTGCCCATGGTGTCATGCCCATGGTGACAGTGCTCATGGTGACAGTGCTCATGTTGGCAGAGCCATAAATAAGAGTGCTCATTGTGGCAGTGCTCATGGTGTCCGTGCTCATGGTGACAGTGCCCATGATTACAGTGTTTATGGTGATAGATGTCACGGTGTCAGTGCCCACGCGGAGAGTGCCAAGGCTGACAAAGCCCAGGGTGATACTTCCCATTGTGACAGTGCCCACGGTGACAGTGCCCATGGTGACAGCACCCAGTGTGACAAGGCGCATGGTGACAGTGCTCACGGTGACAGTGCCCATGGTGACAGTGCCGATGGTGAGAGTGCCAATAGTGACAGTGCTCATGGTGAAACTGCCCACAGAGACATCGCCCATGGTGATAGTGTTCATGGTGACAACCCCACGGTGACAGTGCCAATGTTGATAGTCCCAGTGGTGACAGGTCTTACACTGAATGTGACCATGGTGTCTGTGCTCATGGTGACAGTGCTCAAGGTTATAGTCTCCATGTTGACAGTGCCGATGGTGACAATTCTCACGGTGACAGGGCCTATGGTGAAAATTCTCATAGTGACAGTGTTCACGGTGACAGTGCCCATGGTGCTATTACCCATGGTGACAGTTCTCATAGTGAAACTGCCCATGTTGACACTGCCCATGGTGGCAGTGCAAAATGGTGACAGTGCCCATGGTGATATTGCTCATGGTGACATTGCTTATGGTGATAGTGTGTATGGTGAAACTGCACACAGTGACATTGCTCATGGTGACAGTGTTCATGGCGTTAGTTCCTATGGTGAATGTGACCATGGGGACAGTGCCCATAGTCACAATTCTCATGGTGTAGTGCTCACGGTGACAGTGCCCATGGTGACAATACACAGGGTGACAGTATTCCTGGTGACATTGCTCATGGTGAGAGTGCCCATGTTCACAACTGTCACGGTGATAGTTCCCATGGTGACAATACCCAGGGTAACAGAGCTGATGGTAAAAGTGTTCACGGTGACAGTGCCCATGGTGACAGTACCTAAGGTGACAATTCCCATGGTGAGACTGCTCATAGACAGTGCCCATGGTGACAATACCCAGCGTGTCCTGTCCATGGTGACAGTGATCATGGTGACACATCTCATGAGGACAGTGCCATAAGTGACAGTGCTCATGGTGACAGTGCCCATGGTGACAGTGCCTATGGTGATAGATATCATGGTGGCTGTGCCCAGGGAGACATTGCCCACGCTGACAAGACCCATGGTGATACTTCCCATTGTGACAGTGCCATCGGTGGCAGAGCCCATGGTGACAGTGCCCAAGATCACAGAGCCCATGGTGAGAGTGCTAACGGTGACTGTGCCCATGGTGACAGCACCCAGTGTGAAAATGCCCATTGTGACAGTGCTCATGGTGACCATGCCAATGGTGATAGTGCCAATAGTGAGAGTGCTCACGGTGACACTGCCCATGGACACACTGCCCATTGTGATAGTGCCCATCATGACAACCCCTCGGAGGCAGTGCCAATGGTGAGAGTCCCCGTGGTGACAGTTCTCATGGTGAAAGTGATCCTTTTGAAATTGCTCATGGTGACAGTGCTCATGGTGACAGTGCTCAAGGTGATAGTCTCCATGTTGACAGTGTGCATGGTGACTGTTCTCACGGTGACAGTGCCTATGGTGATTATGCTCTTAGTGACAGTGCTCATGGTGACAGTGCCCATGGTGACAGTGACCACGGTGACTGTTCTCACCGTGGTAGTGCCCATGGTGACAGTGTTCATGATGACAGTCCGCATTAAGGCTGTGCCCGTGGTGACATTGCTAATGGTGATAATTCTCACGGTGATAGTACGCACGTTGAAAATGACAAAGGTGACAACACCCAGGTGATAATAATCATGGTGAAAGTGCCCATGGTGGCAGTTCTCATACTGACAGTTCTTGTGACAGTGCTCATGGTGGCAGTGCTCGTGGTGACAGTGCTCTTGGTGACAGTGCTCATGGTGGCAGTGCCCATGGTGAGACTACCGATGGTGACCCTGCCCATGGTGACAGTGCACATGGTCATGGTGCCTCTGGTGGCAGTGCAATATAGTGAGAATGCCCATGATGATATTGCTCATGGTGATAGTGCCCATGGTGAGAGTGCCCATGGTTCCAGTGCTCATGGTGACAGTGCCCATTGTGACAGTGCCCTTGGTGACAGTGCACACCATGAGAGTGCCCATGGTGTCTGTGCCCATGGTGACAGTTCTTATCATGAGAGTGTTCACGGTAGCAGTGTTCATGGTAATAGTGCTCACGGAGGCATTGCCCACAATGAGAGTGCCCACGGTGAGAATACTGACTGTGACAGTGCCCATGATGACTTTTCTCTCTGTGACAGTGCCCTTGGGGACAGTTAGCACGGTGAGATTTCTCACAGTGATAGTGCACATTGTTTCAGTGCTCATAGTGACAAGACCCTAGGCGCCAGTGCCCATCATGGCATTGCTCACGGTGATATTTCTCACGGTGACAGTGCCCATGGTGATATTACCCATGGTGACAGTACTCAGTGATCAAGTGCTCATGGTGACATGGCATAAGGTGATAATGCTCACGGTGGCAGTGCAAAATGGTGACAGTGCCCATGGGGACATTGCTTAATGTGATAGTCCTTGTGGTGACATTGTGCATGGTGACATTGCCCACCATGACAGTGCTCTTGTTGACAGTGCTCATGGTGATAGTGCCAATGTTGGAAGTGCCCATCGTGAAAGTGTCCATGGTGACAGTTCTTATGATGAGAGTGGTCAGAGTGGCAGTGCTCATGGTGAAAGTGCCCATGGTGACAGAGCCCACGGTGACAGTGTCCATAGTTATAGTGTCCATGGTGACAGTACTAACAGTGAAATTGTCCATGGGGACACTGCCCATGGTGAAAGTGCCCATGGTCACAACACTCACGGTGATAGTGCTCACGGTGAGAGTGGCCATGGTGACAGTGACCACGGTGACAGTTCTAATGGTGATACTGCCCATGATGACAGTGCTCATGGTGACAGTCCACATTGTACCAGTGCCCAAGGTGACAGTGCTCATGGTGACAGTGCCCAAAGTCACAATACCCATGGTGACAGTGCCCAGGCTGACAGTTCTCAAGGTGATAGTGCCCATGGTGACAGTGCCCATGGTGATACAGAGAATGGGGACAGTGCTTATGGTGACAGTGGTCATGGTTGCAGTACCCATGGTGATAGTGCTGAAACTGACAGTGCCCTTGGGGATAGTGCCCATGGTGAGTGTGCTCGTGTTAATTGTGTCCATGGTGGCAGTTCCCATTGTGAAAGTGCTCATGATGACAGTGCCCATGTGGGTAGTTCCCATGGTGACAGTGCTCATGGTGATAGTGACCATGTTAAGAGTGCACATGGTGGCTGTGCCCTTGGTGACAGTGCCCATGATGACAGTATTCATGGTGACAGTGCTCACGGTGATAATGCCCATGGTGGCAGTGCACATGGTGGTAGTGCACATGGTGGCAGTGAAAAATGGGGACAGTTCCCATGCTGACAGTTCTCATTGTGACAATGCACACAGTCACAACCGATGCTGACACTGCTCATGGTAGCTGTACCCTTGGTGACAGTGCTCAGAGTGATAGTGCCCATGGTGGCAGTGTCCATGGTGACACTGCCCATGGTGACAATGCCCATGATGACAGTGCCCATGGAGTCAGTGCCCACGGAGCCATTGCCTATGGTAACAGTGCTCACAGTGACAGTACCCATGGTAACAGTGACCATGGTGAGAGTGCTCATGGTGATAGTGTCTATGGTGACAGATCACACTGTGACAGTCCGCATTGTGCCAGTACCAATAGTGACAGTACCCATGGTGACATTGACCACGGTGAGAGTGATCACGGTGCTAGTGCTCACAGTAATAGTGCTCATGGTGACAGTGCCGACAGTGAAGGTGCTCACGGTGACAGTGCCTCTGGTGATAGTGCCCATGGTGAGAGTCCGCCCATTGATAGTGCCCATGGTGGCAGTTCCCATTGTGAAAATGCTCATGATGACATTGCCCATGTTGGTAGTCCCCATGGTGACAGTGCTCACGGTGATAGTGACCTTGGTAACTGTGCACATGGTGGCCGTGCCCTTGGTGACAGTGCCAATGATGACAGTACTCATGGTGACAGTTCTCACGGTGATAGTGCCCATGGTGATATTGCACATGGTGGCAGTGAAAAATGGTGACAGTGCCCATGTTGACAGTTCTCATGGTGACAGTGCACACGGTGACAACCCATGCAGACAGTACTCACGGTGACAGTTCTCATGGTTGCAGTACCCATGGTGACAGTGCTCACAGTGATACTGCCCATGGTGGCAGTGCCCATGGTGACAGTGCCCATGGTGACACTGCCCATGATGACAGTGCCCATGGTGAAAGTTCCCACGGCGCCATTGCCTATGGTGACAGTGCTCATGGTAACAGTGCCCATGGTGACAGTGACCATGGTGAGAGTGCTCACACTGATAGTGCCCATGGTGACAGGGCTCATGGTGCCAGTCCGCATTGTGCCAGTACCCATGGCGACAGTGCTCATGGTGACACTGACCACAGTGAGAGTGCTCACTGTGATAGAGCTCACGGTAATAGTGCTCATGGTGACAGTGCAAATGGTGACAATACCCATGGTGACAGTACTCATGTTGAAAATACCCATGGTGGCAGTTCTCATGGTGACAGTGCTCATAATAGCAGTGCCCAAGGTGGCAGTCCTCGTGGTGACAGTGCTAATGGTGACAGTGCTCTTGGTGGCAGTTCCCATGGGGACATTACCGATGGTGACCCTGTGCATTGTTACAGTGCCCATGGTAACAGTGCTCACGGTGGTAGTGCACATCGTGACAGTGCCCATGGTGGCAGTTCACCTGGTGACAGTGCTAAATCGTGACAGTGCACATGCTGACAGTGCTCACGGTGATAGTGCCCATGGTGACAGTGCCCACGGTGATAATGGGTATTATTACAGTGTTCATCTTGACAGAGCCCAAGTTGGCAGTGGCCATGGTGACAGTGCCCACAATGACAGTGCCCATGGTAACAGTGCCGACAGTGACAGTGCCCATGGTGACACTTCTCACAGTGAATGTGCCCATGGGGACAGTTACCATGATGAGATTTCTCACGGTGATAGTGCCCGTTGTGACAGTGCTCACACTGACAATGCCCATGGTGCCACTGCCCATAGAGACATTCCGCACGGTCACTTTTCTCACGGTGAAAGTACCTATGGTGACACTGCACCTGGTGGCAGTGCAAAATGGTGACAGTGCCCATGGTGACATTGCTCATAGTGACTTTGCTTACAGTGATAGTCCTTACGGTGACAGTGTGCATGGTGACACTGCACACAGTTGCAGTGTTCATGGTGACAGTGTTCACGGTGATACTTTCCATGGTGATAGTGCCCATGGTGACACTGCACATGGTGGCAGTGAAAAATGGTGACAGTGCCCCTGTTGTCAGTTCTCATGGTGACCGTGCACATGGTGACAACCCGTGCAGACTGTACTCATGGTGACAGTACTCACGGTGACAGTTCTCATGTTTGCAGTATCCATGGTGACAGTGCTCACAGTGATAGTGCCCATGGTGAGAGTGCCCATGATGACAGGGCCCATGGTGCCATTGCCTATGGTGACAGTGCTCATGGTAACAGTGCCCAAGGTGACAGTGACCATGGTGAGAGTGCTCACACTGATGGTGCCCATGGTGACAGTGCTCATGGTGTCTGTCTACATTGTGCCAGTACCCATGGCAACAGTGCTCATGGTGACAGGGACCACAGTGAGAGAGCTCACGGTGAGAGTGCTCACGGTAATAGTGCTCATGGTGACAGTGCAAATGGTGACAATACCATGGTGACAGTACTCATGTTGAAAATACCCATGGTGGCAGTTCTCATAGCGACAGATCTCATGGTGACATTGCTCATAATAGCAGTGCCCAGGTGCCAGTGCTCGTGGTGACGGTGCTAATGGTGACAGTGCTCTTGGTGGCAGTTCCCATCGGGACAATACTGATGGTGACACTGTGCATTGTTACAGTGCCCATGGTAACCGTGTTCACGGTGATAGTGCACATCGTGACAGTGCCCATGGTGGTAGTTCACCTGGTGACAGTGCTAAATAGTGACAGTGCACATGCTGACAGTGCTCACGGTGATAGTGCCCATGGTGACAGTGCACACGGTCATAATGGGCATTGTTACAGAGTTCATGGTGACAGCACACGGTGGCAGTGGCCATGGAGACAGTGCCCACAATGACAGTGCCCATGGTGACAGTGCCGACAGTGACAGTGCCCATGGTGACACTTCTCATGGTGACAGTGCCCATGGGGACAGTTAGCATGGTGAGATTTCTAATGGTGATAGTGCCCGTTGTGCCAGTGCTCACAGTAACAATGCCCATGGGGCCAGTGCCCATAGAGTCATTCCGCACGGTCACATTTCTCACGGTGAAAGTGCCTATGGTGATATTAACCATGGTGACACTGCACATGGTGGCAGAGCAAAATGGTGACAGTGCCCATGGTGACATTGCTCATGGTGACTTTGCTTACGGTGATAGTCCTTACAGTGACAGTACGCATGGTGACACTGCACACAGTGACAGTGTTCATGGTGAAAGTGTTCACGGTGATAGTTCCCATGGTGAGATTGTCCTGGTAACAGTGCCCATAGTCACAATTCTCATGGTGTAGTGCTCACAGTGACAGTGCCCATGGTGTCATGCCCATGGTGACAGTGCTCATGGTGACAGTGCTCATGTTGGCAGAGCCATAAATAAGAGTGCTCATTGTGGCAGTGCTCATGGTGTCCGTGCTCATGGTGACAGTGCCCATGATTACAGTGTTTATGGTGATAGATGTCACGGTGTCAGTGCCCACGCGGAGAGTGCCAAGGCTGACAAAGCCCAGGGTGATACTTCCCATTGTGACAGTGCCCACGGTGACAGTGCCCATGGTGACAGCACCCAGTGTGACAAGGCGCATGGTGACAGTGCTCACGGTGACAGTGCCCATGGTGACAGTGCCGATGGTGAGAGTGCCAATAGTGACAGTGCTCATGGTGAAACTGCCCACAGAGACATCGCCCATGGTGATAGTGTTCATGGTGACAACCCCACGGTGACAGTGCCAATGTTGATAGTCCCAGTGGTGACAGGTCTTACACTGAATGTGACCATGGTGTCTGTGCTCATGGTGACAGTGCTCAAGGTTATAGTCTCCATGTTGACAGTGCCGATGGTGACAATTCTCACGGTGACAGGGCCTATGGTGAAAATTCTCATAGTGACAGTGTTCACGGTGACAGTGCCCATGGTGCTATTACCCATGGTGACAGTTCTCATAGTGAAACTGCCCATGTTGACACTGCCCATGGTGGCAGTGCAAAATGGTGACAGTGCCCATGGTGATATTGCTCATGGTGACATTGCTTATGGTGATAGTGTGTATGGTGAAACTGCACACAGTGACATTGCTCATGGTGACAGTGTTCATGGCGTTAGTTCCTATGGTGAATGTGACCATGGGGACAGTGCCCATAGTCACAATTCTCATGGGGTAGTGCTCACGGTGACAGTGCCCATGGTGACAATACACAGGGTGACAGTATTCCTGGTGACATTGCTCATGGTGAGAGTGCCCATGTTCACAACTGTCACGGTGATAGTTCCCATGGTGACAATACCCAGGGTAACAGAGCTGATGGTAAAAGTGTTCACGGTGACAGTGCCCATGGTGACAGTACCTAAGGTGACAATTCCCATGGTGAGACTGCTCATAGACAGTGCCCATGGTGACAATACCCAGCGTGTCCTGTCCATGGTGACAGTGATCATGGTGACACATCTCATGAGGACAGTGCCATAAGTGACAGTGCTCATGGTGACAGTGCCCATGGTGACAGTGCCTATGGTGATAGATATCATGGTGGCTGTGCCCAGGGAGACATTGCCCACGCTGACAAGACCCATGGTGATACTTCCCATTGTGACAGTGCCATCGGTGGCAGAGCCCATGGTGACAGTGCCCAAGATCACAGAGCCCATGGTGAGAGTGCTAACGGTGACTGTGCCCATGGTGACAGCACCCAGTGTGAAAATGCCCATTGTGACAGTGCTCATGGTGACCATGCCAATGGTGATAGTGCCAATAGTGAGAGTGCTCACGGTGACACTGCCCATGGACACACTGCCCATTGTGATAGTGCCCATCATGACAACCCCTCGGAGGCAGTGCCAATGGTGAGAGTCCCCGTGGTGACAGTTCTCATGGTGAAAGTGATCCTTTTGAAATTGCTCATGGTGACAGTGCTCATGGTGACAGTGCTCAAGGTGATAGTCTCCATGTTGACAGTGTGCATGGTGACTGTTCTCACGGTGACAGTGCCTATGGTGATTATGCTCTTAGTGACAGTGCTCATGGTGACAGTGCCCATGGTGACAGTGACCACGGTGACTGTTCTCACCGTGGTAGTGCCCATGGTGACAGTGTTCATGATGACAGTCCGCATTAAGGCTGTGCCCGTGGTGACATTGCTAATGGTGATAATTCTCACGGTGATAGTACGCACGTTGAAAATGACAAAGGTGACAACACCCAGGTGATAATAATCATGGTGAAAGTGCCCATGGTGGCAGTTCTCATACTGACAGTTCTTGTGACAGTGCTCATGGTGGCAGTGCTCGTGGTGACAGTGCTCTTGGTGACAGTGCTCATGGTGGCAGTGCCCATGGTGAGACTACCGATGGTGACCCTGCCCATGGTGACAGTGCACATGGTCATGGTGCCTCTGGTGGCAGTGCAATATAGTGAGAATGCCCATGATGATATTGCTCATGGTGATAGTGCCCATGGTGAGAGTGCCCATGGTTCCAGTGCTCATGGTGACAGTGCCCATTGTGACAGTGCCCTTGGTGACAGTGCACACCATGAGAGTGCCCATGGTGTCTGTGCCCATGGTGACAGTTCTTATCATGAGAGTGTTCACGGTAGCAGTGTTCATGGTAATAGTGCTCACGGAGGCATTGCCCACAATGAGAGTGCCCACGGTGAGAATACTGACTGTGACAGTGCCCATGATGACTTTTCTCTCTGTGACAGTGCCCTTGGGGACAGTTAGCACGGTGAGATTTCTCACAGTGATAGTGCACATTGTTTCAGTGCTCATAGTGACAAGACCCTAGGCGCCAGTGCCCATCATGGCATTGCTCACGGTGATATTTCTCACGGTGACAGTGCCCATGGTGATATTACCCATGGTGACAGTACTCAGTGATCAAGTGCTCATGGTGACATGGCATAAGGTGATAATGCTCACGGTGGCAGTGCAAAATGGTGACAGTGCCCATGGGGACATTGCTTAATGTGATAGTCCTTGTGGTGACATTGTGCATGGTGACATTGCCCACCATGACAGTGCTCTTGTTGACAGTGCTCATGGTGATAGTGCCAATGTTGGAAGTGCCCATCGTGAAAGTGTCCATGGTGACAGTTCTTATGATGAGAGTGGTCAGAGTGGCAGTGCTCATGGTGAAAGTGCCCATGGTGACAGAGCCCACGGTGACAGTGTCCATAGTTATAGTGTCCATGGTGACAGTACTAACAGTGAAATTGTCCATGGGGACACTGCCCATGGTGAAAGTGCCCATGGTCACAACACTCACGGTGATAGTGCTCACGGTGAGAGTGGCCATGGTGACAGTGACCACGGTGACAGTTCTAATGGTGATACTGCCCATGATGACAGTGCTCATGGTGACAGTCCACATTGTACCAGTGCCCAAGGTGACAGTGCTCATGGTGACAGTGCCCAAAGTCACAATACCCATGGTGACAGTGCCCAGGCTGACAGTTCTCAAGGTGATAGTGCCCATGGTGACAGTGCCCATGGTGATACAGAGAATGGGGACAGTGCTTATGGTGACAGTGGTCATGGTTGCAGTACCCATGGTGATAGTGCTGAAACTGACAGTGCCCTTGGGGATAGTGCCCATGGTGAGTGTGCTCGTGTTAATTGTGTCCATGGTGGCAGTTCCCATTGTGAAAGTGCTCATGATGACAGTGCCCATGTGGGTAGTTCCCATGGTGACAGTGCTCATGGTGATAGTGACCATGTTAAGAGTGCACATGGTGGCTGTGCCCTTGGTGACAGTGCCCATGATGACAGTATTCATGGTGACAGTGCTCACGGTGATAATGCCCATGGTGGCAGTGCACATGGTGGTAGTGCACATGGTGGCAGTGAAAAATGGGGACAGTTCCCATGCTGACAGTTCTCATTGTGACAATGCACACAGTCACAACCGATGCTGACACTGCTCATGGTAGCTGTACCCTTGGTGACAGTGCTCAGAGTGATAGTGCCCATGGTGGCAGTGTCCATGGTGACACTGCCCATGGTGACAATGCCCATGATGACAGTGCCCATGGAGTCAGTGCCCACGGAGCCATTGCCTATGGTAACAGTGCTCACAGTGACAGTACCCATGGTAACAGTGACCATGGTGAGAGTGCTCATGGTGATAGTGTCTATGGTGACAGATCACACTGTGACAGTCCGCATTGTGCCAGTACCAATAGTGACAGTACCCATGGTGACATTGACCACGGTGAGAGTGATCACGGTGCTAGTGCTCACAGTAATAGTGCTCATGGTGACAGTGCCGACAGTGAAGGTGCTCACGGTGACAGTGCCTCTGGTGATAGTGCCCATGGTGAGAGTCCGCCCATTGATAGTGCCCATGGTGGCAGTTCCCATTGTGAAAATGCTCATGATGACATTGCCCATGTTGGTAGTCCCCATGGTGACAGTGCTCACGGTGATAGTGACCTTGGTAACTGTGCACATGGTGGCCGTGCCCTTGGTGACAGTGCCAATGATGACAGTACTCATGGTGACAGTTCTCACGGTGATAGTGCCCATGGTGATATTGCACATGGTGGCAGTGAAAAATGGTGACAGTGCCCATGTTGACAGTTCTCATGGTGACAGTGCACACGGTGACAACCCATGCAGACAGTACTCACGGTGACAGTTCTCATGGTTGCAGTACCCATGGTGACAGTGCTCACAGTGATACTGCCCATGGTGGCAGTGCCCATGGTGACAGTGCCCATGGTGACACTGCCCATGATGACAGTGCCCATGGTGAAAGTTCCCACGGCGCCATTGCCTATGGTGACAGTGCTCATGGTAACAGTGCCCATGGTGACAGTGACCATGGTGAGAGTGCTCACACTGATAGTGCCCATGGTGACAGGGCTCATGGTGCCAGTCCGCATTGTGCCAGTACCCATGGCGACAGTGCTCATGGTGACACTGACCACAGTGAGAGTGCTCACTGTGATAGAGCTCACGGTAATAGTGCTCATGGTGACAGTGCAAATGGTGACAATACCCATGGTGACAGTACTCATGTTGAAAATACCCATGGTGGCAGTTCTCATGGTGACAGTGCTCATAATAGCAGTGCCCAAGGTGGCAGTCCTCGTGGTGACAGTGCTAATGGTGACAGTGCCCTTGGTGGCAGTTCCCATGGGGACATTACCGATGGTGACCCTGTGCATTGTTACAGTGCCCATGGTAACCGTGCTCACGGTGGTAGTGCACATCGTGACAGTGCCCATGGTGGCAGTTCACCTGGTGACAGTGCTAAATCGTGACAGTGCACATGCTGACAGTGCTCACGGTGATAGTGCCCATGGTGACAGTGCCCACGGTGATAATGGGTATTATTACAGTGTTCATCTTGACAGAGCCCAAGTTGGCAGTGGCCATGGTGACAGTGCCCACAATGACAGTGCCCATGGTAACAGTGCCGACAGTGACAGTGCCCATGGTGACACTTCTCACAGTGAATGTGCCCATGGGGACAGTTACCATGATGAGATTTCTCACGGTGATAGTGCCCGTTGTGACAGTGCTCACACTGACAATGCCCATGGTGCCACTGCCCATAGAGACATTCCGCACGGTCACTTTTCTCACGGTGAAAGTACCTATGGTGACACTGCACCTGGTGGCAGTGCAAAATGGTGACAGTGCCCATGGTGACATTGCTCATAGTGACTTTGCTTACAGTGATAGTCCTTACGGTGACAGTGTGCACAGTGACACTGCACACAGTTGCAGTGTTCATGGTGACAGTGTTCACGGTGATACTTTCCATGGTGATAGTGCCCATGGTGACACTGCACATGGTGGCAGTGAAAAATGGTGACAGTGCCCCTGTTGTCAGTTCTCATGGTGACCGTGCACATGGTGACAACCCGTGCAGACTGTACTCATGGTGACAGTACTCACGGTGACAGTTCTCATGTTTGCAGTATCCATGGTGACAGTGCTCACAGTGATAGTGCCCATGGTGAGAGTGCCCATGATGACAGGGCCCATGGTGCCATTGCCTATGGTGACAGTGCTCATGGTAACAGTGCCCAAGGTGACAGTGACCATGGTGAGAGTGCTCACACTGATGGTGCCCATGGTGACAGTGCTCATGGTGTCTGTCTACATTGTGCCAGTACCCATGGCAACAGTGCTCATGGTGACAGGGACCACAGTGAGAGAGCTCACGGTGAGAGTGCTCACGGTAATAGTGCTCATGGTGACAGTGCAAATGGTGACAATACCATGGTGACAGTACTCATGTTGAAAATACCCATGGTGGCAGTTCTCATAGCGACAGATCTCATGGTGACATTGCTCATAATAGCAGTGCCCAGGTGCCAGTGCTCGTGGTGACGGTGCTAATGGTGACAGTGCTCTTGGTGGCAGTTCCCATCGGGACAATACTGATGGTGACACTGTGCATTGTTACAGTGCCCATGGTAACCGTGTTCACGGTGATAGTGCACATCGTGACAGTGCCCATGGTGGTAGTTCACCTGGTGACAGTGCTAAATAGTGACAGTGCACATGCTGACAGTGCTCACGGTGATAGTGCCCATGGTGACAGTGCACACGGTCATAATGGGCATTGTTACAGAGTTCATGGTGACAGCACACGGTGGCAGTGGCCATGGAGACAGTGCCCACAATGACAGTGCCCATGGTGACAGTGCCGACAGTGACAGTGCCCATGGTGACACTTCTCATGGTGACAGTGCCCATGGGGACAGTTAGCATGGTGAGATTTCTAATGGTGATAGTGCCCGTTGTGCCAGTGCTCACAGTAACAATGCCCATGGGGCCAGTGCCCATAGAGTCATTCCGCACGGTCACATTTCTCACGGTGAAAGTGCCTATGGTGATATTAACCATGGTGACACTGCACATGGTGGCAGAGCAAAATGGTGACAGTGCCCATGGTGACATTGCTCATGGTGACTTTGCTTACGGTGATAGTCCTTACAGTGACAGTACGCATGGTGACACTGCACACAGTGACAGTGTTCATGGTGAAAGTGTTCACGGTGATAGTTCCCATGGTGAGATTGTCCTGGTAACAGTGCCCATAGTCACAATTCTCATGGTGTAGTGCTCACAGTGACAGTGCCCATGGTGTCATGCCCATGGTGACAGTGCTCATGGTGACAGTGCTCATGTTGGCAGAGCCATAAATAAGAGTGCTCATTGTGGCAGTGCTCATGGTGTCCGTGCTCATGGTGACAGTGCCCATGATTACAGTGTTTATGGTGATAGATGTCACGGTGTCAGTGCCCACGCGGAGAGTGCCAAGGCTGACAAAGCCCAGGGTGATACTTCCCATTGTGACAGTGCCCACGGTGACAGTGCCCATGGTGACAGCACCCAGTGTGACAAGGCGCATGGTGACAGTGCTCACGGTGACAGTGCCCATGGTGACAGTGCCGATGGTGAGAGTGCCAATAGTGACAGTGCTCATGGTGAAACTGCCCACAGAGACATCGCCCATGGTGATAGTGTTCATGGTGACAACCCCACGGTGACAGTGCCAATGTTGATAGTCCCAGTGGTGACAGGTCTTACACTGAATGTGACCATGGTGTCTGTGCTCATGGTGACAGTGCTCAAGGTTATAGTCTCCATGTTGACAGTGCCGATGGTGACAATTCTCACGGTGACAGGGCCTATGGTGAAAATTCTCATAGTGACAGTGTTCACGGTGACAGTGCCCATGGTGCTATTACCCATGGTGACAGTTCTCATAGTGAAAATGCCCATGTTGACACTGCCCATGGTGGCAGTGCAAAATGGTGACAGTGCCCATGGTGATATTGCTCATGGTGACATTGCTTATGGTGATAGTGTGTATGGTGAAACTGCACACAGTGACATTGCTCATGGTGACAGTGTTCACGGCGTTAGTTCCTATGGTGAATGTGACCATGGGGACAGTGCCCATAGTCACAATTCTCATGGTGTAGTGCTCACGGTGACAGTGCCCATGGTGACAATACACAGGGTGACAGTATTCATGGTGACATTGCTCATGGTGAGAGTGCCCATGTTCACAACTGTCACGGTGATAGTTCCCATGGTGACAATACCCAGGGTAACAGAGCTGATGGTAAAAGTGTTCACGGTGACAGTGCCCATGGTGACAGTACCTAAGGTGACAATTCCCATGGTGAGACTGCTCATAGACAGTGCCCATGGTGACAATACCCAGCGTGTCCTGTCCATGGTGACAGTGATCATGGTGACACATCTCATGAGGACAGTGCCATAAGTGACAGTGCTCATGGTGACAGTGCCCATGGTGACAGTGCCTATGGTGATAGATATCATGGTGGCTGTGCCCAGGGAGACATTGCCCACGCTGACAAGACCCATGGTGATACTTCCCATTGTGACAGTGCCATCGGTGGCAGAGCCCATGGTGACAGTGCCCAAGATCACAGAGCCCATGGTGAGAGTGCTAACGGTGACTGTGCCCATGGTGACAGCACCCAGTGTGAAAATGCCCATTGTGACAGTGCTCACGGTGACCATGCCAATGGTGATAGTGCCAATAGTGAGAGTGCTCACGGTGACACTGCCCATGGACACACTGCCCATTGTGATAGTGCCCATCATGACAACCCCTCGGAGGCAGTGCCAATGGTGAGAGTCCCCGTGGTGACAGTTCTCATGGTGAAAGTGATCCTTTTGAAATTGCTCATGGTGACAGTGCTCATGGTGACAGTGCTCAAGGTGATAGTCTCCATGTTGACAGTGTGCATGGTGACTGTTCTCACGGTGACAGTGCCTATGGTGATTATGCTCTTAGTGACAGTGCTCATGGTGACAGTGCCCATGGTGACAGTGACCACGGTGACTGTTCTCACCGTGGTAGTGCCCATGGTGACAGTGTTCATGATGACAGTCCGCATTAAGGCTGTGCCCGTGGTGACATTGCTAATGGTGATAATTCTCATGGTGATAGTACGCACGTTGAAAATGACAAAGGTGACAACACCCAGGTGATAATAATCATGGTGAAAGTGCCCATGGTGGCAGTTCTCATACTGACAGTTCTTGTGACAGTGCTCATGGTGGCAGTGCTCGTGGTGACAGTGCTCTTGGTGACAGTGCTCATGGTGGCAGTGCCCATGGTGAGACTACCGATGGTGACCCTGCCCATGGTGACAGTGCACATGGTCATGGTGCCTCTGGTGGCAGTGCAATATAGTGAGAATGCCCATGATGATATTGCTCATGGTGATAGTGCCCATGGTGAGAGTGCCCATGGTTCCAGTGCTCATGGTGACAGTGCCCATTGTGACAGTGCCCTTGGTGACAGTGCACACCATGAGAGTGCCCATGGTGTCTGTGCCCATGGTGACAGTTCTTATCATGAGAGTGTTCACGGTAGCAGTGTTCATGGTAATAGTGCTCACGGAGGCATTGCCCACAATGAGAGTGCCCACGGTGAGAATACTGACTGTGACAGTGCCCATGATGACTTTTCTCTCTGTGACAGTGCCCTTGGGGACAGTTAGCACGGTGAGATTTCTCACAGTGATAGTGCACATTGTTTCAGTGCTCATAGTGACAAGACCCTAGGCGCCAGTGCCCATCATGGCATTGCTCACGGTGATATTTCTCACGGTGACAGTGCCCATGGTGATATTACCCATGGTGACATTGCTTATGGTGATAGTGTGTATGGTGAAACTGCACACAGTGACATTGCTCATGGTGACAGTGCTCACGGCGTTAGTTCCTATGGTGAATGTGACCATGGGGACAGTGCCCATAGTCACAATTCTCATGGTGTAGTGCTCACGGTGACAGTGCCCATGGTGACAATACACAGGGTGACAGTATTCATGGTGACATTGCTCATGGTGAGAGTGCCCATGTTCACAACTGTCACGGTGATAGTTCCCATGGTGACAATACCCAGGGTAACAGAGCTGATGGTAAAAGTGTTCACGGTGACAGTGCCCATGGTGACAGTACCTAAGGTGACAATTCCCATGGTGAGACTGCTCATAGACAGTGCCCATGGTGACAATACCCAGCGTGTCCTGTCCATGGTGACAGTGATCATGGTGACACATCTCATGAGGACAGTGCCATAAGTGACAGTGCTCATTGTGGCAGTGCTCATGGTGACAGTGCCCATGGTGACAGTGCCTATGGTGATAGATATCATGGTGGCTGTGCCCAGGGAGACATTGCCCACGCTGACAAGACCCATGGTGATACTTCCCATTGTGACAGTGCCATCGGTGGCAGAGCCCATGGTGACAGTGCCCAAGATCACAGAGCCCATGGTGAGAGTGCTAACGGTGACTGTGCCCATGGTGACAGCACCCAGTGTGAAAATGCCCATTGTGACAGTGCTCACGGTGACCATGCCAATGGTGATAGTGCCAATAGTGAGAGTGCTCACGGTGACACTGCCCATGGACACACTGCCCATTGTGATAGTGCCCATCATGACAACCCCTCGGAGGCAGTGCCAATGGTGAGAGTCCCCGTGGTGACAGTTCTCATGGTGAAAGTGATCCTTTTGAAATTGCTCATGGTGACAGTGCTCATGGTGACAGTGCTCAAGGTGATAGTCTCCATGTTGACAGTGTGCATGGTGACTGTTCTCACGGTGACAGTGCCTATGGTGATTATGCTCTTAGTGACAGTGCTCATGGTGACAGTGCCCATGGTGACAGTGACCACGGTGACTGTTCTCACCGTGGTAGTGCCCATGGTGACAGTGTTCATGATGACAGTCCGCATTAAGGCTGTGCCCGTGGTGACATTGCTAATGGTGATAATTCTCACGGTGATAGTACGCACGTTGAAAATGACAAAGGTGACAACACCCAGGTGATAATAATCATGGTGAAAGTGCCCATGGTGGCAGTTCTCATACTGACAGTTCTTGTGACAGTGCTCATGGTGGCAGTGCTCGTGGTGACAGTGCTCTTGGTGACAGTGCTCATGGTGGCAGTGCCCATGGTGAGACTACCGATGGTGACCCTGCCCATGGTGACAGTGCACATGGTCATGGTGCCTCTGGTGGCAGTGCAATATAGTGAGAATGCCCATGATGATATTGCTCATGGTGATAGTGCCCATGGTGAGAGTGCCCATGGTTCCAGTGCTCATGGTGACAGTGCCCATTGTGACAGTGCCCTTGGTGACAGTGCACACCATGAGAGTGCCCATGGTGTCTGTGCCCATGGTGACAGTTCTTATCATGAGAGTGTTCACGGTAGCAGTGTTCATGGTAATAGTGCTCACGGAGGCATTGCCCACAATGAGAGTGCCCACGGTGAGAATACTGACTGTGACAGTGCCCATGATGACTTTTCTCTCTGTGACAGTGCCCTTGGGGACAGTTAGCACGGTGAGATTTCTCACAGTGATAGTGCACATTGTTTCAGTGCTCATAGTGACAAGACCCTAGGCGCCAGTGCCCATCATGGCATTGCTCACGGTGATATTTCTCACGGTGACAGTGCCCATGGTGATATTACCCATGGTGACAGTACTCAGTGATCAAGTGCTCATGGTGACATGGCATAAGGTGATAATGCTCACGGTGGC
Organism: Mesoplodon mirus; assembly: GCF_964341445.2. NCBI lineage: Eukaryota > Metazoa > Chordata > Mammalia > Artiodactyla > Ziphiidae > Mesoplodon > Mesoplodon mirus. The sequence goes on from NW_028295589.1 coordinate 470,680, forward strand.
AGTGCAAAATGGTGACAGTGCCCATGGGGACATTGCTTAATGTGATAGTCCTTGTGGTGACATTGTGCATGGTGACATTGCCCACCATGACAGTGCTCTTGTTGACAGTGCTCATGGTGATAGTGCCAATGTTGGAAGTGCCCATCGTGAAAGTGTCCATGGTGACAGTTCTTATGATGAGAGTGGTCAGAGTGGCAGTGCTCATGGTGAAAGTGCCCATGGTGACAGAGCCCACGGTGACAGTGTCCATAGTTATAGTGTCCATGGTGACAGTACTAACAGTGAAATTGTCCATGGGGACACTGCCCATGGTGAAAGTGCCCATGGTCACAACACTCACGGTGATAGTGCTCACGGTGAGAGTGGCCATGGTGACAGTGACCACGGTGACAGTTCTAATGGTGATACTGCCCATGATGACAGTGCTCATGGTGACAGTCCACATTGTACCAGTGCCCAAGGTGACAGTGCTCATGGTGACAGTGCCCAAAGTCACAATACCCATGGTGACAGTGCCCAGGCTGACAGTTCTCAAGGTGATAGTGCCCATGGTGACAGTGCCCATGGTGATACAGAGAATGGGGACAGTGCTTATGGTGACAGTGGTCATGGTTGCAGTACCCATGGTGATAGTGCTGAAACTGACAGTGCCCTTGGGGATAGTGCCCATGGTGAGTGTGCTCGTGTTAATTGTGTCCATGGTGGCAGTTCCCATTGTGAAAGTGCTCATGATGACAGTGCCCATGTGGGTAGTTCCCATGGTGACAGTGCTCATGGTGATAGTGACCATGTTAACAGTGCACATGGTGGCTGTGCCCTTGGTGACAGTGCCCATGATGACAGTATTCATGGTGACAGTGCTCACGGTGATAAGGCCAATGTGGCAGTGCACATGGTGGTAGTGCACATGGTGGCAGTGAAAAATGGGGACAGTTCCCATGCTGACAGTTCTCATTGTGACAATGCACATGGTCACAACCGATGCTGACACTGCTCATGGTAGCTATACCCTTGGTGACAGTGCTCAGAGTGATAGTGCCCATGGTGGCAGTGTCCATGGTGACACTGCCCATGGTGACAATGCCCATGATGACCGTGCCCATGGAGTCAGTGCCCACGGAGCCATTGCCTATGGTAACAGTGCTCACAGTGACAGTACCCATGGTAACAGTGACCATGGTGAGAGTGCTCATGGTGATAGTGTCTATGGTGACAGATCACACTGTGACAGTCCGCATTGTGCCAGTACCAATAGTGACAGTGCCCATGGTGACATTGACCACGGTGAGAGTGATCACGGTGCTAGTGCTCACAGTAATAGTGCTCATGGTGACAGTGCCGACAGTGAAGGTGCTCACGGTGACAGTGCCTCTGGTGATAGTGCCCATGGTGAGAGTCCGCCCATTGATAGTGCCCATGGTGGCAGTTCCCATTGTGAAAATGCTCATGATGACATTGCCCATGTTGGTAGTCCCCATGGTGACAGTGCTCACGGTGATAGTGACCTTGGTAACTGTGCACATGGTGGCCGTGCCCTTGGTGACAGTGCCAATGATGACAGTACTCATGGTGACAGTTCTCACGGTGATAGTGCCCATGGTGATATTGCACATGGTGGCAGTGAAAAATGGTGACAGTGCCCATGTTGACAGTTCTCATGGTGACAGTGCACACGGTGACAACCCATGCAGACAGTACTCACGGTGACAGTTCTCATGGTTGCAGTACCCATGGTGACAGTGCTCACAGTGATACTGCCCATGGTGGCAGTGCCCATGGTGACAGTGCCCATGGTGACACTGCCCATGATGACAGTGCCCATGGTGAAAGTTCCCACGGCGCCATTGCCTATGGTGACAGTGCTCATGGTAACAGTGCCCATGGTGACAGTGACCATGGTGAGAGTGCTCACACTGATAGTGCCCATGGTGACAGGGCTCATGGTGCCAGTCCGCATTGTGCCAGTACCCATGGCGACAGTGCTCATGGTGACACTGACCACAGTGAGAGTGCTCACTGTGATAGAGCTCATGGTAATAGTGCTCATGGTTACAGTGCAAAGGGTGACAATACCCATGGTGACAGTACTCATGTTGAAAATACCCATGGTGGCAGTTCTCATGGTGACAGTGCTCATAATAGCAGTGCCCAAGGTGGCAGTCCTCGTGGTGACAGTGCTAATGGTGACAGTGCTCTTGGTGGCAGTTCCCATGGGGACAGTACCGATGGTGACCCTCTGCATTGTTACAGTGCCCATGGTAACCGTGCTCACGGTGGTAGTGCACATCGTGACAGTGCCCATGGTGGCAGTTCACCTGGTGACAGTGCTAAATCGTGACAGTGCACATGCTGACAGTGCTCACGGTGATAGTGCCCATGGTGACAATACACAGGGTGACAGTATTCATGGTGACATTGCTCATGGTGAGAGTGCCCATGTTCACAACTGTCACGGTGATAGTTCCCATGGTGACAATACCCAGGGTAACAGAGCTGATGGTAAAAGTGTTCACGGTGACAGTGCCCATGGTGACAGTACCTAAGGTGACAATTCCCATGGTGAGACTGCTCATAGACAGTGCCCATGGTGACAATACCCAGCGTGTCCTGTCCATGGTGACAGTGATCATGGTGACACATCTCATGAGGACAGTGCCATAAGTGACAGTGCTCATGGTGACAGTGCCCATGGTGACAGTGCCTATGGTGATAGATATCATGGTGGCTGTGCCCAGGGAGACATTGCCCACGCTGACAAGACCCATGGTGATACTTCCCATTGTGACAGTGCCATCGGTGGCAGAGCCCATGGTGACAGTGCCCAAGATCACAGAGCCCATGGTGAGAGTGCTAACGGTGACTGTGCCCATGGTGACAGCACCCAGTGTGAAAATGCCCATTGTGACAGTGCTCACGGTGACCATGCCAATGGTGATAGTGCCAATAGTGAGAGTGCTCACGGTGACACTGCCCATGGACACACTGCCCATTGTGATAGTGCCCATCATGACAACCCCTCGGAGGCAGTGCCAATGGTGAGAGTCCCCGTGGTGACAGTTCTCATGGTGAAAGTGATCCTTTTGAAATTGCTCATGGTGACAGTGCTCATGGTGACAGTGCTCAAGGTGATAGTCTCCATGTTGACAGTGTGCATGGTGACTGTTCTCACGGTGACAGTGCCTATGGTGATTATGCTCTTAGTGACAGTGCTCATGGTGACAGTGCCCATGGTGACAGTGACCACGGTGACTGTTCTCACCGTGGTAGTGCCCATGGTGACAGTGTTCATGATGACAGTCCGCATTAAGGCTGTGCCCGTGGTGACATTGCTAATGGTGATAATTCTCATGGTGATAGTACGCACGTTGAAAATGACAAAGGTGACAACACCCAGGTGATAATAATCATGGTGAAAGTGCCCATGGTGGCAGTTCTCATACTGACAGTTCTTGTGACAGTGCTCATGGTGGCAGTGCTCGTGGTGACAGTGCTCTTGGTGACAGTGCTCATGGTGGCAGTGCCCATGGTGAGACTACCGATGGTGACCCAGCCCATGGTGACAGTGCACATGGTCATGGTGCCTCTGGTGGCAGTGCAATATAGTGAGAATGCCCATGATGATATTGCTCATGGTGATAGTGCCCATGGTGAGAGTGCCCATGGTTCCAGTGCTCATGGTGACAGTGCCCATTGTGACAGTGCCCTTGGTGACAGTGCACACCATGAGAGTGCCCATGGTGTCTGTGCCCATGGTGACAGTTCTTATCATGAGAGTGTTCACGGTAGCAGTGTTCATGGTAATAGTGCTCACGGAGGCATTGCCCACAATGAGAGTGCCCACGGTGAGAATACTGACTGTGACAGTGCCCATGATGACTTTTCTCTCTGTGACAGTGCCCTTGGGGACAGTTAGCACGGTGAGATTTCTCACAGTGATAGTGCACATTGTTTCAGTGCTCATAGTGACAAGACCCTAGGCGCCAGTGCCCATCATGGCATTGCTCACGGTGATATTTCTCACGGTGACAGTGCCCATGGTGATATTACCCATGGTGACATTGCTTATGGTGATAGTGTGTATGGTGAAACTGCACACAGTGACATTGCTCATGGTGACAGTGCTCACGGCGTTAGTTCCTATGGTGAATGTGACCAAGGGGACAGTGCCCATAGTCACAATTCTCATGGTGTAGTGCTCACGGTGACAGTGCCCATGGTGACAATACACAGGGTGACAGTATTCATGGTGACATTGCTCATGGTGAGAGTGCCCATGTTCACAACTGTCACGGTGATAGTTCCCATGGTGACAATACCCAGGGTAACAGAGCTGATGGTAAAAGTGTTCACGGTGACAGTGCCCATGGTGACAGTACCTAAGGTGACAATTCCCATGGTGAGACTGCTCATAGACAGTGCCTATGGTGACAATACCCAGCGTGTCCTGTCCATGGTGACAGTGATCATGGTGACACATCTCATGAGGACAGTGCCATAAGTGACAGTGCTCATTGTGGCAGTGCTCATGGTGACAGTGCCCATGGTGACAGTGCCTATGGTGATAGATATCATGGTGGCTGTGCCCAGGGAGACATTGCCCACGCTGACAAGACCCATGGTGATACTTCCCATTGTGACAGTGCCATCGGTGGCAGAGCCCATGGTGACAGTGCCCAAGATCACAGAGCCCATGGTGAGAGTGCTAACGGTGACTGTGCCCATGGTGACAGCACCCAGTGTGAAAATGCCCATTGTGACAGTGCTCACGGTGACCATGCCAATGGTGATAGTGCCAATAGTGAGAGTGCTCACGGTGACACTGCCCATGGACACACTGCCCATTGTGATAGTGCCCATCATGACAACCCCTCGGAGGCAGTGCCAATGGTGAGAGTCCCCGTGGTGACAGTTCTCATGGTGAAAGTGATCCTTTTGAAATTGCTCATGGTGACAGTGCTCATGGTGACAGTGCTCAAGGTGATAGTCTCCATGTTGACAGTGTGCATGGTGACTGTTCTCACGGTGACAGTGCCTATGGTGATTATGCTCTTAGTGACAGTGCTCATGGTGACAGTGCCCATGGTGACAGTGACCACGGTGACTGTTCTCACCGTGGTAGTGCCCATGGTGACAGTGTTCATGATGACAGTCCGCATTAAGGCTGTGCCCGTGGTGACATTGCTAATGGTGATAATTCTCACGGTGATAGTACGCACGTTGAAAATGACAAAGGTGACAACACCCAGGTGATAATAATCATGGTGAAAGTGCCCATGGTGGCAGTTCTCATACTGACAGTTCTTGTGACAGTGCTCATGGTGGCAGTGCTCGTGGTGACAGTGCTCTTGGTGACAGTGCTCATGGTGGCAGTGCCCATGGTGAGACTACCGATGGTGACCCTGCCCATGGTGACAGTGCACATGGTCATGGTGCCTCTGGTGGCAGTGCAATATAGTGAGAATGCCCATGATGATATTGCTCATGGTGATAGTGCCCATGGTGAGAGTGCCCATGGTTCCAGTGCTCATGGTGACAGTGCCCATTGTGACAGTGCCCTTGGTGACAGTGCACACCATGAGAGTGCCCATGGTGTCTGTGCCCATGGTGACAGTTCTTATCATGAGAGTGTTCACGGTAGCAGTGTTCATGGTAATAGTGCTCACGGAGGCATTGCCCACAATGAGAGTGCCCACGGTGAGAATACTGACTGTGACAGTGCCCATGATGACTTTTCTCTCTGTGACAGTGCCCTTGGGGACATAGCACGGTGAGATTTCTCACAGTGAGAGTGCACATTGTTTCAGTGCTCATAGTGACAAGACCCTAGGCGCCAGTGCCCATCATGGCATTGCTCACGGTGATATTTCTCACGGTGACAGTGCCCATGGTGATATTACCCATGGTGACAGTACTCAGTGATCAAGTGCTCATGGTGACATGGCATAAGGTGATAATGCTCACGGTGGCAGTGCAAAATGGTGACAGTGCCCATGGGGACATTGCTTAATGTGATAGTCCTTGTGGTGACATTGTGCATGGTGACATTGCCCACCATGACAGTGCTCTTGTTGACAGTGCTCATGGTGATAGTGCCAATGTTGGAAGTGCCCATCGTGAAAGTGTCCATGGTGACAGTTCTTATGATGAGAGTGGTCAGAGTGGCAGTGCTCATGGTGAAAGTGCCCATGGTGATAGAGCCCACGGTGACAGTGTCCATAGTTATAGTGTCCATGGTGACAGTACTAACAGTGAAATTGTCCATGGGGACACTGCCCATGGTGAAAGTGCCCATGGTCACAACACTCACGGTGATAGTGCTCACGGTGAGAGTGGCCATGGTGACAGTGACCACGGTGACAGTTCTAATGGTGATACTGCCCATGATGACAGTGCTCATGGTGACAGTCCACATTGTACCAGTGCCCAAGGTGACAGTGCTCATGGTGACAGTGCCCAAAGTCACAATACCCATGGTGACAGTGCCCAGGCTGACAGTTCTCAAGGTGATAGTGCCCATGGTGACAGTGCACATGGTGATACAGAGAATGGAGACAGTGCTTATGGTGACAGTGGTCATGGTTGCAGTACCCATGGTGATAGTGCTGAAACTGACAGTGCCCTTGGGGATAGTGCCCATGGTGAGTGTGCTCGTGTTAATTGTGTCCATGGTGGCAGTTCCCATTGTGAAAGTGCTCATGATGACAGTGCCCATGTGGGTAGTTCCCATGGTGACAGTGCTCATGGTGATAGTGACCATGTTAACAGTGCACATGGTGGCTGTGCCCTTGGTGACAGTGCCCATGATGACAGTATTCATGGTGACAGTGCTCACGGTGATAAGGCCAATGTGGCAGTGCACATGGTGGTAGTGCACATGGTGGCAGTGAAAAATGGGGACAGTTCCCATGCTGACAGTTCTCATTGTGACAATGCACATGGTCACAACCGATGCTGACACTGCTCATGGTAGCTATACCCTTGGTGACAGTGCTCAGAGTGATAGTGCCCATGGTGGCAGTGTCCATGGTGACACTGCCCATGGTGACAATGCCCATGATGACAGTGCCCATGGAGTCAGTGCCCACGGAGCCATTGCCTATGGTAACAGTGCTCACAGTGACAGTACCCATGGTAACAGTGACCATGGTGAGAGTGCTCATGGTGATAGTGTCTATGGTGACAGATCACACTGTGACAGTCCGCATTGTGCCAGTACCAATAGTGACAGTGCCCATGGTGACATTGACCACGGTGAGAGTGATCACGGTGCTAGTGCTCACAGTAATAGTGCTCATGGTGACAGTGCCGACAGTGAAGGTGCTCACGGTGACAGTGCCTCTGGTGATAGTGCCCATGGTGAGAGTCCGCCCATTGATAGTGCCCATGGTGGCAGTTCCCATTGTGAAAATGCTCATGATGACATTGCCCATGTTGGTAGTCCCCATGGTGACAGTGCTCACGGTGATAGTGACCTTGGTAACTGTGCACATGGTGGCCGTGCCCTTGGTGACAGTGCCAATGATGACAGTACTCATGGTGACAGTTCTCACGGTGATAGTGCCCATGGTGATATTGCACATGGTGGCAGTGAAAAATGGTGACAGTGCCCATGTTGACAGTTCTCATGGTGACAGTGCACACGGTGACAACCCATGCAGACAGTACTCACGGTGACAGTTCTCATGGTTGCAGTACCCATGGTGACAGTGCTCACAGTGATACTGCCCATGGTGGCAGTGCCCATGGTGACAGTGCCCATGGTGACACTGCCCATGATGACAGTGCCCATGGTGAAAGTTCCCACGGCGCCATTGCCTATGGTGACAGTGCTCATGGTAACAGTGCCCATGGTGACAGTGACCATGGTGAGAGTGCTCACACTGATAGTGCCCATGGTGACAGGGCTCATGGTGCCAGTCCGCATTGTGCCAGTACCCATGGCGACAGTGCTCATGGTGACACTGACCACAGTGAGAGTGCTCACTGTGATAGAGCTCATGGTAATAGTGCTCATGGTTACAGTGCAAAGGGTGACAATACCCATGGTGACAGTACTCATGTTGAAAATACCCATGGTGGCAGTTCTCATGGTGACAGTGCTCATAATAGCAGTGCCCAAGGTGGCAGTCCTCGTGGTGACAGTGCTAATGGTGACAGTGCTCTTGGTGGCAGTTCCCATGGGGACAGTACCGATGGTGACCCTGTGCATTGTTACAGTGCCCATGGTAACCGTGCTCACGGTGGTAGTGCACATCGTGACAGTGCCCATGGTGGCAGTTCACCTGGTGACAGTGCTAAATCGTGACAGTGCACATGCTGACAGTGCTCACGGTGATAGTGCCCATGGTGACAGTGCCCACGGTGATAATGGGTATTATTACAGTGTTCATCTTGACAGAGCCCAAGGTGGCAGTGGCCATGGTGACAGTGCCCACAATGACAGTGCCCATGGTAACAGTGCCGACAGTGACAGTGCCCATGGTGACACTTCTCACAGTGAATGTGCCCATGGGGACAGTTACCATGATGAGATTTCTCACGGTGATAGTGTCCGTTGTGACAGTGCTCACACTGACAATGCCCATGGTGCCACTGCCCATAGAGACATTCCGCACGGTCACTTTTCTCACGGTGAATGTACCTATGGTGACACTGCACCTGGTGGCAGTGCAAAATGGTGACAGTGCCCATGGTGACATTGCTCATAGTGACTTTGCTTACAGTGATAGTCCTTACGGTGACAGTGTGCATGGTGACACTGCACACAGTTGCAGTGTTCATGGTGACAGTGTTCACGGTGATACTTTCCATGGTGATAGTGCCCATGGTGACACTGCACATGGTGGCAGTGAAAAATGGTGACAGTGCCCCTGTTGTCAGTTCTCATGGTGACCGTGCACATGGTGACAACCCGTGCAGACTGTACTCATGGTGACAGTACTCACGGTGACAGTTCTCATGTTTGCAGTATCCATGGTGACAGTGCTCACAGTGATAGTGCCCATGGTGAGAGTGCCCATGATGACAGGGCCCATGGTGCCATTGCCTATGGTGACAGTGCTCATGGTAACAGTGCCCAAGGTGACAGTGACCATGGTGAGAGTGCTCACACTGATGGTGCCCATGGTGACAGTGCTCATGGTGTCTGTCTACATTGTGCCAGTACCCATGGCAACAGTGCTCATGGTGACAGGGACCACAGTGAGAGAGCTCACGGTGAGAGTGCTCACGGTAATAGTGCTCATGGTGACAGTGCAAATGGTGACAATACCATGGTGACAGTACTCATGTTGAAAATACCCATGGTGGCAGTTCTCATAGCGACAGATCTCATGGTGACATTGCTCATAATAGCAGTGCCCAGGTGCCAGTGCTCGTGGTGACGGTGCTAATGGTGACAGTGCTCTTGGTGGCAGTTCCCATCGGGACAATACTGATGGTGACACTGTGCATTGTTACAGTGCCCATGGTAACCGTGTTCACGGTGATAGTGCACATCGTGACAGTGCCCATGGTGGTAGTTCACCTGGTGACAGTGCTAAATAGTGACAGTGCTCACGGTGATAGTGCCCATGGTGACAGTGCACACGGTCATAATGGGCATTGTTACAGAGTTCATGGTGACAGCACACGGTGGCAGTGGCCATGGAGACAGTGCCCACAATGACAGTGCCCATGGTGACAGTGCTGACAGTGACAGTGCCCATGGTGACACTTCTCATGGTGACAGTGCCCATGGGGACAGTTAGCATGGTGAGATTTCTAACGGTGATAGTGCCCGTTGTGCCAGTGCTCACAGTAACAATGCCCATGGGGCCAGTGCCCATAGAGTCATTCCGCACGGTCACATTTCTCACGGTGAAAGTGCCTATGGTGATATTAACCATGGTGACACTGCACATGGTGGCAGAGCAAAATGGTGACAGTGCCCATGGTGACATTGCTCATGGTGACTTTGCTTACGGTGATAGTCCTTACAGTGACAGTACGCATGGTGACACTGCACACAGTGACAGTGTTCATGGTGAAAGTGTTCACGGTGATAGTTCCCATGGTGAGATTGTCCTGGTAACAGTGCCCATAGTCACAATTCTCATGGTGTAGTGCTCACAGTGACAGTGCCCATGGTTTCATGCCCATGGTGACAGTGCTCATGGTGACAGTGCTCATGTTGGCAGAGCCATAAATAAGAGTGCTCATTGTGGCAGTGCTCATGGTGTCTGTGCTCATGGTGACAGTGCCCATGATTACAGTGTTTATGGTGATAGATGTCACGGTGTCAGTGCCCACGCGGAGAGTGCCAAGGCTGACAAAGCCCAGGGTGATACTTCCCATTGGGACAGTGCCCACGGTGACAGTGCCCATGGTGACAGCACCCAGTGTGACAAGGCGCATGGTGACAGTGCTCACGGTGACAGTGCCCATGGTGACAGTGCCGATGGTGAGAGTGCCAATAGTGACAGTGCTCATGGTGAAACTGCCCACAGAGACATCGCCCATGGTGATAGTGTTCATGGTGACAACCCCACGGTGACAGTGCCAATGTTGATAGTCCCAGTGGTGACAGGTCTTACATTGAATGTGACCATGGTGTCTGTGCTCATGGTGACAGTGCTCAAGGTTATAGTCTCCATGTTGACAGTGCCGATGGTGACAATTCTCACGGTGACAGGGCCTGTGGTGAAAATTCTCATAGTGACAGTGTTCACGGTGACAGTGCCCATGGTGCTATTACCCATGGTGACAGTTCTCATAGTGAAACTGCCCATGTTGACACTGCCCATGGTGGCAGTGCAAAATGGTGACAGTGCCCATGGTGATATTGCTCATGGTGACATTGCTTATGGTGATAGTGTGTATGGTGAAACTGCACACAGTGACTTTGCTCATGGTGACAGTGTTCATGGCGTTAGTTCCTATGGTGAATGTGACCATGGGGACAGTGCCCATAGTCACAATTCTCATGGGGTAGTGCTCACGGTGACAGTGCCCATGGCGACAATACACAGGGTGACAGTATTCATGGTGACATTGCTCATGGTGAGAGTGCCCATGTTCACAACTGTCACGGTGATAGTTCCCATGGTGACAATACCCAGGGTAACAGAGCTGATGGTAAAAGTGTTCACGGTGACAGTGCCCATGGTGACAGTACCTAAGGTGACAATTCCCATGGTGAGACTGCTCATAGACAGTGCCCATGGTGACAATACCCAGCGTGTCCTGTCCATGGTGACAGTGATCATGGTGACACATCTCATGAGGACAGTGCCATAAGTGACAGTGCTCATTGTGGCAGTGCTCATGGTGACAGTGCCCATGGTGACAGTGCCTATGGTGATAGATATCATGGTGGCTGTGCCCAGGGAGACATTGCCCACGCTGACAAGACCCATGGTGATACTTCCCATTGTGACAGTGCCATCGGTGGCAGAGCCCATGGTGACAGTGCCCAAGATCACAGAGCCCATGGTGCGAGTGCTAACGGTGACTGTGCCCATGGTGACAGCACCCAGTGTGACAATGCCCATTGTGACAGTGCTCACGGTGACCATGCCAATGGTGATAGTGCCAATAGTGAGAGTGCTCACGGTGACACTGCCCATGGACACACTGCCCATTGTGATAGTGCCCATCATGACAACCCCTCGGAGGCAGTGCCAATGGTGAGAGTCCCCGTGGTGACAGTTCTCATGGTGAAAGTGATCCTTTTGAAATTGCTCATGGTGACAGTGCTCATGGTGACAGTGCTCAAGGTGATAGTCTCCATGTTGACAGTGTGCATGGTGACTGTTCTCACGGTGACAGTGCCTATGGTGATTATGCTCTTAGTGACAGTGCTCATGGTGACAGTGCCCATGGTGACAGTGACCACGGTGACTGTTCTCACCGTGGTAGTGCCCATGGTGACAGTGTTCATGATGACAGTCCGCATTAAGGCTGTGCCCGTGGTGACATTGCTAATGGTGATAATTCTCACGGTGATAGTACGCACGTTGAAAATGACAAAGGTGACAACACCCAGGTGATAATAATCATGGTGAAAGTGCCCATGGTGGCAGTTCTCATACTGACAGTTCTTGTGACAGTGCTCATGGTGGCAGTGCTCGTGGTGACAGTGCTCTTGGTGACAGTGCTCATGGTGGCAGTGCCCATGGTGAGACTACCGATGGTGACCCTGCCCATGGTGACAGTGCACATGGTCATGGTGCCTCTGGTGGCAGTGCAATATAGTGAGAATGCCCATGATGATATTGCTCATGGTGATAGTGCCCATGGTGAGAGTGCCCATGGTTCCAGTGCTCATGGTGACAGTGCCCATTGTGACAGTGCCCTTGGTGACAGTGCACACCATGAGAGTGCCCATGGTGTCTGTGCCCATGGTGACAGTTCTTATCATGAGAGTGTTCACGGTAGCAGTGTTCATGGTAATAGTGCTCACGGAGGCATTGCCCACAATGAGAGTGCCCACGGTGAGAATACTGACTGTGACAGTGCCCATGATGACTTTTCTCTCTGTGACAGTGCCCTTGGGGACAGTTAGCACAGTGAGATTTCTCACAGTGATAGTGCACATTGTTTCAGTGCTCATAGTGACAAGACCCTAGGCGCCAGTGCCCATCATGGCATTGCTCACGGTGATATTTCTCACGGTGACAGTGCCCATGGTGATATTACCCATGGTGACAGTACTCAGTGATCAAGTGCTCATGGTGACATGGCATAAGGTGATAATGCTCACGGTGGCAGTGCAAAATGGTGACAGTGCCCATGGGGACATTGCTTAATGTGATAGTCCTTGTGGTGACATTGTGCATGGTGACATTGCCCACCATGACAGTGCTCTTGTTGACAGTGCTCATGGTGATAGTGCCAATGTTGGAAGTGCCCATCGTGAAAGTGTCCATGGTGACAGTTCTTATGATGAGAGTGGTCAGAGTGGCAGTGCTCATGGTGAAAGTGCCCATGGTGACAGAGCCCACGGTGACAGTGTCCATAGTTATAGTGTCCATGGTGACAGTACTAACAGTGAAATTGTCCATGGGGACACTGCCCATGGTGAAAGTGCCCATGGTCACAACACTCACGGTGATAGTGCTCACGGTGAGAGTGGCCATGGTGACAGTGACCACGGTGACAGTTCTAATGGTGATACTGCCCATGATGACAGTGCTCATGGTGACAGTCCACATTGTACCAGTGCCCAAGGTGACAGTGCTCATGGTGACAGTGCCCAAAGTCACAATACCCATGGTGACAGTGCCCAGGCTGACAGTTCTCAAGGTGATAGTGCCCATGGTGACAGTGCCCATGGTGATACAGAGAATGGGGACAGTGCTTATGGTGACAGTGGTCATGGTTGCAGTACCCATGGTGATAGTGCTGAAACTGACAGTGCCCTTGGGGATAGTGCCCATGGTGAGTGTGCTCGTGTTAATTGTGTCCATGGTGGCAGTTCCCATTGTGAAAGTGCTCATGATGACAGTGCCCATGTGGGTAGTTCCCATGGTGACAGTGCTCATGGTGATAGTGACCATGTTAAGAGTGCACATGGTGGCTGTGCCCTTGGTGACAGTGCCCATGATGACAGTATTCATGGTGACAGTGCTCACGGTGATAATGCCCATGGTGGCAGTGCACATGGTGGTAGTGCACATGGTGGTAGTGAAAAATGGGGACAGTTCCCATGCTGACAGTTCTCATTGTGACAATGCACACAGTCACAACCGATGCTGACACTGCTCATGGTAGCTGTACCCTTGGTGACAGTGCTCAGAGTGATAGTGCCCATGGTGGCAGTGTCCATGGTGACACTGCCCATGGTGACAATGCCCATGATGACAGTGCCCATGGAGTCAGTGCCCACGGAGCCATTGCCTATGGTAACAGTGCTCACAGTGACAGTACCCATGGTAACAGTGACCATGGTGAGAGTGCTCATGGTGATAGTGTCTATGGTGACAGATCACACTGTGACAGTCCGCATTGTGCCAGTACCAATAGTGACAGTACCCATGGTGACATTGACCACGGTGAGAGTGATCACGGTGCTAGTGCTCACAGTAATAGTGCTCATGGTGACAGTGCCGACAGTGAAGGTGCTCACGGTGACAGTGCCTCTGGTGATAGTGCCCATGGTGAGAGTCCGCCCATTGATAGTGCCCATGGTGGCAGTTCCCATTGTGAAAATGCTCATGATGACATTGCCCATGTTGGTAGTCCCCATGGTGACAGTGCTCACGGTGATAGTGACCTTGGTAACTGTGCACATGGTGGCCGTGCCCTTGGTGACAGTGCCAATGATGACAGTACTCATGGTGACAGTTCTCACGGTGATAGTGCCCATGGTGATATTGCACATGGTGGCAGTGAAAAATGGTGACAGTGCCCATGTTGACAGTTCTCATGGTGACAGTGCACACGGTGACAACCCATGCAGACAGTACTCACGGTGACAGTTCTCATGGTTGCAGTACCCATGGTGACAGTGCTCACAGTGATACTGCCCATGGTGGCAGTGCCCATGGTGACAGTGCCCATGGTGACACTGCCCATGATGACAGTGCCCATGGTGAAAGTTCCCACGGCGCCATTGCCTATGGTGACAGTGCTCATGGTAACAGTGCCCATGGTGACAGTGACCATGGTGAGAGTGCTCACACTGATAGTGCCCATGGTGACAGGGCTCATGGTGCCAGTCCGCATTGTGCCAGTACCCATGGCGACAGTGCTCATGGTGACACTGACCACAGTGAGAGTGCTCACTGTGATAGAGCTCACGGTAATAGTGCTCATGGTGACAGTGAAAATGGTGACAATACCCATGGTGACAGTACTCATGTTGAAAATACCCATGGTGGCAGTTCTCATGGTGACAGTGCTCATAATAGCAGTGCCCAAGGTGGCAGTCCTCGTGGTGACAGTGCTAATGGTGACAGTGCACACGGTGACAACCCATGCAGACAGTACTCACGGTGACAGTTCTCATGGTTGCAGTACCCATGGTGACAGTGCTCACAGTGATACTGCCCGTGGTGGCAGTGCCCATGGTGACAGTGCCCATGGTGACACTGCCCATGATGACAGTGCCCATGGTGAAAGTTCCCACGGCGCCATTGCCTATGGTGACAGTGCTCATGGTAACAGTGCCCATGGTGACAGTGACCATGGTGAGAGTGCTCACACTGATAGTGCCCATGGTGACAGGGCTCATGGTGACAGGGCTCATGGTGCCAGTACCCATGGCGACAGTGCTCATGGTGACACTGACCACAGTGAGAGTGCTCACTGTGATAGAGCTCACGGTAATAGTGCTCATGGTGACAGTGCAAATGGTGACAATACCCATGGTGACAGTACTCATGTTGAAAATACCCATGGTGGCAGTTCTCATGGTGACAGTGCTCATAATAGCAGTGCCCAAGGTGGCAGTCCTCGTGGTGACAGTGCTAATGGTGACAGTGCTCTTGGTGGCAGTTCCCATGGGGACATTACCGATGGTGACCCTGTGCATTGTTACAGTACCTATGGTAACCGTGCTCACGGTGGTAGTGCACATCGTGACAGTGCCCATGGTGGCAGTTCACCTGGTGACAGTGCTAAATCGTGACAGTGCACATGCTGACAGTGCTCACGGTGATAGTGCCCATGGTGACAGTGCCCACGGTGATAATGGGTATTATTACAGTGTTCATCTTGACAGAGCCCAAGTTGGCAGTGGCCATGGTGACAGTGCCCACAATGACAGTGCCCATGGTAACAGTGCCGACAGTGACAGTGCCCATGGTGACACTTCTCACAGTGAATGTGCCCATGGGGACAGTTACCATGATGAGATTTCTCACGGTGATAGTGCCCGTTGTGACAGTGCTCACACTGACAATGCCCATGGTGCCACTGCCCATAGAGACATTCCGCACGGTCACTTTTCTCACGGTGAAAGTACCTATGGTGACACTGCACCTGGTGGCAGTGCAAAATGGTGACAGTGCCCATGGTGACATTGCTCATAGTGACTTTGCTTACAGTGATAGTCCTTACGGTGACAGTGTGCACAGTGACACTGCACACAGTTGCAGTGTTCATGGTGACAGTGTTCACGGTGATACTTTCCATGGTGATAGTGCCCATGGTGACACTGCACATGGTGGCAGTGAAAAATGGTGACAGTGCCCCTGTTGTCAGTTCTCATGGTGACCGTGCACATGGTGACAACCCGTGCAGACTGTACTCATGGTGACAGTACTCACGGTGACAGTTCTCATGTTTGCAGTATCCATGGTGACAGTGCTCACAGTGATAGTGCCCATGGTGAGAGTGCCCATGATGACAGGGCCCATGGTGCCATTGCCTATGGTGACAGTGCTCATGGTAACAGTGCCCAAGGTGACAGTGACCATGGTGAGAGTGCTCACACTGATGGTGCCCATGGTGACAGTGCTCATGGTGTCTGTCTACATTGTGCCAGTACCCATGGCAACAGTGCTCATGGTGACAGGGACCACAGTGAGAGAGCTCACGGTGAGAGTGCTCACGGTAATAGTGCTCATGGTGACAGTGCAAATGGTGACAATACCATGGTGACAGTACTCATGTTGAAAATACCCATGGTGGCAGTTCTCATAGCGACAGATCTCATGGTGACATTGCTCATAATAGCAGTGCCCAGGTGCCAGTGCTCGTGGTGATGGTGCTAATGGTGACAGTGCTCTTGGTGGCAGTTCCCATCGGGACAATACTGATGGTGACACTGTGCATTGTTACAGTGCCCATGGTAACCGTGTTCACGGTGATAGTGCACATCGTGACAGTGCCCATGGTGGTAGTTCACCTGGTGACAGTGCTAAATAGTGACAGTGCACATGCTGACAGTGCTCACGGTGATAGTGCCCATGGTGACAGTGCACACGGTCATAATGGGCATTGTTACAGAGTTCATGGTGACAGCACACGGTGGCAGTGGCCATGGAGACAGTGCCCACAATGACAGTGCCCATGGTGACAGTGCCGACAGTGACAATGCCCATGGTGACACTTCTCATGGTGACAGTGCCCATGGGGACAGTTAGCATGGTGAGATTTCTAACGGTGATAGTGCCCGTTGTGCCAGTGCTCACAGTAACAATGCCCATGGGGCCAGTGCCCATAGAGTCATTCCGCACGGTCACATTTCTCACGGTGAAAGTGCCTATGGTGATCTTAACCATGGTGACACTGCACATGGTGGCAGAGCAAAATGGTGACAGTGCCCATGGTGACATTGCTCATGGTGACTTTGCTTACGGTGATAGTCCTTACAGTGACAGTACGCATGGTGACACTGCACACAGTGACAGTGTTCATGGTGAAAGTGTTCACGGTGATAGTTCCCATGGTGAGATTGTCCTGGTAACAGTGCCCATAGTCACAATTCTCATGGTGTAGTGCTCACAGTGACAGTGCCCATGGTGTCATGCCCATGGTGACAGTGCTCATGGTGACAGTGCTCATGTTGGCAGAGCCATAAATAAGAGTGCTCATTGTGGCAGTGCTCATGGTGTCCGTGCTCATGGTGACAGTGCCCATGATTACAGTGTTTATGGTGATAGATGTCACGGTGTCAGTGCCCACGCGGAGAGTGCCAAGGCTGACAAAGCCCAGGGTGATACTTCCCATTGTGACAGTGCCCACGGTGACAGTGCCCATGGTGACAGCACCCAGTGTGACAAGGCGCATGGTGACAGTGCTCACGGTGACAGTGCCCATGGTGACAGTGCTGATGGTGAGAGTGCCAATAGTGACAGTGCTCATGGTGAAACTGCCCACAGAGACATCGCCCATGGTGATAGTGTTCATGGTGACAACCCCACGGTGACAGTGCCAATGTTGATAGTCCCAGTGGTGACAGGTCTTACACTGAATGTGACCATGGTGTCTGTGCTCATGGTGACAGTGCTCAAGGTTATAGTCTCCATGTTGACAGTGCCGATGGTGACAATTCTCACGGTGACAGGGCCTATGGTGAAAATTCTCATAGTGACAGTGTTCACGGTGACAGTGCCCATGGTGCTATTACCCATGGTGACAGTTCTCATAGTGAAACTGCCCATGTTGACACTGCCCATGGTGGCAGTGCAAAATGGTGACAGTGCCCATGGTGATATTGCTCATGGTGACATTGCTTATGGTGATAGTGTGTATGGTGAAACTGCACACAGTGACATTGCTCATGGTGACAGTGTTCATGGCGTTAGTTCCTATGGTGAATGTGACCATGGGGACAGTGCCCATAGTCACAATTCTCATGGGGTAGTGCTCACGGTGACAGTGCCCATGGTGACAATACACAGGGTGACAGTATTCATGGTGACATTGCTCATGGTGAGAGTGCCCATGTTCACAACTGTCACGGTGATAGTTCCCATGGTGACAATACCCAGGGTAACAGAGCTGATGGTAAAAGTGTTCACGGTGACAGTGCCCATGGTGACAGTACCTAAGGTGACAATTCCCATGGTGAGACTGCTCATAGACAGTGCCCATGGTGACAATACCCAGCGTGTCCTGTCCATGGTGACAGTGATCATGGTGACACATCTCATGAGGACAGTGCCATAAGTGACAGTGCTCATTGTGACAGTGCCCATGGTGACAGTGCCTATGGTGATAGATATCATGGTGGCTGTGCCCAGGGAGACATTGCCCACGCTGACAAGACCCATGGTGATACTTCCCATTGTGACAGTGCCATCGGTGGCAGAGCCCATGGTGACAGTGCCCAAGATCACAGAGCCCATGGTGAGAGTGCTAACGGTGACTGTGCCCATGGTGACAGCACCCAGTGTGAAAATGCCCATTGTGACAGTGCTCACGGTGACCATGCCAATGGTGATAGTGCCAATAGTGAGAGTGCTCACGGTGACACTGCCCATGGACACACTGCCCATTGTGATAGTGCCCATCATGACAACCCCTCGGAGGCAGTGCCAATGGTGAGAGTCCCCGTGGTGACAGTTCTCATGGTGAAAGTGATCCTTTTGAAATTGCTCATGGTGACAGTGCTCATGGTGACAGTGCTCAAGGTGATAGTCTCCATGTTGACAGTGTGCATGGTGACTGTTCTCACGGTGACAGTGCCTATGGTGATTATGCTCTTAGTGACAGTGCTCATGGTGACAGTGCCCATGGTGACAGTGACCACGGTGACTGTTCTCACCGTGGTAGTGCCCATGGTGACAGTGTTCATGATGACAGTCCGCATTAAGGCTGTGCCCGTGGTGACATTGCTAATGGTGATAATTCTCACGGTGATAGTACGCACGTTGAAAATGACAAAGGTGACAACACCCAGGTGATAATAATCATGGTGAAAGTGCCCATGGTGGCAGTTCTCATACTGACAGTTCTTGTGACAGTGCTCATGGTGGCAGTGCTCGTGGTGACAGTGCTCTTGGTGACAGTGCTCATGGTGGCAGTGCCCATGGTGAGACTACCGATGGTGACCCTGCCCATGGTGACAGTGCACATGGTCATGGTGCCTCTGGTGGCAGTGCAATATAGTGAGAATGCCCATGATGATATTGCTCATGGTGATAGTGCCCATGGTGAGAGTGCCCATGGTTCCAGTGCTCATGGTGACAGTGCCCATTGTGACAGTGCCCTTGGTGACAGTGCACACCATGAGAGTGCCCATGGTGTCTGTGCCCATGGTGACAGTTCTTATCATGAGAGTGTTCACGGTAGCAGTGTTCATGGTAATAGTGCTCACGGAGGCATTGCCCACAATGAGAGTGCCCACGGTGAGAATACTGACTGTGACAGTGCCCATGATGACTTTTCTCTCTGTGACAGTGCCCTTGGGGACAGTTAGCACGGTGAGATTTCTCACAGTGATAGTGCACATTGTTTCAGTGCTCATAGTGACAAGACCCTAGGCGCCAGTGCCCATCATGGCATTGCTCACGGTGATATTTCTCACGGTGACAGTGCCCATGGTGATATTACCCATGGTGACATTGCTTATGGTGATAGTGTGTATGGTGAAACTGCACACAGTGACATTGCTCATGGTGACAGTGCTCACGGCGTTAGTTCCTATGGTGAATGTGACCATGGGGACAGTGCCCATAGTCACAATTCTCATGGTGTAGTGCTCACGGTGACAGTGCCCATGGTGACAATACACAGGGTGACAGTATTCATGGTGACATTGCTCATGGTGAGAGTGCCCATGTTCACAACTGTCACGGTGATAGTTCCCATGGTGACAATACCCAGGGTAACAGAGCTGATGGTAAAAGTGTTCACGGTGACAGTGCCCATGGTGACAGTACCTAAGGTGACAATTCCCATGGTGAGACTGCTCATAGACAGTGCCTATGGTGACAATACCCAGCGTGTCCTGTCCATGGTGACAGTGATCATGGTGACACATCTCATGAGGACAGTGCCATAAGTGACAGTGCTCATTGTGGCAGTGCTCATGGTGACAGTGCCCATGGTGACAGTGCCTATGGTGATAGATATCATGGTGGCTGTGCCCAGGGAGACATTGCCCACGCTGACAAGACCCATGGTGATACTTCCCATTGTGACAGTGCCATCGGTGGCAGAGCCCATGGTGACAGTGCCCAAGATCACAGAGCCCATGGTGAGAGTGCTAACGGTGACTGTGCCCATGGTGACAGCACCCAGTGTGAAAATGCCCATTGTGACAGTGCTCACGGTGACCATGCCAATGGTGATAGTGCCAATAGTGAGAGTGCTCACGGTGACACTGCCCATGGACACACTGCCCATTGTGATAGTGCCCATCATGACAACCCCTCGGAGGCAGTGCCAATGGTGAGAGTCCCCGTGGTGACAGTTCTCATGGTGAAAGTGATCCTTTTGAAATTGCTCATGGTGACAGTGCTCATGGTGACAGTGCTCAAGGTGATAGTCTCCATGTTGACAGTGTGCATGGTGACTGTTCTCACGGTGACAGTGCCTATGGTGATTATGCTCTTAGTGACAGTGCTCATGGTGACAGTGCCCATGGTGACAGTGACCACGGTGACTGTTCTCACCGTGGTAGTGCCCATGGTTACAGTGTTCATGATGACAGTCCGCATTAAGGCTGTGCCCGTGGTGACATTGCTAATGGTGATAATTCTCACGGTGATAGTACGCACGTTGAAAATGACAAAGGTGACAACACCCAGGTGATAATAATCATGGTGAAAGTGCCCATGGTGGCAGTTCTCATACTGACAGTTCTTGTGACAGTGCTCATGGTGGCAGTGCTCGTGGTGACAGTGCTCTTGGTGACAGTGCTCATGGTGGCAGTGCCCATGGTGAGACTACCGATGGTGACCCTGCCCATGGTGACAGTGCACATGGTCATGGTGCCTCTGGTGGCAGTGCAATATAGTGAGAATGCCCATGATGATATTGCTCATGGTGAGAGTGCCCATGGTTCCAGTGCTCATGGTGACAGTGCCCATTGTGACAGTGCCCTTGGTGACAGTGCACACCATGAGAGTGCCCATGGTGTCTGTGCCCATGGTGACAGTTCTTATCATGAGAGTGTTCACGGTAGCAGTGTTCATGGTAATAGTGCTCACGGAGGCATTGCCCACAATGAGAGTGCCCACGGTGAGAATACTGACTGTGACAGTGCCCATGATGACTTTTCTCTCTGTGACAGTGCCCTTGGGGACATAGCACGGTGAGATTTCTCACAGTGAGAGTGCACATTGTTTCAGTGCTCATAGTGACAAGACCCTAGGCGCCAGTGCCCATCATGGCATTGCTCACGGTGATATTTCTCACGGTGACAGTGCCCATGGTGATATTACCCATGGTGACAGTACTCAGTGATCAAGTGCTCATGGTGACATGGCATAAGGTGATAATGCTCACGGTGGCAGTGCAAAATGGTGACAGTGCCCATGGGGACATTGCTTAATGTGATAGTCCTTGTGGTGACATTGTGCATGGTGACATTGCCCACCATGACAGTGCTCTTGTTGACAGTGCTCATGGTGATAGTGCCAATGTTGGAAGTGCCCATCGTGAAAGTGTCCATGGTGACAGTTCTTATGATGAGAGTGGTCAGAGTGGCAGTGCTCATGGTGAAAGTGCCCATGGTGACAGAGCCCACGGTGACAGTGTCCATAGTTATAGTGTCCATGGTGACAGTACTAACAGTGAAATTGTCCATGGGGACACTGCCCATGGTGAAAGTGCCCATGGTCACAACACTCACGGTGATAGTGCTCACGGTGAGAGTGGCCATGGTGACAGTGACCACGGTGACAGTTCTAATGGTGATACTGCCCATGATGACAGTGCTCATGGTGACAGTCCACATTGTACCAGTGCCCAAGGTGACAGTGCTCATGGTGACAGTGCCCAAAGTCACAATACCCATGGTGACAGTGCCCAGGCTGACAGTTCTCAAGGTGATAGTGCCCATGGTGACAGTGCACATGGTGATACAGAGAATGGAGACAGTGCTTATGGTGACAGTGGTCATGGTTGCAGTACCCATGGTGATAGTGCTGAAACTGACAGTGCCCTTGGGGATAGTGCCCATGGTGAGTGTGCTCGTGTTAATTGTGTCCATGGTGGCAGTTCCCATTGTGAAAGTGCTCATGATGACAGTGCCCATGTGGGTAGTTCCCATGGTGACAGTGCTCATGGTGATAGTGACCATGTTAACAGTGCACATGGTGGCTGTGCCCTTGGTGACAGTGCCCATGATGACAGTATTCATGGTGACAGTGCTCACGGTGATAAGGCCAATGTGGCAGTGCACATGGTGGTAGTGCACATGGTGGCAGTGAAAAATGGGGACAGTTCCCATGCTGACAGTTCTCATTGTGACAATGCACATGGTCACAACCGATGCTGACACTGCTCATGGTAGCTATACCCTTGGTGACAGTGCTCAGAGTGATAGTGCCCATGGTGGCAGTGTCCATGGTGACACTGCCCATGGTGACAATGCCCATGATGACAGTGCCCATGGAGTCAGTGCCCACGGAGCCATTGCCTATGGTAACAGTGCTCACAGTGACAGTACCCATGGTAACAGTGACCATGGTGAGAGTGCTCATGGTGATAGTGTCTATGGTGACAGATCACACTGTGACAGTCCGCATTGTGCCAGTACCAATAGTGACAGTGCCCATGGTGACATTGACCACGGTGAGAGTGATCACGGTGCTAGTGCTCACAGTAATAGTGCTCATGGTGACAGTGCCGACAGTGAAGGTGCTCACGGTGACAGTGCCTCTGGTGATAGTGCCCATGGTGAGAGTCCGCCCATTGATAGTGCCCATGGTGGCAGTTCCCATTGTGAAAATGCTCATGATGACATTGCCCATGTTGGTAGTCCCCATGGTGACAGTGCTCACGGTGATAGTGACCTTGGTAACTGTGCACATGGTGGCCGTGCCCTTGGTGACAGTGCCAATGATGACAGTACTCATGGTGACAGTTCTCACGGTGATAGTGCCCATGGTGATATTGCACATGGTGGCAGTGAAAAATGGTGACAGTGCCCATGTTGACAGTTCTCATGGTGACAGTGCACACGGTGACAACCCATGCAGACAGTACTCACGGTGACAGTTCTCATGGTTGCAGTACCCATGGTGACAGTGCTCACAGTGATACTGCCCATGGTGGCAGTGCCCATGGTGACAGTGCCCATGGTGACACTGCCCATGATGACAGTGCCCATGGTGAAAGTTCCCACGGCGCCATTGCCTATGGTGACAGTGCTCATGGTAACAGTGCCCATGGTGACAGTGACCATGGTGAGAGTGCTCACACTGATAGTGCCCATGGTGACAGGGCTCATGGTGCCAGTCCGCATTGTGCCAGTACCCATGGCGACAGTGCTCATGGTGACACTGACCACAGTGAGAGTGCTCACTGTGATAGAGCTCATGGTAATAGTGCTCATGGTTACAGTGCAAAGGGTGACAATACCCATGGTGACAGTACTCATGTTGAAAATACCCATGGTGGCAGTTCTCATGGTGACAGTGCTCATAATAGCAGTGCCCAAGGTGGCAGTCCTCGTGGTGACAGTGCTAATGGTGACAGTGCTCTTGGTGGCAGTTCCCATGGGGACAGTACCGATGGTGACCCTGTGCATTGTTACAGTGCCCATGGTAACCGTGCTCACGGTGGTAGTGCACATCGTGACAGTGCCCATGGTGGCAGTTCACCTGGTGACAGTGCTAAATCGTGACAGTGCACATGCTGACAGTGCTCACGGTGATAGTGCCCATGGTGACAGTGCCCACGGTGATAATGGGTATTATTACAGTGTTCATCTTGACAGAGCCCAAGGTGGCAGTGGCCATGGTGACAGTGCCCACAATGACAGTGCCCATGGTAACAGTGCCGACAGTGACAGTGCCCATGGTGACACTTCTCACAGTGAATGTGCCCATGGGGACAGTTACCATGATGAGATTTCTCACGGTGATAGTGCCCGTTGTGACAGTGCTCACACTGACAATGCCCATGGTGCCACTGCCCATAGAGACATTCCGCACGGTCACTTTTCTCATGGTGAATGTACCTATGGTGACACTGCACCTGGTGGCAGTGCAAAATGGTGACAGTGCCCATGGTGACATTGCTCATAGTGACTTTGCTTACAGTGATAGTCCTTACGGTGACAGTGTGCATGGTGACACTGCACACAGTTGCAGTGTTCATGGTGACAGTGTTCACGGTGATACTTTCCATGGTGATAGTGCCCATGGTGACACTGCACATGGTGGCAGTGAAAAATGGTGACAGTGCCCCTGTTGTCAGTTCTCATGGTGACCGTGCACATGGTGACAACCCGTGCAGACTGTACTCATGGTGACAGTACTCACGGTGACAGTTCTCATGTTTGCAGTATCCATGGTGACAGTGCTCACAGTGATAGTGCCCATGGTGAGAGTGCCCATGATGACAGGGCCCATGGTGCCATTGCCTATGGTGACAGTGCTCATGGTAACAGTGCCCAAGGTGACAGTGACCATGGTGAGAGTGCTCACACTGATGGTGCCCATGGTGACAGTGCTCATGGTGTCTGTCTACATTGTGCCAGTACCCATGGCAACAGTGCTCATGGTGACAGGGACCACAGTGAGAGAGCTCACGGTGAGAGTGCTCACGGTAATAGTGCTCATGGTGACAGTGCAAATGGTGACAATACCATGGTGACAGTACTCATGTTGAAAATACCCATGGTGGCAGTTCTCATAGCGACAGATCTCATGGTGACATTGCTCATAATAGCAGTGCCCAGGTGCCAGTGCTCGTGGTGACGGTGCTAATGGTGACAGTGCTCTTGGTGGCAGTTCCCATCGGGACAATACTGATGGTGACACTGTGCATTGTTACAGTGCCCATGGTAACCGTGTTCACGGTGATAGTGCACATCGTGACAGTGCCCATGGTGGTAGTTCACCTGGTGACAGTGCTAAATAGTGACAGTGCTCACGGTGATAGTGCCCATGGTGACAGTGCACACGGTCATAATGGGCATTGTTACAGAGTTCATGGTGACAGCACACGGTGGCAGTGGCCATGGAGACAGTGCCCACAATGACAGTGCCCATGGTGACAGTGCTGACAGTGACAGTGCCCATGGTGACACTTCTCATGGTGACAGTGCCCATGGGGACAGTTAGCATGGTGAGATTTCTAACGGTGATAGTGCCCGTTGTGCCAGTGCTCACAGTAACAATGCCCATGGGGCCAGTGCCCATAGAGTCATTCCGCACGGTCACATTTCTCACGGTGAAAGTGCCTATGGTGATATTAACCATGGTGACACTGCACATG
Organism: Mesoplodon mirus; assembly: GCF_964341445.2. Classification (NCBI taxonomy): domain Eukaryota; kingdom Metazoa; phylum Chordata; class Mammalia; order Artiodactyla; family Ziphiidae; genus Mesoplodon; species Mesoplodon mirus. The sequence continues at coordinate 496,504 of NW_028295589.1, forward strand.
GTGGCAGAGCAAAATGGTGACAGTGCCCATGGTGACATTGCTCATGGTGACTTTGCTTACGGTGATAGTCCTTACAGTGACAGTACGCATGGTGACACTGCACACAGTGACAGTGTTCATGGTGAAAGTGTTCACGGTGATAGTTCCCATGGTGAGATTGTCCTGGTAACAGTGCCCATAGTCACAATTCTCATGGTGTAGTGCTCACAGTGACAGTGCCCATGGTTTCATGCCCATGGTGACAGTGCTCATGGTGACAGTGCTCATGTTGGCAGAGCCATAAATAAGAGTGCTCATTGTGGCAGTGCTCATGGTGTCTGTGCTCATGGTGACAGTGCCCATGATTACAGTGTTTATGGTGATAGATGTCACGGTGTCAGTGCCCACGCGGAGAGTGCCAAGGCTGACAAAGCCCAGGGTGATACTTCCCATTGTGACAGTGCCCACGGTGACAGTGCCCATGGTGACAGCACCCAGTGTGACAAGGCGCATGGTGACAGTGCTCACGGTGACAGTGCCCATGGTGACAGTGCCGATGGTGAGAGTGCCAATAGTGACAGTGCTCATGGTGAAACTGCCCACAGAGACATCGCCCATGGTGATAGTGTTCATGGTGACAACCCCACGGTGACAGTGCCAATGTTGATAGTCCCAGTGGTGACAGGTCTTACATTGAATGTGACCATGGTGTCTGTGCTCATGGTGACAGTGCTCAAGGTTATAGTCTCCATGTTGACAGTGCCGATGGTGACAATTCTCACGGTGACAGGGCCTGTGGTGAAAATTCTCATAGTGACAGTGTTCACGGTGACAGTGCCCATGGTGCTATTACCCATGGTGACAGTTCTCATAGTGAAACTGCCCATGTTGACACTGCCCATGGTGGCAGTGCAAAATGGTGACAGTGCCCATGGTGATATTGCTCATGGTGACATTGCTTATGGTGATAGTGTGTATGGTGAAACTGCACACAGTGACTTTGCTCATGGTGACAGTGTTCATGGCGTTAGTTCCTATGGTGAATGTGACCATGGGGACAGTGCCCATAGTCACAATTCTCATGGGGTAGTGCTCACGGTGACAGTGCCCATGGCGACAATACACAGGGTGACAGTATTCCTGGTGACATTGCTCATGGTGAGAGTGCCCATGTTCACAACTGTCACGGTGATAGTTCCCATGGTGACAATACCCAGGGTAACAGAGCTGATGGTAAAAGTGTTCACGGTGACAGTGCCCATGGTGACAGTACCTAAGGTGACAATTCCCATGGTGAGACTGCTCATAGACAGTGCCCATGGTGACAATACCCAGCGTGTCCTGTCCATGGTGACAGTGATCATGGTGACACATCTCATGAGGACAGTGCCATAAGTGACAGTGCTCATTGTGGCAGTGCTCATGGTGACAGTGCCCATGGTGACAGTGCCTATGGTGATAGATATCATGGTGGCTGTGCCCAGGGAGACATTGCCCACGCTGACAAGACCCATGGTGATACTTCCCATTGTGACAGTGCCATCGGTGGCAGAGCCCATGGTGACAGTGCCCAAGATCACAGAGCCCATGGTGCGAGTGCTAACGGTGACTGTGCCCATGGTGACAGCACCCAGTGTGACAATGCCCATTGTGACAGTGCTCACGGTGACCATGCCAATGGTGATAGTGCCAATAGTGAGAGTGCTCACGGTGACACTGCCCATGGACACACTGCCCATTGTGATAGTGCCCATCATGACAACCCCTCGGAGGCAGTGCCAATGGTGAGAGTCCCCGTGGTGACAGTTCTCATGGTGAAAGTGATCCTTTTGAAATTGCTCATGGTGACAGTGCTCATGGTGACAGTGCTCAAGGTGATAGTCTCCATGTTGACAGTGTGCATGGTGACTGTTCTCACGGTGACAGTGCCTATGGTGATTATGCTCTTAGTGACAGTGCTCATGGTGACAGTGCCCATGGTGACAGTGACCACGGTGACTGTTCTCACCGTGGTAGTGCCCATGGTGACAGTGTTCATGATGACAGTCCGCATTAAGGCTGTGCCCGTGGTGACATTGCTAATGGTGATAATTCTCACGGTGATAGTACGCACGTTGAAAATGACAAAGGTGACAACACCCAGGTGATAATAATCATGGTGAAAGTGCCCATGGTGGCAGTTCTCATACTGACAGTTCTTGTGACAGTGCTCATGGTGGCAGTGCTCGTGGTGACAGTGCTCTTGGTGACAGTGCTCATGGTGGCAGTGCCCATGGTGAGACTACCGATGGTGACCCTGCCCATGGTGACAGTGCACATGGTCATGGTGCCTCTGGTGGCAGTGCAATATAGTGAGAATGCCCATGATGATATTGCTCATGGTGATAGTGCCCATGGTGAGAGTGCCCATGGTTCCAGTGCTCATGGTGACAGTGCCCATTGTGACAGTGCCCTTGGTGACAGTGCACACCATGAGAGTGCCCATGGTGTCTGTGCCCATGGTGACAGTTCTTATCATGAGAGTGTTCACGGTAGCAGTGTTCATGGTAATAGTGCTCACGGAGGCATTGCCCACAATGAGAGTGCCCACGGTGAGAATACTGACTGTGACAGTGCCCATGATGACTTTTCTCTCTGTGACAGTGCCCTTGGGGACAGTTAGCACGGTGAGATTTCTCACAGTGATAGTGCACATTGTTTCAGTGCTCATAGTGACAAGACCCTAGGCGCCAGTGCCCATCATGGCATTGCTCACGGTGATATTTCTCACGGTGACAGTGCCCATGGTGATATTACCCATGGTGACAGTACTCAGTGATCAAGTGCTCATGGTGACATGGCATAAGGTGATAATGCTCACGGTGGCAGTGCAAAATGGTGACAGTGCCCATGGGGACATTGCTTAATGTGATAGTCCTTGTGGTGACATTGTGCATGGTGACATTGCCCACCATGACAGTGCTCTTGTTGACAGTGCTCATGGTGATAGTGCCAATGTTGGAAGTGCCCATCGTGAAAGTGTCCATGGTGACAGTTCTTATGATGAGAGTGGTCAGAGTGGCAGTGCTCATGGTGAAAGTGCCCATGGTGACAGAGCCCACGGTGACAGTGTCCATAGTTATAGTGTCCATGGTGACAGTACTAACAGTGAAATTGTCCATGGGGACACTGCCCATGGTGAAAGTGCCCATGGTCACAACACTCACGGTGATAGTGCTCACGGTGAGAGTGGCCATGGTGACAGTGACCACGGTGACAGTTCTAATGGTGATACTGCCCATGATGACAGTGCTCATGGTGACAGTCCACATTGTACCAGTGCCCAAGGTGACAGTGCTCATGGTGACAGTGCCCAAAGTCACAATACCCATGGTGACAGTGCCCAGGCTGACAGTTCTCAAGGTGATAGTGCCCATGGTGACAGTGCCCATGGTGATACAGAGAATGGGGACAGTGCTTATGGTGACAGTGGTCATGGTTGCAGTACCCATGGTGATAGTGCTGAAACTGACAGTGCCCTTGGGGATAGTGCCCATGGTGAGTGTGCTCGTGTTAATTGTGTCCATGGTGGCAGTTCCCATTGTGAAAGTGCTCATGATGACAGTGCCCATGTGGGTAGTTCCCATGGTGACAGTGCTCATGGTGATAGTGACCATGTTAAGAGTGCACATGGTGGCTGTGCCCTTGGTGACAGTGCCCATGATGACAGTATTCATGGTGACAGTGCTCACGGTGATAATGCCCATGGTGGCAGTGCACATGGTGGTAGTGCACATGGTGGTAGTGAAAAATGGGGACAGTTCCCATGCTGACAGTTCTCATTGTGACAATGCACACAGTCACAACCGATGCTGACACTGCTCATGGTAGCTGTACCCTTGGTGACAGTGCTCAGAGTGATAGTGCCCATGGTGGCAGTGTCCATGGTGACACTGCCCATGGTGACAATGCCCATGATGACAGTGCCCATGGAGTCAGTGCCCACGGAGCCATTGCCTATGGTAACAGTGCTCACAGTGACAGTACCCATGGTAACAGTGACCATGGTGAGAGTGCTCATGGTGATAGTGTCTATGGTGACAGATCACACTGTGACAGTCCGCATTGTGCCAGTACCAATAGTGACAGTACCCATGGTGACATTGACCACGGTGAGAGTGATCACGGTGCTAGTGCTCACAGTAATAGTGCTCATGGTGACAGTGCCGACAGTGAAGGTGCTCACGGTGACAGTGCCTCTGGTGATAGTGCCCATGGTGAGAGTCCGCCCATTGATAGTGCCCATGGTGGCAGTTCCCATTGTGAAAATGCTCATGATGACATTGCCCATGTTGGTAGTCCCCATGGTGACAGTGCTCACGGTGATAGTGACCTTGGTAACTGTGCACATGGTGGCCGTGCCCTTGGTGACAGTGCCAATGATGACAGTACTCATGGTGACAGTTCTCACGGTGATAGTGCCCATGGTGATATTGCACATGGTGGCAGTGAAAAATGGTGACAGTGCCCATGTTGACAGTTCTCATGGTGACAGTGCACACGGTGACAACCCATGCAGACAGTACTCACGGTGACAGTTCTCATGGTTGCAGTACCCATGGTGACAGTGCTCACAGTGATACTGCCCATGGTGGCAGTGCCCATGGTGACAGTGCCCATGGTGACACTGCCCATGATGACAGTGCCCATGGTGAAAGTTCCCACGGCGCCATTGCCTATGGTGACAGTGCTCATGGTAACAGTGCCCATGGTGACAGTGACCATGGTGAGAGTGCTCACACTGATAGTGCCCATGGTGACAGGGCTCATGGTGCCAGTCCGCATTGTGCCAGTACCCATGGCGACAGTGCTCATGGTGACACTGACCACAGTGAGAGTGCTCACTGTGATAGAGCTCACGGTAATAGTGCTCATGGTGACAGTGCAAATGGTGACAATACCCATGGTGACAGTACTCATGTTGAAAATACCCATGGTGGCAGTTCTCATGGTGACAGTGCTCATAATAGCAGTGCCCAAGGTGGCAGTCCTCGTGGTGACAGTGCTAATGGTGACAGTGCTCTTGGTGGCAGTTCCCATGGGGACATTACCGATGGTGACCCTGTGCATTGTTACAGTACCTATGGTAACCGTGCTCACGGTGGTAGTGCACATCGTGACAGTGCCCATGGTGGCAGTTCACCTGGTGACAGTGCTAAATCGTGACAGTGCACATGCTGACAGTGCTCACGGTGATAGTGCCCATGGTGACAGTGCCCACGGTGATAATGGGTATTATTACAGTGTTCATCTTGACAGAGCCCAAGTTGGCAGTGGCCATGGTGACAGTGCCCACAATGACAGTGCCCATGGTAACAGTGCCGACAGTGACAGTGCCCATGGTGACACTTCTCACAGTGAATGTGCCCATGGGGACAGTTACCATGATGAGATTTCTCACGGTGATAGTGCCCGTTGTGACAGTGCTCACACTGACAATGCCCATGGTGCCACTGCCCATAGAGACATTCCGCACGGTCACTTTTCTCACGGTGAAAGTACCTATGGTGACACTGCACCTGGTGGCAGTGCAAAATGGTGACAGTGCCCATGGTGACATTGCTCATAGTGACTTTGCTTACAGTGATAGTCCTTACGGTGACAGTGTGCACAGTGACACTGCACACAGTTGCAGTGTTCATGGTGACAGTGTTCACGGTGATACTTTCCATGGTGATAGTGCCCATGGTGACACTGCACATGGTGGCAGTGAAAAATGGTGACAGTGCCCCTGTTGTCAGTTCTCATGGTGACCGTGCACATGGTGACAACCCGTGCAGACTGTACTCATGGTGACAGTACTCACGGTGACAGTTCTCATGTTTGCAGTATCCATGGTGACAGTGCTCACAGTGATAGTGCCCATGGTGAGAGTGCCCATGATGACAGGGCCCATGGTGCCATTGCCTATGGTGACAGTGCTCATGGTAACAGTGCCCAAGGTGACAGTGACCATGGTGAGAGTGCTCACACTGATGGTGCCCATGGTGACAGTGCTCATGGTGTCTGTCTACATTGTGCCAGTACCCATGGCAACAGTGCTCATGGTGACAGGGACCACAGTGAGAGAGCTCACGGTGAGAGTGCTCACGGTAATAGTGCTCATGGTGACAGTGCAAATGGTGACAATACCATGGTGACAGTACTCATGTTGAAAATACCCATGGTGGCAGTTCTCATAGCGACAGATCTCATGGTGACATTGCTCATAATAGCAGTGCCCAGGTGCCAGTGCTCGTGGTGATGGTGCTAATGGTGACAGTGCTCTTGGTGGCAGTTCCCATCGGGACAATACTGATGGTGACACTGTGCATTGTTACAGTGCCCATGGTAACCGTGTTCACGGTGATAGTGCACATCGTGACAGTGCCCATGGTGGTAGTTCACCTGGTGACAGTGCTAAATAGTGACAGTGCACATGCTGACAGTGCTCACGGTGATAGTGCCCATGGTGACAGTGCACACGGTCATAATGGGCATTGTTACAGAGTTCATGGTGACAGCACACGGTGGCAGTGGCCATGGAGACAGTGCCCACAATGACAGTGCCCATGGTGACAGTGCCGACAGTGACAATGCCCATGGTGACACTTCTCATGGTGACAGTGCCCATGGGGACAGTTAGCATGGTGAGATTTCTAATGGTGATAGTGCCCGTTGTGCCAGTGCTCACAGTAACAATGCCCATGGGGCCAGTGCCCATAGAGTCATTCCGCACGGTCACATTTCTCACGGTGAAAGTGCCTATGGTGATATTAACCATGGTGACACTGCACATGGTGGCAGAGCAAAATGGTGACAGTGCCCATGGTGACATTGCTCATGGTGACTTTGCTTACGGTGATAGTCCTTACAGTGACAGTACGCATGGTGACACTGCACACAGTGACAGTGTTCATGGTGAAAGTGTTCACGGTGATAGTTCCCATGGTGAGATTGTCCTGGTAACAGTGCCCATAGTCACAATTCTCATGGTGTAGTGCTCACAGTGACAGTGCCCATGGTGTCATGCCCATGGTGACAGTGCTCATGGTGACAGTGCTCATGTTGGCAGAGCCATAAATAAGAGTGCTCATTGTGGCAGTGCTCATGGTGTCCGTGCTCATGGTGACAGTGCCCATGATTACAGTGTTTATGGTGATAGATGTCACGGTGTCAGTGCCCACGCGGAGAGTGCCAAGGCTGACAAAGCCCAGGGTGATACTTCCCATTGTGACAGTGCCCACGGTGACAGTGCCCATGGTGACAGGACCCAGTGTGACAAGGCGCATGGTGACAGTGCTCACGGTGACAGTGCCCATGGTGACAGTGCTGATGGTGAGAGTGCCAATAGTGACAGTGCTCATGGTGAAACTGCCCACAGAGACATCGCCCATGGTGATAGTGTTCATGGTGACAACCCCACGGTGACAGTGCCAATGTTGATAGTCCCAGTGGTGACAGGTCTTACACTGAATGTGACCATGGTGTCTGTGCTCATGGTGACAGTGCTCAAGGTTATAGTCTCCATGTTGACAGTGCCGATGGTGACAATTCTCACGGTGACAGGGCCTATGGTGAAAATTCTCATAGTGACAGTGTTCACGGTGACAGTGCCCATGGTGCTATTACCCATGGTGACAGTTCTCATAGTGAAACTGCCCATGTTGACACTGCCCATGGTGGCAGTGCAAAATGGTGACAGTGCCCATGGTGATATTGCTCATGGTGACATTGCTTATGGTGATAGTGTGTATGGTGAAACTGCACACAGTGACATTGCTCATGGTGACAGTGTTCATGGCGTTAGTTCCTATGGTGAATGTGACCATGGGGACAGTGCCCATAGTCACAATTCTCATGGGGTAGTGCTCACGGTGACAGTGCCCATGGTGACAATACACAGGGTGACAGTATTCATGGTGACATTGCTCATGGTGAGAGTGCCCATGTTCACAACTGTCACGGTGATAGTTCCCATGGTGACAATACCCAGGGTAACAGAGCTGATGTTAAAAGTGTTCACGGTGACAGTGCCCATGGTGACAGTACCTAAGGTGACAATTCCCATGGTGAGACTGCTCATAGACAGTGCCCATGGTGACAATACCCAGCGTGTCCTGTCCATGGTGACAGTGATCATGGTGACACATCTCATGAGGACAGTGCCATAAGTGACAGTGCTCATGGTGACAGTGCCCATGGTGACAGTGCCTATGGTGATAGATATCATGGTGGCTGTGCCCAGGGAGACATTGCCCACGCTGACAAGACCCATGGTGATACTTCCCATTGTGACAGTGCCATCGGTGGCAGAGCCCATGGTGACAGTGCCCAAGATCACAGAGCCCATGGTGAGAGTGCTAACGGTGACTGTGCCCATGGTGACAGCACCCAGTGTGAAAATGCCCATTGTGACAGTGCTCACGGTGACCATGCCAATGGTGATAGTGCCAATAGTGAGAGTGCTCACGGTGACACTGCCCATGGACACACTGCCCATTGTGATAGTGCCCATCATGACAACCCCTCGGAGGCAGTGCCAATGGTGAGAGTCCCCGTGGTGACAGTTCTCATGGTGAAAGTGATCCTTTTGAAATTGCTCATGGTGACAGTGCTCATGGTGACAGTGCTCAAGGTGATAGTCTCCATGTTGACAGTGTGCATGGTGACTGTTCTCACGGTGACAGTGCCTATGGTGATTATGCTCTTAGTGACAGTGCTCATGGTGACAGTGCCCATGGTGACAGTGACCACGGTGACTGTTCTCACCGTGGTAGTGCCCATGGTGACAGTGTTCATGATGACAGTCCGCATTAAGGCTGTGCCCGTGGTGACATTGCTAATGGTGATAATTCTCACGGTGATAGTACGCACGTTGAAAATGACAAAGGTGACAACACCCAGGTGATAATAATCATGGTGAAAGTGCCCATGGTGGCAGTTCTCATACTGACAGTTCTTGTGACAGTGCTCATGGTGGCAGTGCTCGTGGTGACAGTGCTCTTGGTGACAGTGCTCATGGTGGCAGTGCCCATGGTGAGACTACCGATGGTGACCCTGCCCATGGTGACAGTGCACATGGTCATGGTGCCTCTGGTGGCAGTGCAATATAGTGAGAATGCCCATGATGATATTGCTCATGGTGATAGTGCCCATGGTGAGAGTGCCCATGGTTCCAGTGCTCATGGTGACAGTGCCCATTGTGACAGTGCCCTTGGTGACAGTGCACACCATGAGAGTGCCCATGGTGTCTGTGCCCATGGTGACAGTTCTTATCATGAGAGTGTTCACGGTAGCAGTGTTCATGGTAATAGTGCTCACGGAGGCATTGCCCACAATGAGAGTGCCCACGGTGAGAATACTGACTGTGACAGTGCCCATGATGACTTTTCTCTCTGTGACAGTGCCCTTGGGGACAGTTAGCACGGTGAGATTTCTCACAGTGATAGTGCACATTGTTTCAGTGCTCATAGTGACAAGACCCTAGGCGCCAGTGCCCATCATGGCATTGCTCATGGTGATATTTCTCACGGTGACAGTGCCCATGGTGATATTACCCATGGTGACAGTACTCAGTGATCAAGTGCTCATGGTGACATGGCATAAGGTGATAATGCTCACGGTGGCAGTGCAAAATGGTGACAGTGCCCATGGGGACATTGCTCATAGTGACTTTGCTTACAGTGATAGTCCTTACGGTGACACTGTGCATAGTGACACTGCACACAGTTGCAGTGTTCATGGTGACAGTGTTCACGGTGATACTTTCCATGGTGATAGTGCCCATGGTGACACTGCACATGGTGGCAGTGAAAAATGGTGACAGTGCCCCTGTTGTCAGTTCTCATGGTGACTGTGCACATGGTGACAACCCGTGCAGACTGTACTCATGGTGACAGTACTCACGGTGACAGTTCCCATGTTTGCAGTATCCATGGTGACAGTGCTCACAGTGATAGTGCCCATGGTGAGAGTGCCCATGATGACAGGGCCCATGGTGCCATTGCCTATGGTGACAGTGCTCATGGTAACAGTGCCCAAGGTGACAGTGACCATGGTGAGAGTGCTCACACTGATGGTGCCCATGGTGACAGTGCTCATGGTGTCTGTCTACATTGTGCCAGTACCCATGGCAACAGTGCTCATGGTGACAGGGACCACAGTGAGAGAGCTCACGGTGAGAGTGCTCACGGTAATAGTGCTCATGGTGACAGTGCAAATGGTGACAATACCATGGTGACAGTACTCATGTTGAAAATACCCATGGTGGCAGTTCTCATAGCGACAGATCTCATGGTGACATTGCTCATAATAGCAGTGCCCAGGTGCCAGTGCTCGTGGTGACGGTGCTAATGGTGACAGTGCTCTTGGTGGCAGTTCCCATCGGGACAATACTGATGGTGACACTGTGCATTGTTACAGTGCCCATGGTAACCGTGTTCACGGTGATAGTGCACATCGTGACAGTGCCCATGGTGGTAGTTCACCTGGTGACAGTGCTAAATAGTTACAGTGCACATGCTGACAGTGCTCACGGTGATAGTGCCCATGGTGACAGTGCACACGGTCATAATGGGCATTGTTACAGAGTTCATGGTGACAGCACACGGTGGCAGTGGCCATGGAGACAGTGCCCACAATGACAGTGCCCATGGTGACAGTGCCAACAGTGACAGTGCCCATGGTGACACTTCTCATGGTGACAGTGCCCATGGGGACAGTTAGCATGGTGAGATTTCTAACGGTGATAGTGCCCGTTGTGCCAGTGCTCACAGTAACAATGCCCATGGGGCCAGTGCCCATAGAGTCATTCCGCATGGTCACATTTCTCACGGTGAAAGTGCCTATGGTGATCTTAACCATGGTGACACTGCACATGGTGGCAGAGCAAAATGGCGACATTGCCCATGGTGACATTGCTCATGGTGACTTTGCTTACAGTGATAGTCCTTACAGTGACAGTACGCATGGTGACACTGCACACAGTGACAGTGTTCATGGTGAAAGTGTTCACGGTGATAGTTCCCATGGTGAGATTGTCCTGGTAACAGTGCCCATAGTCACAATTCTCATGGTGTAGTGCTCACAGTGACAGTGCCCATGGTGTCATGCCCATGGTGACAGTGCTCATGGTGACAGTGCTCATGTTGGCAGAGCCATAAATAAGAGTGCTCATTGTGGCAGTGCTCATGGTGTCCGTGCTCATGGTGACAGTGCCCATGATTACAGTGTTTATGGTGATAGATGTCACGGTGTCAGTGCCCACGCGGAGAGTGCCAAGGCTGACAAAGCCCAGGGTGATACTTCCCATTGGGACAGTGCCCACGGTGACAGTGCCCATGGTGACAGCACCCAGTGTGACAAGGCGCATGGTGACAGTGCTCACGGTGACAGTGCCCATGGTGACAGTGCCGATGGTGAGAGTGCCAATAGTGACAGTGCTCATGGTGAAACTGCCCACAGAGACATCGCCCATGGTGATAGTGTTCATGGTGACAACCCCACGGTGACAGTGCCAATGTTGATAGTCCCAGTGGTGACAGGTCTTACATTGAATGTGACCATGGTGTCTGTGCTCATGGTGACAGTGCTCAAGGTTATAGTCTCCATGTTGACAGTGCCGATGGTGACAATTCTCACGGTGACAGGGCCTATGGTGAAAATTCTCATAGTGACAGTGTTCACGGTGACAGTGCCCATGGTGCTATTGCCCATGGTGACAGTTCTCATAGTGAAACTGCCCATGTTGACACTGCCCATGGTGGCAGTGCAAAATGGTGACAGTGCCCATGGTGATATTGCTCATGGTGACATTGCTTATGGTGATAGTGTGTATGGTGAAACTGCACACAGTGACATTGCTCATGGTGACAGTGTTCATGGCGTTAGTTCCTATGGTGAATGTGACCATGGGGACAGTGCCCATAGTCACAATTCTCATGGTGTAGTGCTCACGGTGACAGTGCCCATGGTGACAATACACAGGGTGACAGTATTCATGGTGACATTGCTCATGGTGAGAGTGCCCATGTTCACAACTGTCACGGTGATAGTTCCCATGGTGACAATACCCAGGGTAACAGAGCTGATGGTAAAAGTGTTCACGGTGACAGTGCCCATGGTGACAGTACCTAAGGTGACAATTCCCATGGTGAGACTGCTCATAGACAGTGCCCATGGTGACAATACCCAGCGTGTCCTGTCCATGGTGACAGTGATCATGGTGACACATCTCATGAGGACAGTGCCATAAGTGACAGTGCTCATTGTGGCAGTGCTCATGGTGACAGTGCCCATGGTGACAGTGCCTATGGTGATAGATATCATGGTGGCTGTGCCCAGGGAGACATTGCCCACGCTGACAAGACCCATGGTGATACTTCCCATTGTGACAGTGCCATCGGTGGCAGAGCCCATGGTGACAGTGCCCAAGATCACAGAGCCCATGGTGAGAGTGCTAACGGTGACTGTGCCCATGGTGGCAGCACCCAGTGTGAAAATGCCCATTGTGACAGTGCTCACGGTGACCATGCCAATGGTGATAGTGCCAATAGTGAGAGTGCTCACGGTGACACTGCCCATGGACACACTGCCCATTGTGATAGTGCCCATCATGACAACCCCTCGGAGGCAGTGCCAATGGTGAGAGTCCCCGTGGTGACAGTTCTCATGGTGAAAGTGATCCTTTTGAAATTGCTCATGGTGACAGTGCTCATGGTGACAGTGCTCAAGGTGATAGTCTCCATGTTGACAGTGTGCATGGTGACTGTTCTCACGGTGACAGTGCCTATGGTGATTATGCTCTTAGTGACAGTGCTCATGGTGACAGTGCCCATGGTGACAGTGACCACGGTGACTGTTCTCACCGTGGTAGTGCCCATGGTGACAGTGTTCATGATGACAGTCCGCATTAAGGCTGTGCCCGTGGTGACATTGCTAATGGTGATAATTCTCACGGTGATAGTACGCACGTTGAAAATGACAAAGGTGGCAACACCCAGGTGATAATAATCATGGTGAAAGTGCCCATGGTGGCAGTTCTCATACTGACAGTTCTTGTGACAGTGCTCATGGTGGCAGTGCTCGTGGTGACAGTGCTCTTGGTGACAGTGCTCATGGTGGCAGTGCCCATGGTGAGACTACCGATGGTGACCCTGCCCATGGTGACAGTGCACATGGTCATGGTGCCTCTGGTGGCAGTGCAATATAGTGAGAATGCCCATGATGATATTGCTCATGGTGATAGTGCCCATGGTGAGAGTGCCCATGGTTCCAGTGCTCATGGTGACAGTGCCCATTGTGACAGTGCCCTTGGTGACAGTGCACACCATGAGAGTGCCCATGGTGTCTGTGCCCATGGTGACAGTTCTTATCATGAGAGTGTTCACGGTAGCAGTGTTCATGGTAATAGTGCTCACGGAGGCATTGCCCACAATGAGAGTGCCCACGGTGAGAATACTGACTGTGACAGTGCCCATGATGACTTTTCTCTCTGTGACAGTGCCCTTGGGGACATAGCACGGTGAGATTTCTCACAGTGATAGTGCACATTGTTTCAGTGCTCATAGTGACAAGACCCTAGGCGCCAGTGCCCATCATGGCATTGCTCACGGTGATATTTCTCACGGTGACAGTGCCCATGGTGATATTACCCATGGTGACAGTACTCAGTGATCAAGTGCTCATGGTGACATGGCATAAGGTGATAATGCTCACGGTGGCAGTGCAAAATGGTGACAGTGCCCATGGGGACATTGCTTAATGTGATAGTCCTTGTGGTGACATTGTGCATGGTGACATTGCCCACCATGACAGTGCTCTTGTTGACAGTGCTCATGGTGATAGTGCCAATGTTGGAAGTGCCCATCGTGAAAGTGTCCATGGTGACAGTTCTTATGATGAGAGTGGTCAGAGTGGCAGTGCTCATGGTGAAAGTGCCCATGGTGACACAGCCCACGGTGACAGTGTCCATAGTTATAGTGTCCATGGTGACAGTACTAACAGTGAAATTGTCCATGGGGACACTGCCCATGGTGAAAGTGCCCATGGTCACAACACTCATGGTGATAGTGCTCACGGTGAGAGTGGCCATGGTGACAGTGACCACGGTGACAGTTCTAATGGTGATACTGCCCATGATGACAGTGCTCATGGTGACAGTCCACATTGTACCAGTGCCCAAGGTGACAGTGCTCATGGTGACAGTGCCCAAAGTCACAATACCCATGGTGACAGTGCCCAGGCTGACAGTTCTCAAGGTGATAGTGCCCATGGTGACAGTGCACATGGTGATACAGAGAATGGGGACAGTGCTTATGGTGACAGTGGTCATGGTTGCAGTACCCATGGTGATAGTGCTGAAACTGACAGTGCCCTTGGGGATAGTGCCCATGGTGAGTGTGCTCGTGTTAATTGTGTCCATGGTGGCAGTTCCCATTGTGAAAGTGCTCATGATGACAGTGCCCATGTGGGTAGTTCCCATGGTGACAGTGCTCATGGTGATAGTGACCATGTTAACAGTGCACATGGTGGCTGTGCCCTTGGTGACAGTGCCCATGATGACAGTATTCATGGTGACAGTGCTCACGGTGATAAGGCCAATGTGGCAGTGCACATGGTGGTAGTGCACATGGTGGCAGTGAAAAATGGGGACAGTTCCCATGCTGACAGTTCTCATTGTGACAATGCACACGGTCACAACCGATGCTGACACTGCTCATGGTAGCTATACCCTTGGTGACAGTGCTCAGAGTGATAGTGCCCATGGTGGCAGTGTCCATGGTGACACTGCCCATGGTGACAATGCCCATGATGACAGTGCCCATGGAGTCAGTGCCCACGGAGCCATTGCCTATGGTAACAGTGCTCACAGTGACAGTACCCATGGTAACAGTGACCATGGTGAGAGTGCTCATGGTGATAGTGTCTATGGTGACAGATCACACTGTGACAGTCCGCATTGTGCCAGTACCAATAGTGACAGTGCCCATGGTGACATTGACCACGGTGAGAGTGATCACGGTGCTAGTGCTCACAGTAATAGTGCTCATGGTGACAGTGCCGACAGTGAAGGTGCTCACGGTGACAGTGCCTCTGGTGATAGTGCCCATGGTGAGAGTCCGCCCATTGATAGTGCCCATGGTGGCAGTTCCCATTGTGAAAATGCTCATGATGACATTGCCCATGTTGGTAGTCCCCATGGTGACAGTGCTCACGGTGATAGTGACCTTGGTAACTGTGCACATGGTGGCCGTGCCCTTGGTGACAGTGCCAATGATGACAGTACTCATGGTGACAGTTCTCACGGTGATAGTGCCCATGGTGATATTGCACATGGTGGCAGTGAAAAATGGTGACAGTGCCCATGTTGACAGTTCTCATGGTGACAGTGCACACGGTGACAACCCATGCAGACAGTACTCACGGTGACAGTTCTCATGGTTGCAGTACCCATGGTGACAGTGCTCACAGTGATACTGCCCATGGTGGCAGTGCCCATGGTGACAGTGCCCATGGTGACACTGCCCATGATGACAGTGCCCATGGTGAAAGTTCCCACGGCGCCATTGCCTATGGTGACAGTGCTCATGGTAACAGTGCCCATGGTGACAGTGACCATGGTGAGAGTGCTCACACTGATAGTGCCCATGGTGACAGGGCTCATGGTGCCAGTCCGCATTGTGCCAGTACCCATGGCGACAGTGCTCATGGTGACACTGACCACAGTGAGAGTGCTCACTGTGATAGAGCTCATGGTAATAGTGCTCATGGTTACAGTGCAAAGGGTGACAATACCCATGGTGACAGTACTCATGTTGAAAATACCCATGGTGGCAGTTCTCATGGTGACAGTGCTCATAATAGCAGTGCCCAAGGTGGCAGTCCTCGTGGTGACAGTGCTAATGGTGACAGTGCTCTTGGTGGCAGTTCCCATGGGGACAGTACCGATGGTGACCCTGTGCATTGTTACAGTGCCCATGGTAACCGTGCTCACGGTGGTAGTGCACATCGTGACAGTGCCCATGGTGGCAGTTCACCTGGTGACAGTGCTAAATCGTGACAGTGCACATGCTGACAGTGCTCACGGTGATAGTGCCCATGGTGACAGTGCCCACGGTGATAATGGGTATTATTACAGTGTTCATCTTGACAGAGCCCAAGGTGGCAGTGGCCATGGTGACAGTGCCCACAATGACAGTGCCCATGGTAACAGTGCCGACAGTGACAGTGCCCATGGTGACACTTCTCACAGTGAATGTGCCCATGGGGACAGTTACCATGATGAGATTTCTCACGGTGATAGTGCCCGTTGTGACAGTGCTCACACTGACAATGCCCATGGTGCCACTGCCCATAGAGACATTCCGCACGGTCACTTTTCTCACGGTGAAAGTACCTATGGTGACACTGCACCTGGTGGCAGTGCAAAATGGTGACAGTGCCCATGGTGACATTGCTCATAGTGACTTTGCTTACAGTGATAGTCCTTACGGTGACAGTGTGCATGGTGACACTGCACACAGTTGCAGTGTTCATGGTGACAGTGTTCACGGTGATACTTTCCATGGTGATAGTGCCCATGGTGACACTGCACATGGTGGCAGTGAAAAATGGTGACAGTGCCCCTGTTGTCAGTTCTCATGGTGACCGTGCACATGGTGACAACCCGTGCAGACTGTACTCATGGTGACAGTACTCACGGTGACAGTTCTCATGTTTGCAGTATCCATGGTGACAGTGCTCACAGTGATAGTGCCCATGGTGAGAGTGCCCATGATGACAGGGCCCATGGTGCCATTGCCTATGGTGACAGTGCTCATGGTAACAGTGCCCAAGGTGACAGTGACCATGGTGAGAGTGCTCACACTGATGGTGCCCATGGTGACAGTGCTCATGGTGTCTGTCTACATTGTGCCAGTACCCATGGCAACAGTGCTCATGGTGACAGGGACCACAGTGAGAGAGCTCACGGTGAGAGTGCTCACGGTAATAGTGCTCATGGTGACAGTGCAAATGGTGACAATACCATGGTGACAGTACTCATGTTGAAAATACCCATGGTGGCAGTTCTCATAGCGACAGATCTCATGGTGACATTGCTCATAATAGCAGTGCCCAGGTGCCAGTGCTCGTGGTGACGGTGCTAATGGTGACAGTGCTCTTGGTGGCAGTTCCCATCGGGACAATACTGATGGTGACACTGTGCATTGTTACAGTGCCCATGGTAACCGTGTTCACGGTGATAGTGCACATCGTGACAGTGCCCATGGTGGTAGTTCACCTGGTGACAGTGCTAAATAGTGACAGTGCACATGCTGACAGTGCTCACGGTGATAGTGCCCATGGTGACAGTGCACACGGTCATAATGGGCATTGTTACAGAGTTCATGGTGACAGCACACGGTGGCAGTGGCCATGGAGACAGTGCCCACAATGACAGTGCCCATGGTGACAGTGCCGACAGTGACAGTGCCCATGGTGACACTTCTCATGGTGACAGTGCCCATGGGGACAGTTAGCATGGTGAGATTTCTAACGGTGATAGTGCCCGTTGTGCCAGTGCTCACAGTAACAATGCCCATGGGGCCAGTGCCCATAGAGTCATTCCGCACGGTCACATTTCTCACGGTGAAAGTGCCTATGGTGATATTAACCATGGTGACACTGCACATGGTGGCAGAGCAAAATGGTGACAGTGCCCATGGTGACATTGCTCATGGTGACTTTGCTTACGGTGATAGTCCTTACAGTGACAGTACGCATGGTGACACTGCACACAGTGACAGTGTTCATGGTGAAAGTGTTCACGGTGATAGTTCCCATGGTGAGATTGTCCTGGTAACAGTGCCCATAGTCACAATTCTCATGGTGTAGTGCTCACAGTGACAGTGCCCATGGTGTCATGCCCATGGTGACAGTGCTCATGGTGACAGTGCTCATGTTGGCAGAGCCATAAATAAGAGTGCTCATTGTGGCAGTGCTCATGGTGTCTGTGCTCATGGTGACAGTGCCCATGATTACAGTGTTTATGGTGATAGATGTCACGGTGTCAGTGCCCACGCGGAGAGTGCCAAGGCTGACAAAGCCCAGGGTGATACTTCCCATTGTGACAGTGCCCACGGTGACAGTGCCCATGGTGACAGCACCCAGTGTGACAAGGCGCATGGTGACAGTGCTCACGGTGACAGTGCCCATGGTGACAGTGCCGATGGTGAGAGTGCCAATAGTGACAGTGCTCATGGTGAAACTGCCCACAGAGACATCGCCCATGGTGATAGTGTTCATGGTGACAACCCCACGGTGACAGTGCCAATGTTGATAGTCCCAGTGGTGACAGGTCTTACATTGAATGTGACCATGGTGTCTGTGCTCATGGTGACAGTGCTCAAGGTTAGAGTCTCCATGTTGACAGTGCCGATGGTGACAATTCTCACGGTGACAGGGCCTGTGGTGAAAATTCTCATAGTGACAGTGTTCACGGTGACAGTGCCCATGGTGCTATTACCCATGGTGACAGTTCTCATAGTGAAACTGCCCATGTTGACACTGCCCATGGTGGCAGTGCAAAATGGTGACAGTGCCCATGGTGATATTGCTCATGGTGACATTGCTTATGGTGATAGTGTGTATGGTGAAACTGCACACAGTGACATTGCTCATGGTGACAGTGTTCACGGCGTTAGTTCCTATGGTGAATGTGACCATGGGGACAGTGCCCATAGTCACAATTCTCATGGTGTAGTGCTCACGGTGACAGTGCCCATGGCGACAATACACAGGGTGACAGTATTCCTGGTGACATTGCTCATGGTGAGAGTGCCCATGTTCACAACTGTCACGGTGATAGTTCCCATGGTGACAATACCCAGGGTAACAGAGCTGATGGTAAAAGTGTTCACGGTGACAGTGCCCATGGTGACAGTACCTAAGGTGACAATTCCCATGGTGAGACTGCTCATAGACTGTGCCCATGGTGACAATACCCAGCGTGTCCTGTCCATGGTGACAGTGATCATGGTAACACATCTCATGAGGACAGTGCCATAAGTGACAGTGCTCATTGTGGCAGTGCTCATGGTGACAGTGCCCATGGTGACAGTGCCTATGGTGATAGATATCATGGTGGCTGTGCCCAGGGAGACATTGCCCACGCTGACAAGACCCATGGTGATACTTCCCATTGTGACAGTGCCATCGGTGGCAGAGCCCATGGTGACAGTGCCCAAGATCACAGAGCCCATGGTGCGAGTGCTAACGGTGACTGTGCCCATGGTGACAGCACCCAGTGTGACAATGCCCATTGTGACAGTGCTCACGGTGACCATGCCAATGGTGATAGTGCCAATAGTGAGAGTGCTCACGGTGACACTGCCCATGGACACACTGCCCATTGTGATAGTGCCCATCATGACAACCCCTCGGAGGCAGTGCCAATGGTGAGAGTCCCCGTGGTGACAGTTCTCATGGTGAAAGTGATCCTTTTGAAATTGCTCATGGTGACAGTGCTCATGGTGACAGTGCTCAAGGTGATAGTCTCCATGTTGACAGTGTGCATGGTGACTGTTCTCACGGTGACAGTGCCTATGGTGATTATGCTCTTAGTGACAGTGCTCATGGTGACAGTGCCCATGGTGACAGTGACCACGGTGACTGTTCTCACCGTGGTAGTGCCCATGGTGACAGTGTTCATGATGACAGTCCGCATTAAGGCTGTGCCCGTGGTGACATTGCTAATGGTGATAATTCTCACGGTGATAGTACGCACGTTGAAAATGACAAAGGTGACAACACCCAGGTGATAATAATCATGGTGAAAGTGCCCATGGTGGCAGTTCTCATACTGACAGTTCTTGTGACAGTGCTCATGGTGGCAGTGCTCGTGGTGACAGTGCTCTTGGTGACAGTGCTCATGGTGGCAGTGCCCATGGTGAGACTACCGATGGTGACCCTGCCCATGGTGACAGTGCACATGGTCATGGTGCCTCTGGTGGCAGTGCAATATAGTGAGAATGCCCATGATGATATTGCTCATGGTGATAGTGCCCATGGTGAGAGTGCCCATGGTTCCAGTGCTCATGGTGACAGTGCCCATTGTGACAGTGCCCTTGGTGACAGTGCACACCATGAGAGTGCCCATGGTGTCTGTGCCCATGGTGACAGTTCTTATCATGAGAGTGTTCACGGTAGCAGTGTTCATGGTAATAGTGCTCACGGAGGCATTGCCCACAATGAGAGTGCCCACGGTGAGAATACTGACTGTGACAGTGCCCATGATGACTTTTCTCTCTGTGACAGTGCCCTTGGGGACAGTTAGCACAGTGAGATTTCTCACAGTGATAGTGCACATTGTTTCAGTGCTCATAGTGACAAGACCCTAGGCGCCAGTGCCCATCATGGCATTGCTCACGGTGATATTTCTCACGGTGACAGTGCCCATGGTGATATTACCCATGGTGACAGTACTCAGTGATCAAGTGCTCATGGTGACATGGCATAAGGTGATAATGCTCACGGTGGCAGTGCAAAATGGTGACAGTGCCCATGGGGACATTGCTTAATGTGATAGTCCTTGTGGTGACATTGTGCATGGTGACATTGCCCACCATGACAGTGCTCTTGTTGACAGTGCTCATGGTGATAGTGCCAATGTTGGAAGTGCCCATCGTGAAAGTGTCCATGGTGACAGTTCTTATGATGAGAGTGGTCAGAGTGGCAGTGCTCATGGTGAAAGTGCCCATGGTGACAGAGCCCACGGTGACAGTGTCCATAGTTATAGTGTCCATGGTGACAGTACTAACAGTGAAATTGTCCATGGGGACACTGCCCATGGTGAAAGTGCCCATGGTCACAACACTCACGGTGATAGTGCTCACGGTGAGAGTGGCCATGGTGACAGTGACCACGGTGACAGTTCTAATGGTGATACTGCCCATGATGACAGTGCTCATGGTGACAGTCCACATTGTACCAGTGCCCAAGGTGACAGTGCTCATGGTGACAGTGCCCAAAGTCACAATACCCATGGTGACAGTGCCCAGGCTGACAGTTCTCAAGGTGATAGTGCCCATGGTGACAGTGCCCATGGTGATACAGAGAATGGGGACAGTGCTTATGGTGACAGTGGTCATGGTTGCAGTACCCATGGTGATAGTGCTGAAACTGACAGTGCCCTTGGGGATAGTGCCCATGGTGAGTGTGCTCGTGTTAATTGTGTCCATGGTGGCAGTTCCCATTGTGAAAGTGCTCATGATGACAGTGCCCATGTGGGTAGTTCCCATGGTGACAGTGCTCATGGTGATAGTGACCATGTTAAGAGTGCACATGGTGGCTGTGCCCTTGGTGACAGTGCCCATGATGACAGTATTCATGGTGACAGTGCTCACGGTGATAATGCCCATGGTGGCAGTGCACATGGTGGTAGTGCACATGGTGGCAGTGAAAAATGGGGACAGTTCCCATGCTGACAGTTCTCATTGTGACAATGCACACAGTCACAACCGATGCTGACACTGCTCATGGTAGCTGTACCCTTGGTGACAGTGCTCAGAGTGATAGTGCCCATGGTGGCAGTGTCCATGGTGACACTGCCCATGGTGACAATGCCCATGATGACAGTGCCCATGGAGTCAGTGCCCACGGAGCCATTGCCTATGGTAACAGTGCTCACAGTGACAGTACCCATGGTAACAGTGACCATGGTGAGAGTGCTCATGGTGATAGTGTCTATGGTGACAGATCACACTGTGACAGTCCGCATTGTGCCAGTACCAATAGTGACAGTACCCATGGTGACATTGACCACGGTGAGAGTGATCACGGTGCTAGTGCTCACAGTAATAGTGCTCATGGTGACAGTGCCGACAGTGAAGGTGCTCACGGTGACAGTGCCTCTGGTGATAGTGCCCATGGTGAGAGTCCGCCCATTGATAGTGTCCATGGTGGCAGTTCCCATTGTGAAAATGCTCATGATGACATTGCCCATGTTGGTAGTCCCCATGGTGACAGTGCTCACGGTGATAGTGACCTTGGTAACTGTGCACATGGTGGCCGTGCCCTTGGTGACAGTGCCAATGATGACAGTACTCATGGTGACAGTTCTCACGGTGATAGTGCCCATGGTGATATTGCACATGGTGGCAGTGAAAAATGGTGACAGTGCCCATGTTGACAGTTCTCATGGTGACAGTGCACACGGTGACAACCCATGCAGACAGTACTCACGGTGACAGTTCTCATGGTTGCAGTACCCATGGTGACAGTGCTCACAGTGATACTGCCCATGGTGGCAGTGCCCATGGTGACACTGCCCATGATGACAGTGCCCATGGTGAAAGTTCCCACGGCGCCATTGCCTATGGTGACAGTGCTCATGGTAACAGTGCCCATGGTGACAGTGGCCATGGTGAGAGTGCTCACACTGATAGTGCCCATGGTGACAGGGCTCATGGTGCCAGTCCGCATTGTGCCAGTACCCATGGCGACAGTGCTCATGGTGACACTGACCACAGTGAGAGTGCTCACTGTGATAGAGCTCACGGTAATAGTGCTCATGGTGACAGTGCAAATGGTGACAATACCCATGGTGACAGTACTCATGTTGAAAATACCCATGGTGGCAGTTATCATGGTGACAGTGCTCATAATAGCAGTGCCCAAGGTGGCAGTCCTCGTGGTGACAGTGCTAATGGTGACAGTGCTCTTGGTGGCAGTTCCCATGGGGACATTACCGATGGTGACCCTGTGCATTGTTACAGTGCCCATGGTAACCGTGCTCACGGTGGTAGTGCACATCGTGACAGTGCCCATGGTGGCAGTTCACCTGGTGACAGTGCTAAATCGTGACAGTGCACATGCTGACAGTGCTCACGGTGATAGTGCCCATGGTGACAGTGCCCACGGTGATAATGGGTATTATTACAGTGTTCATCTTGACAGAGCCCAAGTTGGCAGTGGCCATGGTGACAGTGCCCACAATGACAGTGCCCATGGTAACAGTGCCGACAGTGACAGTGCCCATGGTGACACTTCTCACAGTGAATGTGCCCATGGGGACAGTTACCATGATGAGATTTCTCACGGTGATAGTGCCCGTTGTGACAGTGCTCACACTGACAATGCCCATGGTGCCACTGCCCATAGAGACATTCCGCACGGTCACTTTTCTCACGGTGAAAGTACCTATGGTGACACTGCACCTGGTGGCAGTGCAAAATGGTGACAGTGCCCATGGTGACATTGCTCATAGTGACTTTGCTTACAGTGATAGTCCTTACGGTGACAGTGTGCACAGTGACACTGCACACAGTTGCAGTGTTCATGGTGACAGTGTTCACGGTGATACTTTCCATGGTGATAGTGCCCATGGTGACACTGCACATGGTGGCAGTGAAAAATGGTGACAGTGCCCCTGTTGTCAGTTCTCATGGTGACCGTGCACATGGTGACAACCCGTGCAGACTGTACTCATGGTGACAGTACTCACGGTGACAGTTCTCATGTTTGCAGTATCCATGGTGACAGTGCTCACAGTGATAGTGCCCATGGTGAGAGTGCCCATGATGACAGGGCCCATGGTGCCATTGCCTATGGTGACAGTGCTCATGGTAACAGTGCCCAAGGTGACAGTGACCATGGTGAGAGTGCTCACACTGATGGTGCCCATGGTGACAGTGCTCATGGTGTCTGTCTACATTGTGCCAGTACCCATGGCAACAGTGCTCATGGTGACAGGGACCACAGTGAGAGAGCTCACGGTGAGAGTGCTCACGGTAATAGTGCTCATGGTGACAGTGCAAATGGTGACAATACCATGGTGACAGTACTCATGTTGAAAATACCCATGGTGGCAGTTCTCATAGCGACAGATCTCATGGTGACATTGCTCATAATAGCAGTGCCCAGGTGCCAGTGCTCGTGGTGATGGTGCTAATGGTGACAGTGCTCTTGGTGGCAGTTCCCATCGGGACAATACTGATGGTGACACTGTGCATTGTTACAGTGCCCATGGTAACCGTGTTCACGGTGATAGTGCACATCGTGACAGTGCCCATGGTGGTAGTTCACCTGGTGACAGTGCTAAATAGTGACAGTGCACATGCTGACAGTGCTCACGGTGATAGTGCCCATGGTGACAGTGCACACGGTCATAATGGGCATTGTTACAGAGTTCATGGTGACAGCACACGGTGGCAGTGGCCATGGAGACAGTGCCCACAATGACAGTGCCCATGGTGACAGTGCCGACAGTGACAATGCCCATGGTGACACTTCTCATGGTGACAGTGCCCATGGGGACAGTTAGCATGGTGAGATTTCTAATGGTGATAGTGCCCGTTGTGCCAGTGCTCACAGTAACAATGCCCATGGGGCCAGTGCCCATAGAGTCATTCCGCACGGTCACATTTCTCACGGTGAAAGTGCCTATGGTGATATTAACCATGGTGACACTGCACATGGTGGCAGAGCAAAATGGTGACAGTGCCCATGGTGACATTGCTCATGGTGACTTTGCTTACGGTGATAGTCCTTACAGTGACAGTACGCATGGTGACACTGCACACAGTGACAGTGTTCATGGTGAAAGTGTTCACGGTGATAGTTCCCATGGTGAGATTGTCCTGGTAACAGTGCCCATAGTCACAATTCTCATGGTGTAGTGCTCACAGTGACAGTGCCCATGGTGTCATGCCCATGGTGACAGTGCTCATGGTGACAGTGCTCATGTTGGCAGAGCCATAAATAAGAGTGCTCATTGTGGCAGTGCTCATGGTGTCCGTGCTCATGGTGACAGTGCCCATGATTACAGTGTTTATGGTGATAGATGTCACGGTGTCAGTGCCCACGCGGAGAGTGCCAAGGCTGACAAAGCCCAGGGTGATACTTCCCATTGTGACAGTGCCCACGGTGACAGTGCCCATGGTGACAGGACCCAGTGTGACAAGGCGCATGGTGACAGTGCTCACGGTGACAGTGCCCATGGTGACAGTGCTGATGGTGAGAGTGCCAATAGTGACAGTGCTCATGGTGAAACTGCCCACAGAGACATCGCCCATGGTGATAGTGTTCATGGTGACAACCCCACGGTGACAGTGCCAATGTTGATAGTCCCAGTGGTGACAGGTCTTACACTGAATGTGACCATGGTGTCTGTGCTCATGGTGACAGTGCTCAAGGTTATAGTCTCCATGTTGACAGTGCCGATGGTGACAATTCTCACGGTGACAGGGCCTATGGTGAAAATTCTCATAGTGACAGTGTTCACGGTGACAGTGCCCATGGTGCTATTACCCATGGTGACAGTTCTCATAGTGAAACTGCCCATGTTGACACTGCCCATGGTGGCAGTGCAAAATGGTGACAGTGCCCATGGTGATATTGCTCATGGTGACATTGCTTATGGTGATAGTGTGTATGGTGAAACTGCACACAGTGACATTGCTCATGGTGACAGTGTTCATGGCGTTAGTTCCTATGGTGAATGTGACCATGGGGACAGTGCCCATAGTCACAATTCTCATGGGGTAGTGCTCACGGTGACAGTGCCCATGGTGACAATACACAGGGTGACAGTATTCATGGTGACATTGCTCATGGTGAGAGTGCCCATGTTCACAACTGTCACGGTGATAGTTCCCATGGTGACAATACCCAGGGTAACAGAGCTGATGTTAAAAGTGTTCACGGTGACAGTGCCCATGGTGACAGTACCTAAGGTGACAATTCCCATGGTGAGACTGCTCATAGACAGTGCCCATGGTGACAATACCCAGCGTGTCCTGTCCATGGTGACAGTGATCATGGTGACACATCTCATGAGGACAGTGCCATAAGTGACAGTGCTCATGGTGACAGTGCCCATGGTGACAGTGCCTATGGTGATAGATATCATGGTGGCTGTGCCCAGGGAGACATTGCCCACGCTGACAAGACCCATGGTGATACTTCCCATTGTGACAGTGCCATCGGTGGCAGAGCCCATGGTGACAGTGCCCAAGATCACAGAGCCCATGGTGAGAGTGCTAACGGTGACTGTGCCCATGGTGACAGCACCCAGTGTGAAAATGCCCATTGTGACAGTGCTCACGGTGACCATGCCAATGGTGATAGTGCCAATAGTGAGAGTGCTCACGGTGACACTGCCCATGGACACACTGCCCATTGTGATAGTGCCCATCATGACAACCCCTCGGAGGCAGTGCCAATGGTGAGAGTCCCCGTGGTGACAGTTCTCATGGTGAAAGTGATCCTTTTGAAATTGCTCATGGTGACAGTGCTCATGGTGACAGTGCTCAAGGTGATAGTCTCCATGTTGACAGTGTGCATGGTGACTGTTCTCACGGTGACAGTGCCTATGGTGATTATGCTCTTAGTGACAGTGCTCATGGTGACAGTGCCCATGGTGACAGTGACCACGGTGACTGTTCTCACCGTGGTAGTGCCCATGGTGACAGTGTTCATGATGACAGTCCGCATTAAGGCTGTGCCCGTGGTGACATTGCTAATGGTGATAATTCTCACGGTGATAGTACGCACGTTGAAAATGACAAAGGTGACAACACCCAGGTGATAATAATCATGGTGAAAGTGCCCATGGTGGCAGTTCTCATACTGACAGTTCTTGTGACAGTGCTCATGGTGGCAGTGCTCGTGGTGACAGTGCTCTTGGTGACAGTGCTCATGGTGGCAGTGCCCATGGTGAGACTACCGATGGTGACCCTGCCCATGGTGACAGTGCACATGGTCATGGTGCCTCTGGTGGCAGTGCAATATAGTGAGAATGCCCATGATGATATTGCTCATGGTGATAGTGCCCATGGTGAGAGTGCCCATGGTTCCAGTGCTCATGGTGACAGTGCCCATTGTGACAGTGCCCTTGGTGACAGTGCACACCATGAGAGTGCCCATGGTGTCTGTGCCCATGGTGACAGTTCTTATCATGAGAGTGTTCACGGTAGCAGTGTTCATGGTAATAGTGCTCACGGAGGCATTGCCCACAATGAGAGTGCCCACGGTGAGAATACTGACTGTGACAGTGCCCATGATGACTTTTCTCTCTGTGACAGTGCCCTTGGGGACAGTTAGCACGGTGAGATTTCTCACAGTGATAGTGCACATTGTTTCAGTGCTCATAGTGACAAGACCCTAGGCGCCAGTGCCCATCATGGCATTGCTCATGGTGATATTTCTCACGGTGACAGTGCCCATGGTGATATTACCCATGGTGACAGTACTCAGTGATCAAGTGCTCATGGTGACATGGCATAAGGTGATAATGCTCACGGTGGCAGTGCAAAATGGTGACAGTGCCCATGGGGACATTGCTCATAGTGACTTTGCTTACAGTGATAGTCCTTACGGTGACACTGTGCATAGTGACACTGCACACAGTTGCAGTGTTCATGGTGACAGTGTTCACGGTGATACTTTCCATGGTGATAGTGCCCATGGTGACACTGCACATGGTGGCAGTGAAAAATGGTGACAGTGCCCCTGTTGTCAGTTCTCATGGTGACTGTGCACATGGTGACAACCCGTGCAGACTGTACTCATGGTGACAGTACTCACGGTGACAGTTCCCATGTTTGCAGTATCCATGGTGACAGTGCTCACAGTGATAGTGCCCATGGTGAGAGTGCCCATGATGACAGGGCCCATGGTGCCATTGCCTATGGTGACAGTGCTCATGGTAACAGTGCCCAAGGTGACAGTGACCATGGTGAGAGTGCTCACACTGATGGTGCCCATGGTGACAGTGCTCATGGTGTCTGTCTACATTGTGCCAGTACCCATGGCAACAGTGCTCATGGTGACAGGGACCACAGTGAGAGAGCTCACGGTGAGAGTGCTCACGGTAATAGTGCTCATGGTGACAGTGCAAATGGTGACAATACCATGGTGACAGTACTCATGTTGAAAATACCCATGGTGGCAGTTCTCATAGCGACAGATCTCATGGTGACATTGCTCATAATAGCAGTGCCCAGGTGCCAGTGCTCGTGGTGACGGTGCTAATGGTGACAGTGCTCTTGGTGGCAGTTCCCATCGGGACAATACTGATGGTGACACTGTGCATTGTTACAGTGCCCATGGTAACCGTGTTCACGGTGATAGTGCACATCGTGACAGTGCCCATGGTGGTAGTTCACCTGGTGACAGTGCTAAATAGTTACAGTGCACATGCTGACAGTGCTCACGGTGATAGTGCCCATGGTGACAGTGCACACGGTCATAATGGGCATTGTTACAGAGTTCATGGTGACAGCACACGGTGGCAGTGGCCATGGAGACAGTGCCCACAATGACAGTGCCCATGGTGACAGTGCCAACAGTGACAGTGCCCATGGTGACACTTCTCATGGTGACAGTGCCCATGGGGACAGTTAGCATGGTGAGATTTCTAACGGTGATAGTGCCCGTTGTGCCAGTGCTCACAGTAACAATGCCCATGGGGCCAGTGCCCATAGAGTCATTCCGCATGGTCACATTTCTCACGGTGAAAGTGCCTATGGTGATCTTAACCATGGTGACACTGCACATGGTGGCAGAGCAAAATGGCGACATTGCCCATGGTGACATTGCTCATGGTGACTTTGCTTACAGTGATAGTCCTTACAGTGACAGTACGCATGGTGACACTGCACACAGTGACAGTGTTCATGGTGAAAGTGTTCACGGTGATAGTTCCCATGGTGAGATTGTCCTGGTAACAGTGCCCATAGTCACAATTCTCATGGTGTAGTGCTCACAGTGACAGTGCCCATGGTGTCATGCCCATGGTGACAGTGCTCATGGTGACAGTGCTCATGTTGGCAGAGCCATAAATAAGAGTGCTCATTGTGGCAGTGCTCATGGTGTCCGTGCTCATGGTGACAGTGCCCATGATTACAGTGTTTATGGTGATAGATGTCACGGTGTCAGTGCCCACGCGGAGAGTGCCAAGGCTGACAAAGCCCAGGGTGATACTTCCCATTGGGACAGTGCCCACGGTGACAGTGCCCATGGTGACAGCACCCAGTGTGACAAGGCGCATGGTGACAGTGCTCACGGTGACAGTGCCCATGGTGACAGTGCCGATGGTGAGAGTGCCAATAGTGACAGTGCTCATGGTGAAACTGCCCACAGAGACATCGCCCATGGTGATAGTGTTCATGGTGACAACCCCACGGTGACAGTGCCAATGTTGATAGTCCCAGTGGTGACAGGTCTTACATTGAATGTGACCATGGTGTCTGTGCTCATGGTGACAGTGCTCAAGGTTATAGTCTCCATGTTGACAGTGCCGATGGTGACAATTCTCACGGTGACAGGGCCTATGGTGAAAATTCTCATAGTGACAGTGTTCACGGTGACAGTGCCCATGGTGCTATTGCCCATGGTGACAGTTCTCATAGTGAAACTGCCCATGTTGACACTGCCCATGGTGGCAGTGCAAAATGGTGACAGTGCCCATGGTGATATTGCTCATGGTGACATTGCTTATGGTGATAGTGTGTATGGTGAAACTGCACACAGTGACATTGCTCATGGTGACAGTGTTCATGGCGTTAGTTCCTATGGTGAATGTGACCATGGGGACAGTGCCCATAGTCACAATTCTCATGGTGTAGTGCTCACGGTGACAGTGCCCATGGTGACAATACACAGGGTGACAGTATTCATGGTGACATTGCTCATGGTGAGAGTGCCCATGTTCACAACTGTCACGGTGATAGTTCCCATGGTGACAATACCCAGGGTAACAGAGCTGATGGTAAAAGTGTTCACGGTGACAGTGCCCATGGTGACAGTACCTAAGGTGACAATTCCCATGGTGAGACTGCTCATAGACAGTGCCCATGGTGACAATACCCAGCGTGTCCTGTCCATGGTGACAGTGATCATGGTGACACATCTCATGAGGACAGTGCCATAAGTGACAGTGCTCATTGTGGCAGTGCTCATGGTGACAGTGCCCATGGTGACAGTGCCTATGGTGATAGATATCATGGTGGCTGTGCCCAGGGAGACATTGCCCACGCTGACAAGACCCATGGTGATACTTCCCATTGTGACAGTGCCATCGGTGGCAGAGCCCATGGTGACAGTGCCCAAGATCACAGAGCCCATGGTGAGAGTGCTAACGGTGACTGTGCCCATGGTGGCAGCACCCAGTGTGAAAATGCCCATTGTGACAGTGCTCACGGTGACCATGCCAATGGTGATAGTGCCAATAGTGAGAGTGCTCACGGTGACACTGCCCATGGACACACTGCCCATTGTGATAGTGCCCATCATGACAACCCCTCGGAGGCAGTGCCAATGGTGAGAGTCCCCGTGGTGACAGTTCTCATGGTGAAAGTGATCCTTTTGAAATTGCTCATGGTGACAGTGCTCATGGTGACAGTGCTCAAGGTGATAGTCTCCATGTTGACAGTGTGCATGGTGACTGTTCTCACGGTGACAGTGCCTATGGTGATTATGCTCTTAGTGACAGTGCTCATGGTGACAGTGCCCATGGTGACAGTGACCACGGTGACTGTTCTCACCGTGGTAGTGCCCATGGTGACAGTGTTCATGATGACAGTCCGCATTAAGGCTGTGCCCGTGGTGACATTGCTAATGGTGATAATTCTCACGGTGATAGTACGCACGTTGAAAATGACAAAGGTGACAACACCCAGGTGATAATAATCATGGTGAAAGTGCCCATGGTGGCAGTTCTCATACTGACAGTTCTTGTGACAGTGCTCATGGTGGCAGTGCTCGTGGTGACAGTGCTCTTGGTGACAGTGCTCATGGTGGCAGTGCCCATGGTGAGACTACCGATGGTGACCCTGCCCATGGTGACAGTGCACATGGTCATGGTGCCTCTGGTGGCAGTGCAATATAGTGAGAATGCCCATGATGATATTGCTCATGGTGATAGTGCCCATGGTGAGAGTGCCCATGGTTCCAGTGCTCATGGTGACAGTGCCCATTGTGACAGTGCCCTTGGTGACAGTGCACACCATGAGAGTGCCCATGGTGTCTGTGCCCATGGTGACAGTTCTTATCATGAGAGTGTTCACGGTAGCAGTGTTCATGGTAATAGTGCTCACGGAGGCATTGCCCACAATGAGAGTGCCCACGGTGAGAATACTGACTGTGACAGTGCCCATGATGACTTTTCTCTCTGTGACAGTGCCCTTGGGGACATAGCACGGTGAGATTTCTCACAGTGATAGTGCACATTGTTTCAGTGCTCATAGTGACAAGACCCTAGGCGCCAGTGCCCATCATGGCATTGCTCACGGTGATATTTCTCACGGTGACAGTGCCCATGGTGATATTACCCATGGTGACAGTACTCAGTGATCAAGTGCTCATGGTGACATGGCATAAGGTGATAATGCTCACGGTGGCAGTGCAAAATGGTGACAGTGCCCATGGGGACATTGCTTAATGTGATAGTCCTTGTGGTGACATTGTGCATGGTGACATTGCCCACCATGACAGTGCTCTTGTTGACAGTGCTCATGGTGATAGTGCCAATGTTGGAAGTGCCCATCGTGAAAGTGTCCATGGTGACAGTTCTTATGATGAGAGTGGTCAGAGTGGCAGTGCTCATGGTGAAAGTGCCCATGGTGACACAGCCCACGGTGACAGTGTCCATAGTTATAGTGTCCATGGTGACAGTACTAACAGTGAAATTGTCCATGGGGACACTGCCCATGGTGAAAGTGCCCATGGTCACAACACTCATGGTGATAGTGCTCACGGTGAGAGTGGCCATGGTGACAGTGACCACGGTGACAGTTCTAATGGTGATACTGCCCATGATGACAGTGCTCATGGTGACAGTCCACATTGTACCAGTGCCCAAGGTGACAGTGCTCATGGTGACAGTGCCCAAAGTCACAATACCCATGGTGACAGTGCCCAGGCTGACAGTTCTCAAGGTGATAGTGCCCATGGTGACAGTGCACATGGTGATACAGAGAATGGGGACAGTGCTTATGGTGACAGTGGTCATGGTTGCAGTACCCATGGTGATAGTGCTGAAACTGACAGTGCCCTTGGGGATAGTGCCCATGGTGAGTGTGCTCGTGTTAATTGTGTCCATGGTGGCAGTTCCCATTGTGAAAGTGCTCATGATGACAGTGCCCATGTGGGTAGTTCCCATGGTGACAGTGCTCATGGTGATAGTGACCATGTTAACAGTGCACATGGTGGCTGTGCCCTTGGTGACAGTGCCCATGATGACAGTATTCATGGTGACAGTGCTCACGGTGATAAGGCCAATGTGGCAGTGCACATGGTGGTAGTGCACATGGTGGCAGTGAAAAATGGGGACAGTTCCCATGCTGACAGTTCTCATTGTGACAATGCACACGGTCACAACCGATGCTGACACTGCTCATGGTAGCTATACCCTTGGTGACAGTGCTCAGAGTGATAGTGCCCATGGTGGCAGTGTCCATGGTGACACTGCCCATGGTGACAATGCCCATGATGACAGTGCCCATGGAGTCAGTGCCCACGGAGCCATTGCCTATGGTAACAGTGCTCACAGTGACAGTACCCATGGTAACAGTGACCATGGTGAGAGTGCTCATGGTGATAGTGTCTATGGTGACAGATCACACTGTGACAGTCCGCATTGTGCCAGTACCAATAGTGACAGTGCCCATGGTGACATTGACCACGGTGAGAGTGATCACGGTGCTAGTGCTCACAGTAATAGTGCTCATGGTGACAGTGCCGACAGTGAAGGTGCTCACGGTGACAGTGCCTCTGGTGATAGTGCCCATGGTGAGAGTCCGCCCATTGATAGTGCCCATGGTGGCAGTTCCCATTGTGAAAATGCTCATGATGACATTGCCCATGTTGGTAGTCCCCATGGTGACAGTGCTCACGGTGATAGTGACCTTGGTAACTGTGCACATGGTGGCCGTGCCCTTGGTGACAGTGCCAATGATGACAGTACTCATGGTGACAGTTCTCACGGTGATAGTGCCCATGGTGATATTGCACATGGTGGCAGTGAAAAATGGTGACAGTGCCCATGTTGACAGTTCTCATGGTGACAGTGCACACGGTGACAACCCATGCAGACAGTACTCACGGTGACAGTTCTCATGGTTGCAGTACCCATGGTGACAGTGCTCACAGTGATACTGCCCATGGTGGCAGTGCCCATGGTGACAGTGCCCATGGTGACACTGCCCATGATGACAGTGCCCATGGTGAAAGTTCCCACGGCGCCATTGCCTATGGTGACAGTGCTCATGGTAACAGTGCCCATGGTGACAGTGACCATGGTGAGAGTGCTCACACTGATAGTGCCCATGGTGACAGGGCTCATGGTGCCAGTCCGCATTGTGCCAGTACCCATGGCGACAGTGCTCATGGTGACACTGACCACAGTGAGAGTGCTCACTGTGATAGAGCTCATGGTAATAGTGCTCATGGTTACAGTGCAAAGGGTGACAATACCCATGGTGACAGTACTCATGTTGAAAATACCCATGGTGGCAGTTCTCATGGTGACAGTGCTCATAATAGCAGTGCCCAAGGTGGCAGTCCTCGTGGTGACAGTGCTAATGGTGACAGTGCTCTTGGTGGCAGTTCCCATGGGGACAGTACCGATGGTGACCCTGTGCATTGTTACAGTGCCCATGGTAACCGTGCTCACGGTGGTAGTGCACATCGTGACAGTGCCCATGGTGGCAGTTCACCTGGTGACAGTGCTAAATCGTGACAGTGCACATGCTGACAGTGCTCACGGTGATAGTGCCCATGGTGACAGTGCCCACGGTGATAATGGGTATTATTACAGTGTTCATCTTGACAGAGCCCAAGTTGGCAGTGGCCATGGTGACAGTGCCCACAATGACAGTGCCCATGGTAACAGTGCCGACAGTGACAGTGCCCATGGTGACACTTCTCACAGTGAATGTGCCCATGGGGACAGTTACCATGATGAGATTTCTCACGGTGATAGTGCCCGTTGTGACAGTGCTCACACTGACAATGCCCATGGTGCCACTGCCCATAGAGACATTCCGCACGGTCACTTTTCTCACGGTGAAAGTACCTATGGTGACACTGCACCTGGTGGCAGTGCAAAATGGTGACAGTGCCCATGGTGACATTGCTCATAGTGACTTTGCTTACAGTGATAGTCCTTACGGTGACAGTGTGCATGGTGACACTGCACACAGTTGCAGTGTTCATGGTGACAGTGTTCACGGTGATACTTTCCATGGTGATAGTGCCCATGGTGACACTGCACATGGTGGCAGTGAAAAATGGTGACAGTGCCCCTGTTGTCAGTTCTCATGGTGACCGTGCACATGGTGACAACCCGTGCAGACTGTACTCATGGTGACAGTACTCACGGTGACAGTTCTCATGTTTGCAGTATCCATGGTGACAGTGCTCACAGTGATAGTGCCCATGGTGAGAGTGCCCATGATGACAGGGCCCATGGTGCCATTGCCTATGGTGACAGTGCTCATGGTAACAGTGCCCAAGGTGACAGTGACCATGGTGAGAGTGCTCACACTGATGGTGCCCATGGTGACAGTGCTCATGGTGTCTGTCTACATTGTGCCAGTACCCATGGCAACAGTGCTCATGGTGACAGGGACCACAGTGAGAGAGCTCACGGTGAGAGTGCTCACGGTAATAGTGCTCATGGTGACAGTGCAAATGGTGACAATACCATGGTGACAGTACTCATGTTGAAAATACCCATGGTGGCAGTTCTCATAGCGACAGATCTCATGGTGACATTGCTCATAATAGCAGTGCCCAGGTGCCAGTGCTCGTGGTGACGGTGCTAATGGTGACAGTGCTCTTGGTGGCAGTTCCCATCGGGACAATACTGATGGTGACACTGTGCATTGTTACAGTGCCCATGGTAACCGTGTTCACGGTGATAGTGCACATCGTGACAGTGCCCATGGTGGTAGTTCACCTGGTGACAGTGCTAAATAGTGACAGTGCACATGCTGACAGTGCTCACGGTGATAGTGCCCATGGTGACAGTGCACACGGTCATAATGGGCATTGTTACAGAGTTCATGGTGACAGCACACGGTGGCAGTGGCCATGGAGACAGTGCCCACAATGACAGTGCCCATGGTGACAGTGCCGACAGTGACAGTGCCCATGGTGACACTTCTCATGGTGACAGTGCCCATGGGGACAGTTAGCATGGTGAGATTTCTAACGGTGATAGTGCCCGTTGTGCCAGTGCTCACAGTAACAATGCCCATGGGGCCAGTGCCCATAGAGTCATTCCGCACGGTCACATTTCTCACGGTGAAAGTGCCTATGGTGATATTAACCATGGTGACACTGCACATGGTGGCAGAGCAAAATGGTGACAGTGCCCATGGTGACATTGCTCATGGTGACTTTGCTTACGGTGATAGTCCTTACAGTGACAGTACGCATGGTGACACTGCACACAGTGACAGTGTTCATGGTGAAAGTGTTCACGGTGATAGTTCCCATGGTGAGATTGTCCTGGTAACAGTGCCCATAGTCACAATTCTCATGGTGTAGTGCTCACAGTGACAGTGCCCATGGTGTCATGCCCATGGTGACAGTGCTCATGGTGACAGTGCTCATGTTGGCAGAGCCATAAATAAGAGTGCTCATTGTGGCAGTGCTCATGGTGTCTGTGCTCATGGTGACAGTGCCCATGATTACAGTGTTTATGGTGATAGATGTCACGGTGTCAGTGCCCACGCGGAGAGTGCCAAGGCTGACAAAGCCCAGGGTGATACTTCCCATTGTGACAGTGCCCACGGTGACAGTGCCCATGGTGACAGCACCCAGTGTGACAAGGCGCATGGTGACAGTGCTCACGGTGACAGTGCCCATGGTGACAGTGCCGATGGTGAGAGTGCCAATAGTGACAGTGCTCATGGTGAAACTGCCCACAGAGACATCGCCCATGGTGATAGTGTTCATGGTGACAACCCCACGGTGACAGTGCCAATGTTGATAGTCCCAGTGGTGACAGGTCTTACATTGAATGTGACCATGGTGTCTGTGCTCATGGTGACAGTGCTCAAGGTTAGAGTCTCCATGTTGACAGTGCCGATGGTGACAATTCTCACGGTGACAGGGCCTGTGGTGAAAATTCTCATAGTGACAGTGTTCACGGTGACAGTGCCCATGGTGCTATTACCCATGGTGACAGTTCTCATAGTGAAACTGCCCATGTTGACACTGCCCATGGTGGCAGTGCAAAATGGTGACAGTGCCCATGGTGATATTGCTCATGGTGACATTGCTTATGGTGATAGTGTGTATGGTGAAACTGCACACAGTGACATTGCTCATGGTGACAGTGTTCACGGCGTTAGTTCCTATGGTGAATGTGACCATGGGGACAGTGCCCATAGTCACAATTCTCATGGTGTAGTGCTCACGGTGACAGTGCCCATGGCGACAATACACAGGGTGACAGTATTCCTGGTGACATTGCTCATGGTGAGAGTGCCCATGTTCACAACTGTCACGGTGATAGTTCCCATGGTGACAATACCCAGGGTAACAGAGCTGATGGTAAAAGTGTTCACGGTGACAGTGCCCATGGTGACAGTACCTAAGGTGACAATTCCCATGGTGAGACTGCTCATAGACTGTGCCCATGGTGACAATACCCAGCGTGTCCTGTCCATGGTGACAGTGATCATGGTAACACATCTCATGAGGACAGTGCCATAAGTGACAGTGCTCATTGTGGCAGTGCTCATGGTGACAGTGCCCATGGTGACAGTGCCTATGGTGATAGATATCATGGTGGCTGTGCCCAGGGAGACATTGCCCACGCTGACAAGACCCATGGTGATACTTCCCATTGTGACAGTGCCATCGGTGGCAGAGCCCATGGTGACAGTGCCCAAGATCACAGAGCCCATGGTGCGAGTGCTAACGGTGACTGTGCCCATGGTGACAGCACCCAGTGTGACAATGCCCATTGTGACAGTGCTCACGGTGACCATGCCAATGGTGATAGTGCCAATAGTGAGAGTGCTCACGGTGACACTGCCCATGGACACACTGCCCATTGTGATAGTGCCCATCATGACAACCCCTCGGAGGCAGTGCCAATGGTGAGAGTCCCCGTGGTGACAGTTCTCATGGTGAAAGTGATCCTTTTGAAATTGCTCATGGTGACAGTGCTCATGGTGACAGTGCTCAAGGTGATAGTCTCCATGTTGACAGTGTGCATGGTGACTGTTCTCACGGTGACAGTGCCTATGGTGATTATGCTCTTAGTGACAGTGCTCATGGTGACAGTGCCCATGGTGACAGTGACCACGGTGACTGTTCTCACCGTGGTAGTGCCCATGGTGACAGTGTTCATGATGACAGTCCGCATTAAGGCTGTGCCCGTGGTGACATTGCTAATGGTGATAATTCTCACGGTGATAGTACGCACGTTGAAAATGACAAAGGTGACAACACCCAGGTGATAATAATCATGGTGAAAGTGCCCATGGTGGCAGTTCTCATACTGACAGTTCTTGTGACAGTGCTCATGGTGGCAGTGCTCGTGGTGACAGTGCTCTTGGTGACAGTGCTCATGGTGGCAGTGCCCATGGTGAGACTACCGATGGTGACCCTGCCCATGGTGACAGTGCACATGGTCATGGTGCCTCTGGTGGCAGTGCAATATAGTGAGAATGCCCATGATGATATTGCTCATGGTGATAGTGCCCATGGTGAGAGTGCCCATGGTTCCAGTGCTCATGGTGACAGTGCCCATTGTGACAGTGCCCTTGGTGACAGTGCACACCATGAGAGTGCCCATGGTGTCTGTGCCCATGGTGACAGTTCTTATCATGAGAGTGTTCACGGTAGCAGTGTTCATGGTAATAGTGCTCACGGAGGCATTGCCCACAATGAGAGTGCCCACGGTGAGAATACTGACTGTGACAGTGCCCATGATGACTTTTCTCTCTGTGACAGTGCCCTTGGGGACAGTTAGCACAGTGAGATTTCTCACAGTGATAGTGCACATTGTTTCAGTGCTCATAGTGACAAGACCCTAGGCGCCAGTGCCCATCATGGCATTGCTCACGGTGATATTTCTCACGGTGACAGTGCCCATGGTGATATTACCCATGGTGACAGTACTCAGTGATCAAGTGCTCATGGTGACATGGCATAAGGTGATAATGCTCACGGTGGCAGTGCAAAATGGTGACAGTGCCCATGGGGACATTGCTTAATGTGATAGTCCTTGTGGTGACATTGTGCATGGTGACATTGCCCACCATGACAGTGCTCTTGTTGACAGTGCTCATGGTGATAGTGCCAATGTTGGAAGTGCCCATCGTGAAAGTGTCCATGGTGACAGTTCTTATGATGAGAGTGGTCAGAGTGGCAGTGCTCATGGTGAAAGTGCCCATGGTGACAGAGCCCACGGTGACAGTGTCCATAGTTATAGTGTCCATGGTGACAGTACTAACAGTGAAATTGTCCATGGGGACACTGCCCATGGTGAAAGTGCCCATGGTCACAACACTCACGGTGATAGTGCTCACGGTGAGAGTGGCCATGGTGACAGTGACCACGGTGACAGTTCTAATGGTGATACTGCCCATGATGACAGTGCTCATGGTGACAGTCCACATTGTACCAGTGCCCAAGGTGACAGTGCTCATGGTGACAGTGCCCAAAGTCACAATACCCATGGTGACAGTGCCCAGGCTGACAGTTCTCAAGGTGATAGTGCCCATGGTGACAGTGCCCATGGTGATACAGAGAATGGGGACAGTGCTTATGGTGACAGTGGTCATGGTTGCAGTACCCATGGTGATAGTGCTGAAACTGACAGTGCCCTTGGGGATAGTGCCCATGGTGAGTGTGCTCGTGTTAATTGTGTCCATGGTGGCAGTTCCCATTGTGAAAGTGCTCATGATGACAGTGCCCATGTGGGTAGTTCCCATGGTGACAGTGCTCATGGTGATAGTGACCATGTTAAGAGTGCACATGGTGGCTGTGCCCTTGGTGACAGTGCCCATGATGACAGTATTCATGGTGACAGTGCTCACGGTGATAATGCCCATGGTGGCAGTGCACATGGTGGTAGTGCACATGGTGGCAGTGAAAAATGGGGACAGTTCCCATGCTGACAGTTCTCATTGTGACAATGCACACAGTCACAACCGATGCTGACACTGCTCATGGTAGCTGTACCCTTGGTGACAGTGCTCAGAGTGATAGTGCCCATGGTGGCAGTGTCCATGGTGACACTGCCCATGGTGACAATGCCCATGATGACAGTGCCCATGGAGTCAGTGCCCACGGAGCCATTGCCTATGGTAACAGTGCTCACAGTGACAGTACCCATGGTAACAGTGACCATGGTGAGAGTGCTCATGGTGATAGTGTCTATGGTGACAGATCACACTGTGACAGTCCGCATTGTGCCAGTACCAATAGTGACAGTACCCATGGTGACATTGACCACGGTGAGAGTGATCACGGTGCTAGTGCTCACAGTAATAGTGCTCATGGTGACAGTGCCGACAGTGAAGGTGCTCACGGTGACAGTGCCTCTGGTGATAGTGCCCATGGTGAGAGTCCGCCCATTGATAGTGTCCATGGTGGCAGTTCCCATTGTGAAAATGCTCATGATGACATTGCCCATGTTGGTAGTCCCCATGGTGACAGTGCTCACGGTGATAGTGACCTTGGTAACTGTGCACATGGTGGCCGTGCCCTTGGTGACAGTGCCAATGATGACAGTACTCATGGTGACAGTTCTCACGGTGATAGTGCCCATGGTGATATTGCACATGGTGGCAGTGAAAAATGGTGACAGTGCCCATGTTGACAGTTCTCATGGTGACAGTGCACACGGTGACAACCCATGCAGACAGTACTCACGGTGACAGTTCTCATGGTTGCAGTACCCATGGTGACAGTGCTCACAGTGATACTGCCCATGGTGGCAGTGCCCATGGTGACAGTGCCCATGGTGACACTGCCCATGATGACAGTGCCCATGGTGAAAGTTCCCACGGCGCCATTGCCTATGGTGACAGTGCTCATGGTAACAGTGCCCATGGTGACAGTGGCCATGGTGAGAGTGCTCACACTGATAGTGCCCATGGTGACAGGGCTCATGGTGCCAGTCCGCATTGTGCCAGTACCCATGGCGACAGTGCTCATGGTGACACTGACCACAGTGAGAGTGCTCACTGTGATAGAGCTCACGGTAATAGTGCTCATGGTGACAGTGCAAATGGTGACAATACCCATGGTGACAGTACTCATGTTGAAAATACCCATGGTGGCAGTTATCATGGTGACAGTGCTCATAATAGCAGTGCCCAAGGTGGCAGTCCTCGTGGTGACAGTGCTAATGGTGACAGTGCTCTTGGTGGCAGTTCCCATGGGGACATTACCGATGGTGACCCTGTGCATTGTTACAGTGCCCATGGTAACCGTGCTCACGGTGGTAGTGCACATCGTGACAGTGCCCATGGTGGCAGTTCACCTGGTGACAGTGCTAAATCGTGACAGTGCACATGCTGACAGTGCTCACGGTGATAGTGCCCATGGTGACAGTGCCCACGGTGATAATGGGTATTATTACAGTGTTCATCTTGACAGAGCCCAAGTTGGCAGTGGCCATGGTGACAGTGCCCACAATGACAGTGCCCATGGTAACAGTGCCGACAGTGACAGTGCCCATGGTGACACTTCTCACAGTGAATGTGCCCATGGGGACAGTTACCATGATGAGATTTCTCACGGTGATAGTGCCCGTTGTGACAGTGCTCACACTGACAATGCCCATGGTGCCACTGCCCATAGAGACATTCCGCACGGTCACTTTTCTCACGGTGAAAGTACCTATGGTGACACTGCACCTGGTGGCAGTGCAAAATGGTGACAGTGCCCATGGTGACATTGCTCATAGTGACTTTGCTTACAGTGATAGTCCTTACGGTGACAGTGTGCACGGTGACACTGCACACAGTTGCAGTGTTCATGGTGACAGTGTTCACGGTGATACTTTCCATGGTGATAGTGCCCATGGTGACACTGCACATGGTGGCAGTGAAAAATGGTGACAGTGCCCCTGTTGTCAGTTCTCATGGTGACCGTGCACATGGTGACAACCCGTGCAGACTGTACTCATGGTGACAGTACTCACGGTGACATTTCTCATGTTTGCAGTATCCATGGTGACAGTGCTCACAGTGATAGTGCCCATGGTGAGAGTGCCCATGATGACAGGGCCCATGGTGCCATTGCCTATGGTGACAGTGCTCATGGTAACAGTGCCCAAGGTGACAGTGACCATGGTGAGAGTGCTCACACTGATGGTGCCCATGGTGACAGTGCTCATGGTGTCTGTCTACATTGTGCCAGTACCCATGGCAACAGTGCTCATGGTGACAGGGACCACAGTGAGAGAGCTCACGGTGAGAGTGCTCACGGTAATAGTGCTCATGGTGACAGTGCAAATGGTGACAATACCATGGTGACAGTACTCATGTTGAAAATACCCATGGTGGCAGTTCTCATAGCGACAGATCTCATGGTGACATTGCTCATAATAGCAGTGCCCAGGTGCCAGTGCTCGTGGTGATGGTGCTAATGGTGACAGTGCTCTTGGTGGCAGTTCCCATCGGGACAATACTGATGGTGACACTGTGCATTGTTACAGTGCCCATGGTAACCGTGTTCACGGTGGTAGTGCACATCGTGACAGTGCCCATGGTGGTAGTTCACCTGGTGACAGTGCTAAATAGTGACAGTGCACATGCTGACAGTGCTCACGGTGATAGTGCCCATGGTGACAGTGCACACGGTCATAATGGGCATTGTTACAGAGTTCATGGTGACAGCACACGGTGGCAGTGGCCATGGAGACAGTGCCCACAATGACAGTGCCCATGGTGACAGTGCCGACAGTGACAGTGCCCATGGTGACACTTCTCATGGTGACAGTGCCCATGGGGACAGTTAGCATGGTGAGATTTCTAATGGTGATAGTGCCCGTTGTGCCAGTGCTCACAGTAACAATGCCCATGGGGCCAGTGCCCATAGAGTCATTCCGCACGGTCACATTTCTCACGGTGAAAGTGCCTATGGTGATATTAACCATGGTGACACTGCACATGGTGGCAGAGCAAAATGGTGACAGTGCCCATGGTGACATTGCTCATGGTGACTTTGCTTACGGTGATAGTCCTTACAGTGACAGTACGCATGGTGACACTGCACACAGTGACAGTGTTCATGGTGAAAGTGTTCACGGTGATAGTTCCCATGGTGAGATTGTCCTGGTAACAGTGCCCATAGTCACAATTCTCATGGTGTAGTGCTCACAGTGACAGTGCCCATGGTGTCATGCCCATGGTGACAGTGCTCATGGTGACAGTGCTCATGTTGGCAGAGCCATAAATAAGAGTGCTCATTGTGGCAGTGCTCATGGTGTCCGTGCTCATGGTGACAGTGCCCATGATTACAGTGTTTATGGTGATAGATGTCACGGTGTCAGTGCCCACGCGGAGAGTGCCAAGGCTGACAAAGCCCAGGGTGATACTTCCCATTGTGACAGTGCCCACGGTGACAGTGCCCATGGTGACAGCACCCAGTGTGACAAGGCGCATGGTGACAGTGCTCACGGTGACAGTGCCCATGGTGACAGTGCCGATGGTGAGAGTGCCAATAGTGACAGTGCTCATGGTGAAACTGCCCACAGAGACATCGCCCATGGTGATAGTGTTCATGGTGACAACCCCACGGTGACAGTGCCAATGTTGATAGTCCCAGTGGTGACAGGTCTTACACTGAATGTGACCATGGTGTCTGTGCTCATGGTGACAGTGCTCAAGGTTATAGTCTCCATGTTGACAGTGCCGATGGTGACAATTCTCACGGTGACAGGGCCTATGGTGAAAATTCTCATAGTGACAGTGTTCACGGTGACAGTGCCCATGGTGCTATTACCCATGGTGACAGTTCTCATAGTGAAACTGCCCATGTTGACACTGCCCATGGTGGCAGTGCAAAATGGTGACAGTGCCCATGGTGATATTGCTCATGGTGACATTGCTTATGGTGATAGTGTGTATGGTGAAACTGCACACAGTGACATTGCTCATGGTGACAGTGTTCATGGCGTTAGTTCCTATGGTGAATGTGACCATGGGGACAGTGCCCATAGTCACAATTCTCATGGGGTAGTGCTCACGGTGACAGTGCCCATGGTGACAATACACAGGGTGACAGTATTCCTGGTGACATTGCTCATGGTGAGAGTGCCCATGTTCACAACTGTCACGGTGATAGTTCCCATGGTGACAATACCCAGGGTAACAGAGCTGATGGTAAAAGTGTTCACGGTGACAGTGCCCATGGTGACAGTACCTAAGGTGACAATTCCCATGGTGAGACTGCTCATAGACAGTGCCCATGGTGACAATACCCAGCGTGTCCTGTCCATGGTGACAGTGATCATGGTGACACATCTCATGAGGACAGTGCCATAAGTGACAGTGCTCATGGTGACAGTGCCCATGGTGACAGTGCCTATGGTGATAGATATCATGGTGGCTGTGCCCAGGGAGACATTGCCCACGCTGACAAGACCCATGGTGATACTTCCCATTGTGACAGTGCCATCGGTGGCAGAGCCCATGGTGACAGTGCCCAAGATCACAGAGCCCATGGTGAGAGTGCTAACGGTGACTGTGCCCATGGTGACAGCACCCAGTGTGAAAA
Source organism: Mesoplodon mirus (assembly GCF_964341445.2). NCBI lineage: Eukaryota > Metazoa > Chordata > Mammalia > Artiodactyla > Ziphiidae > Mesoplodon > Mesoplodon mirus. The sequence goes on from NW_028295589.1 coordinate 540,238, forward strand.
TGCCCATTGTGACAGTGCTCATGGTGACCATGCCAATGGTGATAGTGCCAATAGTGAGAGTGCTCACGGTGACACTGCCCATGGACACACTGCCCATTGTGATAGTGCCCATCATGACAACCCCTCGGAGGCAGTGCCAATGGTGAGAGTCCCCGTGGTGACAGTTCTCATGGTGAAAGTGATCCTTTTGAAATTGCTCATGGTGACAGTGCTCATGGTGACAGTGCTCAAGGTGATAGTCTCCATGTTGACAGTGTGCATGGTGACTGTTCTCACGGTGACAGTGCCTATGGTGATTATGCTCTTAGTGACAGTGCTCATGGTGACAGTGCCCATGGTGACAGTGACCACGGTGACTGTTCTCACCGTGGTAGTGCCCATGGTGACAGTGTTCATGATGACAGTCCGCATTAAGGCTGTGCCCGTGGTGACATTGCTAATGGTGATAATTCTCACGGTGATAGTACGCACGTTGAAAATGACAAAGGTGACAACACCCAGGTGATAATAATCATGGTGAAAGTGCCCATGGTGGCAGTTCTCATACTGACAGTTCTTGTGACAGTGCTCATGGTGGCAGTGCTCGTGGTGACAGTGCTCTTGGTGACAGTGCTCATGGTGGCAGTGCCCATGGTGAGACTACCGATGGTGACCCTGCCCATGGTGACAGTGCACATGGTCATGGTGCCTCTGGTGGCAGTGCAATATAGTGAGAATGCCCATGATGATATTGCTCATGGTGATAGTGCCCATGGTGAGAGTGCCCATGGTTCCAGTGCTCATGGTGACAGTGCCCATTGTGACAGTGCCCTTGGTGACAGTGCACACCATGAGAGTGCCCATGGTGTCTGTGCCCATGGTGACAGTTCTTATCATGAGAGTGTTCACGGTAGCAGTGTTCATGGTAATAGTGCTCACGGAGGCATTGCCCACAATGAGAGTGCCCACGGTGAGAATACTGACTGTGACAGTGCCCATGATGACTTTTCTCTCTGTGACAGTGCCCTTGGGGACAGTTAGCACGGTGAGATTTCTCACAGTGATAGTGCACATTGTTTCAGTGCTCATAGTGACAAGACCCTAGGCGCCAGTGCCCATCATGGCATTGCTCACGGTGATATTTCTCACGGTGACAGTGCCCATGGTGATATTACCCATGGTGACATTGCTTATGGTGATAGTGTGTATGGTGAAACTGCACACAGTGACATTGCTCATGGTGACAGTGTTCACGGCGTTAGTTCCTATGGTGAATGTGACCATGGGGACAGTGCCCATAGTCACAATTCTCATGGTGTAGTGCTCACGGTGACAGTGCCCATGGTGACAATACACAGGGTGACAGTATTCCTGGTGACATTGCTCATGGTGAGAGTGCCCATGTTCACAACTGTCACGGTGATAGTTCCCATGGTGACAATACCCAGGGTAACAGAGCTGATGGTAAAAGTGTTCACGGTGACAGTGCCCATGGTGACAGTACCTAAGGTGACAATTCCCATGGTGAGACTGCTCATAGACAGTGCCCATGGTGACAATACCCAGCGTGTCCTGTCCATGGTGACAGTGATCATGGTGACACATCTCATGAGGACAGTGCCATAAGTGACAGTGCTCATTGTGGCAGTGCTCATGGTGACAGTGCCCATGGTGACAGTGCCTATGGTGATAGATATCATGGTGGCTGTGCCCAGGGAGACATTGCCCACGCTGACAAGACCCATGGTGATACTTCCCATTGTGACAGTGCCATCGGTGGCAGAGCCCATGGTGACAGTGCCCAAGATCACAGAGCCCATGGTGAGAGTGCTAACGGTGACTGTGCCCATGGTGACAGCACCCAGTGTGAAAATGCCCATTGTGACAGTGCTCACGGTGACCATGCCAATGGTGATAGTGCCAATAGTGAGAGTGCTCACGGTGACACTGCCCATGGACACACTGCCCATTGTGATAGTGCCCATCATGACAACCCCTCGGAGGCAGTGCCAATGGTGAGAGTCCCCGTGGTGACAGTTCTCATGGTGAAAGTGATCCTTTTGAAATTGCTCATGGTGACAGTGCTCATGGTGACAGTGCTCAAGGTGATAGTCTCCATGTTGACAGTGTGCATGGTGACTGTTCTCACGGTGACAGTGCCTATGGTGATTATGCTCTTAGTGAGAGTGCTCATGGTGACAGTGCCCATGGTGACAGTGACCACGGTGACTGTTCTCACCGTGGTAGTGCCCATGGTGACAGTGTTCATGATGACAGTCCGCATTAAGGCTGTGCCCGTGGTGACATTGCTAATGGTGATAATTCTCACGGTGATAGTACGCACGTTGAAAATGACAAAGGTGACAACACCCAGGTGATAATAATCATGGTGAAAGTGCCCATGGTGGCAGTTCTCATACTGACAGTTCTTGTGACAGTGCTCATGGTGGCAGTGCTCGTGGTGACAGTGCTCTTGGTGACAGTGCTCATGGTGGCAGTGCCCATGGTGAGACTACCGATGGTGACCCTGCCCATGGTGACAGTGCACATGGTCATGGTGCCTCTGGTGGCAGTGCAATATAGTGAGAATGCCCATGATGATATTGCTCATGGTGATAGTGCCCATGGTGAGAGTGCCCATGGTTCCAGTGCTCATGGTGACAGTGCCCATTGTGACAGTGCCCTTGGTGACAGTGCACACCATGAGAGTGCCCATGGTGTCTGTGCCCATGGTGACAGTTCTTATCATGAGAGTGTTCACGGTAGCAGTGTTCATGGTAATAGTGCTCACGGAGGCATTGCCCACAATGAGAGTGCCCACGGTGAGAATACTGACTGTGACAGTGCCCATGATGACTTTTCTCTCTGTGACAGTGCCCTTGGGGACATAGCACGGTGAGATTTCTCACAGTGATAGTGCACATTGTTTCAGTGCTCATAGTGACAAGACCCTAGGCGCCAGTGCCCATCATGGCATTGCTCACGGTGATATTTCTCACGGTGACAGTGCCCATGGTGATATTACCCATGGTGACAGTACTCAGTGATCAAGTGCTCATGGTGACATGGCATAAGGTGATAATGCTCACGGTGGCAGTGCAAAATGGTGACAGTGCCCATGGGGACATTGCTTAATGTGATAGTCCTTGTGGTGACATTGTGCATGGTGACATTGCCCACCATGACAGTGCTCTTGTTGACAGTGCTCATGGTGATAGTGCCAATGTTGGAAGTGCCCATCGTGAAAGTGTCCATGGTGACAGTTCTTATGATGAGAGTGGTCAGAGTGGCAGTGCTCATGGTGAAAGTGCCCATGGTGACACAGCCCACGGTGACAGTGTCCATAGTTATAGTGTCCATGGTGACAGTACTAACAGTGAAATTGTCCATGGGGACACTGCCCATGGTGAAAGTGCCCATGGTCACAACACTCACGGTGATAGTGCTCACGGTGAGAGTGGCCATGGTGACAGTGACCACGGTGACAGTTCTAATGGTGATACTGCCCATGATGACAGTGCTCATGGTGACAGTCCACATTGTACCAGTGCCCAAGGTGACAGTGCTCATGGTGACAGTGCCCAAAGTCACAATACCCATGGTGACAGTGCCCAGGCTGACAGTTCTCAAGGTGATAGTGCCCATGGTGACAGTGCACATGGTGATACAGAGAATGGGGACAGTGCTTATGGTGACAGTGGTCATGGTTGCAGTACCCATGGTGATAGTGCTGAAACTGACAGTGCCCTTGGGGATAGTGCCCATGGTGAGTGTGCTCGTGTTAATTGTGTCCATGGTGGCAGTTCCCATTGTGAAAGTGCTCATGATGACAGTGCCCATGTGGGTAGTTCCCATGGTGACAGTGCTCATGGTGATAGTGACCATGTTAAGAGTGCACATGGTGGCTGTGCCCTTGGTGACAGTGCCCATGATGACAGTATTCATGGTGACAGTGCTCACGGTGATAAGGCCAATGTGGCAGTGCACATGGTGGTAGTGCACATGGTGGCAGTGAAAAATGGGGACAGTTCCCATGCTGACAGTTCTCATTGTGACAATGCACACGGTCACAACCGATGCTGACACTGCTCATGGTAGCTATACCCTTGGTGACAGTGCTCAGAGTGATAGTGCCCATGGTGGCAGTGTCCATGGTGACACTGCCCATGGTGACAATGCCCATGATGACAGTGCCCATGGAGTCAGTGCCCACGGAGCCATTGCCTATGGTAACAGTGCTCACAGTGACAGTACCCATGGTAACAGTGACCATGGTGAGAGTGCTCATGGTGATAGTGTCTATGGTGACAGATCACACTGTGACAGTCCGCATTGTGCCAGTACCAATAGTGACAGTGCCCATGGTGACATTGACCACGGTGAGAGTGATCACGGTGCTAGTGCTCACAGTAATAGTGCTCATGGTGACAGTGCCGACAGTGAAGGTGCTCACGGTGACAGTGCCTCTGGTGATAGTGCCCATGGTGAGAGTCCGCCCATTGATAGTGCCCATGGTGGCAGTTCCCATTGTGAAAATGCTCATGATGACATTGCCCATGTTGGTAGTCCCCATGGTGACAGTGCTCACGGTGATAGTGACCTTGGTAACTGTGCACATGGTGGCCGTGCCCTTGGTGACAGTGCCAATGATGACAGTACTCATGGTGACAGTTCTCACGGTGATAGTGCCCATGGTGATATTGCACATGGTGGCAGTGAAAAATGGTGACAGTGCCCATGTTGACAGTTCTCATGGTGACAGTGCACACGGTGACAACCCATGCAGACAGTACTCACGGTGACAGTTCTCATGGTTGCAGTACCCATGGTGACAGTGCTCACAGTGATACTGCCCATGGTGGCAGTGCCCATGGTGACAGTGCCCATGGTGACACTGCCCATGATGACAGTGCCCATGGTGAAAGTTCCCACGGCGCCATTGCCTATGGTGACAGTGCTCATGGTAACAGTGCCCATGGTGACAGTGACCATGGTGAGAGTGCTCACACTGATAGTGCCCATGGTGACAGGGCTCATGGTGCCAGTCCGCATTGTGCCAGTACCCATGGCGACAGTGCTCATGGTGACACTGACCACAGTGAGAGTGCTCACTGTGATAGAGCTCACGGTAATAGTGCTCATGGTGACAGTGCAAAGGGTGACAATACCCATGGTGACAGTACTCATGTTGAAAATACCCATGGTGGCAGTTCTCATGGTGACAGTGCTCATAATAGCAGTGCCCAAGGTGGCAGTCCTCGTGGTGACAGTGCTAATGGTGACAGTGCTCTTGGTGGCAGTTCCCATGGGGACAGTACCGATGGTGACCCTGTGCATTGTTACAGTGCCCATGGTAACCGTGCTCACGGTGGTAGTGCACATCGTGACAGTGCCCATGGTGGCAGTTCACCTGGTGACAGTGCTAAATCGTGACAGTGCACATGCTGACAGTGCTCACGGTGATAGTGCCCATGGTGACAGTGCCCACGGTGATAATGGGTATTATTACAGTGTTCATCTTGACAGAGCCCAAGGTGGCAGTGGCCATGGTGACAGTGCCCACAATGACAGTGCCCATGGTAACAGTGCCGACAGTGACAGTGCCCATGGTGACACTTCTCACAGTGAATGTGCCCATGGGGACAGTTACCATGATGAGATTTCTCACGGTGATAGTGCCCGTTGTGACAGTGCTCACACTGACAATGCCCATGGTGCCACTGCCCATAGAGACATTCCGCACGGTCACTTTTCTCACGGTGAAAGTACCTATGGTGACACTGCACCTGGTGGCAGTGCAAAATGGTGACAGTGCCCATGGTGACATTGCTCATAGTGACTTTGCTTACAGTGATAGTCCTTACGGTGACAGTGTGCATGGTGACACTGCACACAGTTGCAGTGTTCATGGTGACAGTGTTCACGGTGATACTTTCCATGGTGATAGTGCCCATGGTGACACTGCACATGGTGGCAGTGAAAAATGGTGACAGTGCCCCTGTTGTCAGTTCTCATGGTGACCGTGCACATGGTGACAACCCGTGCAGACTGTACTCATGGTGACAGTACTCACGGTGACAGTTCTCATGTTTGCAGTATCCATGGTGACAGTGCTCACAGTGATAGTGCCCATGGTGAGAGTGCCCATGATGACAGGGCCCATGGTGCCATTGCCTATGGTGACAGTGCTCATGGTAACAGTGCCCAAGGTGACAGTGACCATGGTGAGAGTGCTCACACTGATGGTGCCCATGGTGACAGTGCTCATGGTGTCTGTCTACATTGTGCCAGTACCCATGGCAACAGTGCTCATGGTGACAGGGACCACAGTGAGAGAGCTCACGGTGAGAGTGCTCACGGTAATAGTGCTCATGGTGACAGTGCAAATGGTGACAATACCATGGTGACAGTACTCATGTTGAAAATACCCATGGTGGCAGTTCTCATAGCGACAGATCTCATGGTGACATTGCTCATAATAGCAGTGCCCAGGTGCCAGTGCTCGTGGTGACGGTGCTAATGGTGACAGTGCTCTTGGTGGCAGTTCCCATCGGGACAATACTGATGGTGACACTGTGCATTGTTACAGTGCCCATGGTAACCGTGTTCACGGTGATAGTGCACATCGTGACAGTGCCCATGGTGGTAGTTCACCTGGTGACAGTGCTAAATAGTGACAGTGCACATGCTGACAGTGCTCACGGTGATAGTGCCCATGGTGACAGTGCACACGGTCATAATGGGCATTGTTACAGAGTTCATGGTGACAGCACACGGTGGCAGTGGCCATGGAGACAGTGCCCACAATGACAGTGCCCATGGTGACAGTGCCGACAGTGACAGTGCCCATGGTGACACTTCTCATGGTGACAGTGCCCATGGGGACAGTTAGCATGGTGAGATTTCTAACGGTGATAGTGCCCGTTGTGCCAGTGCTCACAGTAACAATGCCCATGGGGCCAGTGCCCATAGAGTCATTCCGCACGGTCACATTTCTCACGGTGAAAGTGCCTATGGTGATATTAACCATGGTGACACTGCACATGGTGGCAGAGCAAAATGGTGACAGTGCCCATGGTGACATTGCTCATGGTGACTTTGCTTACGGTGATAGTCCTTACAGTGACAGTACGCATGGTGACACTGCACACAGTGACAGTGTTCATGGTGAAAGTGTTCACGGTGATAGTTCCCATGGTGAGATTGTCCTGGTAACAGTGCCCATAGTCACAATTCTCATGGTGTAGTGCTCACAGTGACAGTGCCCATGGTGTCATGCCCATGGTGACAGTGCTCATGGTGACAGTGCTCATGTTGGCAGAGCCATAAATAAGAGTGCTCATTGTGGCAGTGCTCATGGTGTCTGTGCTCATGGTGACAGTGCCCATGATTACAGTGTTTATGGTGATAGATGTCACGGTGTCAGTGCCCACGCGGAGAGTGCCAAGGCTGACAAAGCCCAGGGTGATACTTCCCATTGTGACAGTGCCCACGGTGACAGTGCCCATGGTGACAGCACCCAGTGTGACAAGGCGCATGGTGACAGTGCTCACGGTGACAGTGCCCATGGTGACAGTGCCGATGGTGAGAGTGCCAATAGTGACAGTGCTCATGGTGAAACTGCCCACAGAGACATCGCCCATGGTGATAGTGTTCATGGTGACAACCCCACGGTGACAGTGCCAATGTTGATAGTCCCAGTGGTGACAGGTCTTACATTGAATGTGACCATGGTGTCTGTGCTCATGGTGACAGTGCTCAAGGTTATAGTCTCCATGTTGACAGTGCCGATGGTGACAATTCTCACGGTGACAGGGCCTGTGGTGAAAATTCTCATAGTGACAGTGTTCACGGTGACAGTGCCCATGGTGCTATTACCCATGGTGACAGTTCTCATAGTGAAACTGCCCATGTTGACACTGCCCATGGTGGCAGTGCAAAATGGTGACAGTGCCCATGGTGATATTGCTCATGGTGACATTGCTTATGGTGATAGTGTGTATGGTGAAACTGCACACAGTGACTTTGCTCATGGTGACAGTTTTCATGGCGTTAGTTCCTATGGTGAATGTGACCATGGGGACAGTGCCCATAGTCACAATTCTCATGGTGTAGTGCTCACGGTGACAGTGCCCATGGCGACAATACACAGGGTGACAGCATTCATGGTGACATTGCTCATGGTGAGAGTGCCCATGTTCACAACTGTCACGGTGATAGTTCCCATGGTGACAATACCCAGGGTAACAGAGCTGATGGTAAAAGTGTTCACGGTGACAGTGCCCATGGTGACAGTACCAAAGGTGACAATTCCCATGGTGAGACTGCTCATAGACAGTGCCCATGGTGACAATACCCAGCGTGTCCTGTCCATGGTGACAGTGATCATGGTGACACATCTCATGAGGACAGTGCCATAAGTGACAGTGCTCATGGTGACAGTGCCCATGGTGACAGTGCCTATGGTGATAGATATCATGGTGGCTGTGCCCAGGGAGACATTGCCCACGCTGACAAGACCCATGGTGATACTTCCCATTGTGACAGTGCCATCGGTGGCAGAGCCCATGGTGACAGTGCCCAAGATCACAGAGCCCATGGTGCGAGTGCTAACGGTGACTGTGCCCATGGTGACAGCACCCAGTGTGACAATGCCCATTGTGACAGTGCTCACGGTGACCATGCCAATGGTGATAGTGCCAATAGTGAGAGTGCTCACGGTGACACTGCCCATGGACACACTGCCCATTGTGATAGTGCCCATCATGACAACCCCTCGGAGGCAGTGCCAATGGTGAGAGTCCCCGTGGTGACAGTTCTCATGGTGAAAGTGATCCTTTTGAAATTGCTCATGGTGACAGTGCTCATGGTGACAGTGCTCAAGGTGATAGTCTCCATGTTGACAGTGTGCATGGTGACTGTTCTCACGGTGACAGTGCCTATGGTGATTATGCTCTTAGTGACAGTGCTCATGGTGACAGTGCCCATGGTGACAGTGACCACGGTGACTGTTCTCACCGTGGTAGTGCCCATGGTGACAGTGTTCATGATGACAGTCCGCATTAAGGCTGTGCCCGTGGTGACATTGCTAATGGTGATAATTCTCACGGTGATAGTACGCACGTTGAAAATGACAAAGGTGACAACACCCAGGTGATAATAATCATGGTGAAAGTGCCCATGGTGGCAGTTCTCATACTGACAGTTCTTGTGACAGTGCTCATGGTGGCAGTGCTCGTGGTGACAGTGCTCTTGGTGACAGTGCTCATGGTGGCAGTGCCCATGGTGAGACTACCGATGGTGACCCTGCCCATGGTGACAGTGCACATGGTCATGGTGCCTCTGGTGGCAGTGCAATATAGTGAGAATGCCCATGATGATATTGCTCATGGTGATAGTGCCCATGGTGAGAGTGCCCATGGTTCCAGTGCTCATGGTGACAGTGCCCATTGTGACAGTGCCCTTGGTGACAGTGCACACCATGAGAGTGCCCATGGTGTCTGTGCCCATGGTGACAGTTCTTATCATGAGAGTGTTCACGGTAGCAGTGTTCATGGTAATAGTGCTCACGGAGGCATTGCCCACAATGAGAGTGCCCACGGTGAGAATACTGACTGTGACAGTGCCCATGATGACTTTTCTCTCTGTGACAGTGCCCTTGGGGACAGTTAGCACAGTGAGATTTCTCACAGTGATAGTGCACATTGTTTCAGTGCTCATAGTGACAAGACCCTAGGCGCCAGTGCCCATCATGGCATTGCTCACGGTGATATTTCTCACGGTGACAGTGCCCATGGTGATATTACCCATGGTGACAGTACTCAGTGATCAAGTGCTCATGGTGACATGGCATAAGGTGATAATGCTCACGGTGGCAGTGCAAAATGGTGACAGTGCCCATGGGGACATTGCTTAATGTGATAGTCCTTGTGGTGACATTGTGCATGGTGACATTGCCCACCATGACAGTGCTCTTGTTGACAGTGCTCATGGTGATAGTGCCAATGTTGGAAGTGCCCATCGTGAAAGTGTCCATGGTGACAGTTCTTATGATGAGAGTGGTCAGAGTGGCAGTGCTCATGGTGAAAGTGCCCATGGTGACAGAGCCCACGGTGACAGTGTCCATAGTTATAGTGTCCATGGTGACAGTACTAACAGTGAAATTGTCCATGGGGACACTGCCCATGGTGAAAGTGCCCATGGTCACAACACTCACGGTGATAGTGCTCACGGTGAGAGTGGCCATGGTGACAGTGACCACGGTGACAGTTCTAATGGTGATACTGCCCATGATGACAGTGCTCATGGTGACAGTCCACATTGTACCAGTGCCCAAGGTGACAGTGCTCATGGTGACAGTGCCCAAAGTCACAATACCCATGGTGACAGTGCCCAGGCTGACAGTTCTCAAGGTGATAGTGCCCATGGTGACAGTGCCCATGGTGATACAGAGAATGGGGACAGTGCTTATGGTGACAGTGGTCATGGTTGCAGTACCCATGGTGATAGTGCTGAAACTGACAGTGCCCTTGGGGATAGTGCCCATGGTGAGTGTGCTCGTGTTAATTGTGTCCATGGTGGCAGTTCCCATTGTGAAAGTGCTCATGATGACAGTGCCCATGTGGGTAGTTCCCATGGTGACAGTGCTCATGGTGATAGTGACCATGTTAAGAGTGCACATGGTGGCTGTGCCCTTGGTGACAGTGCCCATGATGACAGTATTCATGGTGACAGTGCTCACGGTGATAATGCCCATGGTGGCAGTGCACATGGTGGTAGTGCACATGGTGGCAGTGAAAAATGGGGACAGTTCCCATGCTGACAGTTCTCATTGTGACAATGCACACAGTCACAACCGATGCTGACACTGCTCATGGTAGCTGTACCCTTGGTGACAGTGCTCAGAGTGATAGTGCCCATGGTGGCAGTGTCCATGGTGACACTGCCCATGGTGACAATGCCCATGATGACAGTGCCCATGGAGTCAGTGCCCACGGAGCCATTGCCTATGGTAACAGTGCTCACAGTGACAGTACCCATGGTAACAGTGACCATGGTGAGAGTGCTCATGGTGATAGTGTCTATGGTGACAGATCACACTGTGACAGTCCGCATTGTGCCAGTACCAATAGTGACAGTACCCATGGTGACATTGACCACGGTGAGAGTGATCACGGTGCTAGTGCTCACAGTAATAGTGCTCATGGTGACAGTGCCGACAGTGAAGGTGCTCACGGTGACAGTGCCTCTGGTGATAGTGCCCATGGTGAGAGTCCGCCCATTGATAGTGTCCATGGTGGCAGTTCCCATTGTGAAAATGCTCATGATGACATTGCCCATGTTGGTAGTCCCCATGGTGACAGTGCTCACGGTGATAGTGACCTTGGTAACTGTGCACATGGTGGCCGTGCCCTTGGTGACAGTGCCAATGATGACAGTACTCATGGTGACAGTTCTCACGGTGATAGTGCCCATGGTGATATTGCACATGGTGGCAGTGAAAAATGGTGACAGTGCCCATGTTGACAGTTCTCATGGTGACAGTGCACACGGTGACAACCCATGCAGACAGTACTCACGGTGACAGTTCTCATGGTTGCAGTACCCATGGTGACAGTGCTCACAGTGATACTGCCCATGGTGGCAGTGCCCATGGTGACAGTGCCCATGGTGACACTGCCCATGATGACAGTGCCCATGGTGAAAGTTCCCACGGCGCCATTGCCTATGGTGACAGTGCTCATGGTAACAGTGCCCATGGTGACAGTGACCATGGTGAGAGTGCTCACACTGATAGTGCCCATGGTGACAGGGCTCATGGTGCCAGTCCGCATTGTGCCAGTACCCATGGCGACAGTGCTCATGGTGACACTGACCACAGTGAGAGTGCTCACTGTGATAGAGCTCACGGTAATAGTGCTCATGGTGACAGTGCAAAGGGTGACAATACCCATGGTGACAGTACTCATGTTGAAAATACCCATGGTGGCAGTTCTCATGGTGACAGTGCTCATAATAGCAGTGCCCAAGGTGGCAGTCCTCGTGGTGACAGTGCTAATGGTGACAGTGCTCTTGGTGGCAGTTCCCATGGGGACATTACCGATGGTGACCCTGTGCATTGTTACAGTGCCCATGGTAACCGTGCTCACGGTGGTAGTGCACATCGTGACAGTGCCCATGGTGGCAGTTCACCTGGTGACAGTGCTAAATCGTGACAGTGCACATGCTGACAGTGCTCACGGTGATAGTGCCCATGGTGACAGTGCCCACGGTGATAATGGGTATTATTACAGTGTTCATCTTGACAGAGCCCAAGTTGGCAGTGGCCATGGTGACAGTGCCCACAATGACAGTGCCCATGGTAACAGTGCCGACAGTGACAGTGCCCATGGTGACACTTCTCACAGTGAATGTGCCCATGGGGACAGTTACCATGATGAGATTTCTCACGGTGATAGTGCCCGTTGTGACAGTGCTCACACTGACAATGCCCATGGTGCCACTGCCCATAGAGACATTCCGCATGGTCACTTTTCTCACGGTGAAAGTACCTATGGTGACACTGCACCTGGTGGCAGTGCAAAATGGTGACAGTGCCCATGGTGACATTGCTCATAGTGACTTTGCTTACAGTGATAGTCCTTACGGTGACAGTGTGCACAGTGACACTGCACACAGTTGCAGTGTTCATGGTGACAGTGTTCACGGTGATACTTTCCATGGTGATAGTGCCCATGGTGACACTGCACATGGTGGCAGTGAAAAATGGTGACAGTTCCCCTGTTGTCAGTTCTCATGGTGACCGTGCACATGGTGACAACCCGTGCAGACTGTACTCATGGTGACAGTACTCACGGTGACAGTTCTCATGTTTGCAGTATCCATGGTGACAGTGCTCACAGTGATAGTGCCCATGGTGAGAGTGCCCATGATGACAGGGCCCATGGTGCCATTGCCTATGGTGACAGTGCTCATGGTAACAGTGCCCAAGGTGACAGTGACCATGGTGAGAGTGCTCACACTGATGGTGCCCATGGTGACAGGGCTCATGGTGTCTGTCTACATTGTGCCAGTACCCATGGCAACAGTGCTCATGGTGACAGGGACCACAGTGAGAGAGCTCACGGTGAGAGTGCTCACGGTAATAGTGCTCATGGTGACAGTGCAAATGGTGACAATACCATGGTGACAGTACTCATGTTGAAAATACCCATGGTGGCAGTTCTCATAGCGACAGATCTCATGGTGACATTGCTCATAATAGCAGTGCCCAGGTGCCAGTGCTCGTGGTGATGGTGCTAATGGTGACAGTGCTCTTGGTGGCAGTGCCCATCGGGACAATACTGATGGTGACACTGTGCATTGTTACAGTGCCCATGGTAACCGTGTTCACGGTGATAGTGCACATCGTGACAGTGCCCATGGTGGTAGTTCACCTGGTGACAGTGCTAAATAGTGACAGTGCACATGCTGACAGTGCTCACGGTGATAGTGCCCATGGTGACAGTGCACACGGTCATAATGGGCATTGTTACAGAGTTCATGGTGACAGCACACGGTGGCAGTGGCCATGGAGACAGTGCCCACAATGACAGTGCCCATGGTGACAGTGCCGACAGTGACAGTGCCCATGGTGACACTTCTCATGGTGACAGTGCCCATGGGGACAGTTAGCATGGTGAGATTTCTAATGGTGATAGTGCCCGTTGTGCCAGTGCTCACAGTAACAATGCCCATGGGGCCAGTGCCCATAGAGTCATTCCGCACGGTCACATTTCTCACGGTGAAAGTGCCTATGGTGATATTAACCATGGTGACACTGCACATGGTGGCAGAGCAAAATGGTGACAGTGCCCATGGTGACATTGCTCATGGTGACTTTGCTTACGGTGATAGTCCTTACAGTGACAGTACGCATGGTGACACTGCACACAGTGACAGTGTTCATGGTGAAAGTGTTCACGGTGATAGTTCCCATGGTGAGATTGTCCTGGTAACAGTGCCCATAGTCACAATTCTCATGGTGTAGTGCTCACAGTGACAGTGCCCATGGTGTCATGCCCATGGTGACAGTGCTCATGGTGACAGTGCTCATGTTGGCAGAGCCATAAATAAGAGTGCTCATTGTGGCAGTGCTCATGGTGTCCGTGCTCATGGTGACAGTGCCCATGATTACAGTGTTTATGGTGATAGATGTCACGGTGTCAGTGCCCACGCGGAGAGTGCCAAGGCTGACAAAGCCCAGGGTGATACTTCCCATTGGGACAGTGCCCACGGTGACAGTGCCCATGGTGACAGCACCCAGTGTGACAAGGCGCATGGTGACAGTGCTCACGGTGACAGTGCCCATGGTGACAGTGCCGATGGTGAGAGTGCCAATAGTGACAGTGCTCATGGTGAAACTGCCCACAGAGACATCGCCCATGGTGATAGTGTTCATGGTGACAACCCCACGGTGACAGTGCCAATGTTGATAGTCCCAGTGGTGACAGGTCTTACACTGAATGTGACCATGGTGTCTGTGCTCATGGTGACAGTGCTCAAGGTTATAGTCTCCATGTTGACAGTGCCGATGGTGACAATTCTCACGGTGACAGGGCCTATGGTGAAAATTCTCATAGTGACAGTGTTCACGGTGACAGTGCCCATGGTGCTATTACCCATGGTGACAGTTCTCATAGTGAAACTGCCCATGTTGACACTGCCCATGGTGGCAGTGCAAAATGGTGACAGTGCCCATGGTGATATTGCTCATGGTGACATTGCTTATGGTGATAGTGTGTATGGTGAAACTGCACACAGTGACATTGCTCATGGTGACAGTGTTCATGGCGTTAGTTCCTATGGTGAATGTGACCATGGGGACAGTGCCCATAGTCACAATTCTCATGGGGTAGTGCTCACGGTGACAGTGCCCATGGTGACAATACACAGGGTGACAGTATTCATGGTGACATTGCTCATGGTGAGAGTGCCCATGTTCACAACTGTCACGGTGATAGTTCCCATGGTGACAATACCCAGGGTAACAGAGCTGATGGTAAAAGTGTTCACGGTGACAGTGCCCATGGTGACAGTACCTAAGGTGACAATTCCCATGGTGAGACTGCTCATAGACAGTGCCCATGGTGACAATACCCAGCGTGTCCTGTCCATGGTGACAGTGATCATGGTGACACATCTCATGAGGACAGTGCCATAAGTGACAGTGCTCATGGTGACAGTGCCCATGGTGACAGTGCCTATGGTGATAGATATCATGGTGGCTGTGCCCAGGGAGACATTGCCCACGCTGACAAGACCCATGGTGATACTTCCCATTGTGACAGTGCCATCGGTGGCAGAGCCCATGGTGACAGTGCCCAAGATCACAGAGCCCATGGTGAGAGTGCTAACGGTGACTGTGCCCATGGTGACAGCACCCAGTGTGAAAATGCCCATTGTGACAGTGCTCACGGTGACCATGCCAATGGTGATAGTGCCAATAGTGAGAGTGCTCACGGTGACACTGCCCATGGACACACTGCCCATTGTGATAGTGCCCATCATGACAACCCCTCGGAGGCAGTGCCAATGGTGAGAGTCCCCGTGGTGACAGTTCTCATGGTGAAAGTGATCCTTTTGAAATTGCTCATGGTGACAGTGCTCATGGTGACAGTGCTCAAGGTGATAGTCTCCATGTTGACAGTGTGCATGGTGACTGTTCTCACGGTGACAGTGCCTATGGTGATTATGCTCTTAGTGACAGTGCTCATGGTGACAGTGCCCATGGTGACAGTGACCACGGTGACTGTTCTCACCGTGGTAGTGCCCATGGTGACAGTGTTCATGATGACAGTCCGCATTAAGGCTGTGCCCGTGGTGACATTGCTAATGGTGATAATTCTCACGGTGATAGTACGCACGTTGAAAATGACAAAGGTGACAACACCCAGGTGATAATAATCATGGTGAAAGTGCCCATGGTGGCAGTTCTCATACTGACAGTTCTTGTGACAGTGCTCATGGTGGCAGTGCTCGTGGTGACAGTGCTCTTGGTGACAGTGCTCATGGTGGCAGTGCCCATGGTGAGACTACCGATGGTGACCCTGCCCATGGTGACAGTGCACATGGTCATGGTGCCTCTGGTGGCAGTGCAATATAGTGAGAATGCCCATGATGATATTGCTCATGGTGATAGTGCCCATGGTGAGAGTGCCCATGGTTCCAGTGCTCATGGTGACAGTGCCCATTGTGACAGTGCCCTTGGTGACAGTGCACACCATGAGAGTGCCCATGGTGTCTGTGCCCATGGTGACAGTTCTTATCATGAGAGTGTTCACGGTAGCAGTGTTCATGGTAATAGTGCTCACGGAGGCATTGCCCACAATGAGAGTGCCCACGGTGAGAATACTGACTGTGACAGTGCCCATGATGACTTTTCTCTCTGTGACAGTGCCCTTGGGGACAGTTAGCACGGTGAGATTTCTCACAGTGATAGTGCACATTGTTTCAGTGCTCATAGTGACAAGACCCTAGGCGCCAGTGCCCATCATGGCATTGCTCACGGTGATATTTCTCACGGTGACAGTGCCCATGGTGATATTACCCATGGTGACAGTACTCAGTGATCAAGTGCTCATGGTGACATGGCATAAGGTGATAATGCTCACGGTGGCAGTGCAAAATGGTGACAGTGCCCATGGGGACATTGCTTAATGTGATAGTCCTTGTGGTGACATTGTGCATGGTGACATTGCCCACCATGACAGTGCTCTTGTTGACAGTGCTCATGGTGATAGTGCCAATGTTGGAAGTGCCCATCGTGAAAGTGTCCATGGTGACAGTTCTTATGATGAGAGTGGTCAGAGTGGCAGTGCTCATGGTGAAAGTGCCCATGGTGACAGAGCCCACGGTGACAGTGTCCATAGTTATAGTGTCCATGGTGACAGTACTAACAGTGAAATTGTCCATGGGGACACTGCCCATGGTGAAAGTGCCCATGGTCACAACACTCACGGTGATAGTGCTCACGGTGAGAGTGGCCATGGTGACAGTGACCACGGTGACAGTTCTAATGGTGATACTGCCCATGATGACAGTGCTCTGGTGACAGTCCACATTGTACCAGTGCCCAAGGTGACAGTGCTCATGGTGACAGTGCCCAAAGTCACAATACCCATGGTGACAGTGCCCAGGCTGACAGTTCTCAAGGTGATAGTGCCCATGGTGACAGTGCACATGGTGATACAGAGAATGGGGACAGTGCTTATGGTGACAGTGGTCATGGTTGCAGTACCCATGGTGATAGTGCTGAAACTGACAGTGCCCTTGGGGATAGTGCCCATGGTGAGTGTGCTCGTGTTAATTGTGTCCATGGTGGCAGTTCCCATTGTGAAAGTGCTCATGATGACAGTGCCCATGTGGGTAGTTCCCATGGTGACAGTGCTCATGGTGATAGTGACCATGTTAACAGTGCACATGGTGGCTGTGCCCTTGGTGACAGTGCCCATGATGACAGTATTCATGGTGACAGTGCTCACGGTGATAATGCCCATGGTGGCAGTGCACATGGTGGTAGTGCACATGGTGGCAGTGAAAAATGGTGACAGTTCCCATGCTGACAGTTCTCATTGTGACAATGCACACGGTCACAACCGATGCTGACACTGCTCATGGTAGCTGTACCCTTGGTGACAGTGCTCAGAGTGATAGTGCCCATGGTGGCAGTGCCCATGGTGACAGTGCCCATGGTGACAATGCCCATGATGACAGTGCTCATGGTGACAGTGCTCATGTTGGCAGAGCCATAAATAAGAGTGCTCATTGTGGCAGTGCTCATGGTGTCCGTGCTCATGGTGACAGTGCCCATGATTACAGTGTTTATGGTGATAGATGTCACGGTGTCAGTGCCCACGCGGAGAGTGCCAAGGCTGACAAAGCCCAGGGTGATACTTCCCATTGTGACAGTGCCCACGGTGACAGTGCCCATGGTGACAGCACCCAGTGTGACAAGGCGCATGGTGACAGTGCTCACGGTGACAGTGCCCATGGTGACAGTGCCGATGGTGAGAGTGCCAATAGTGACAGTGCTCATGGTGAAACTGCCCACAGAGACATCGCCCATGGTGATAGTGTTCATGGTGACAACCCCACGGTGACAGTGCCAATGTTGATAGTCCCAGTGGTGACAGGTCTTACATTGAATGTGACCATGGTGTCTGTGCTCATGGTGACAGTGCTCAAGGTTATAGTCTCCATGTTGACAGTGCCGATGGTGACAATTCTCACGGTGACAGGGCCTATGGTGAAAATTCTCATAGTGACAGTGTTCACGGTGACAGTGCCCATGGTGCTATTACCCATGGTGACAGTTCTCATAGTGAAACTGCCCATGTTGACACTGCCCATGGTGGCAGTGCAAAATGGTGACAGTGCCCATGGTGATATTGCTCATGGTGACATTGCTTATGGTGATAGTGTGTATGGTGAAACTGCACACAGTGACATTGCTCATGGTGACAGTGTTCATGGCGTTAGTTCCTATGGTGAATGTGAGCATGGGGACAGTGCCCATAGTCACAATTCTCATGGTGTAGTGCTCACGGTGACAGTGCCCATGGTGACAATACACAGGGTGACAGTATTCATGGTGACATTGCTCATGGTGAGAGTGCCCATGTTCACAACTGTCACGGTGATAGTTCCCATGGTGACAATACCCAGGGTAACAGAGCTGATGGTAAAAGTGTTCACGGTGACAGTGCCCATGGTGACAGTACCTAAGGTGACAATTCCCATGGTGAGACTGCTCATAGACAGTGCCCATGGTGACAATACCCAGCGTGTCCTGTCCATGGTGACAGTGATCATGGTGACACATCTCATGAGGACAGTGCCATAAGTGACAGTGCTCATTGTGGCAGTGCTCATGGTGACAGTGCCCATGGTGACAGTGCCTATGGTGATAGATATCATGGTGGCTGTGCCCAGGGAGACATTGCCCACGCTGACAAGACCCATGGTGATACTTCCCATTGTGACAGTGCCATCGGTGGCAGAGCCCATGGTGACAGTGCCCAAGATCACAGAGCCCATGGTGAGAGTGCTAACGGTGACTGTGCCCATGGTGACAGCACCCAGTGTGAAAATGCCCATTGTGACAGTGCTCACGGTGACCATGCCAATGGTGATAGTGCCAATAGTGAGAGTGCTCACGGTGACACTGCCCATGGACACACTGCCCATTGTGATAGTGCCCATCATGACAACCCCTCGGAGGCAGTGCCAATGGTGAGAGTCCCCGTGGTGACAGTTCTCATGGTGAAAGTGATCCTTTTGAAATTGCTCATGGTGACAGTGCTCATGGTGACAGTGCTCAAGGTGATAGTCTCCATGTTGACAGTGTGCATGGTGACTGTTCTCACGGTGACAGTGCCTATGGTGATTATGCTCTTAGTGACAGTGCTCATGGTGACAGTGCCCATGGTGACAGTGACCACGGTGACTGTTCTCACCGTGGTAGTGCCCATGGTGACAGTGTTCATGATGACAGTCCGCATTAAGGCTGTGCCCGTGGTGACATTGCTAATGGTGATAATTCTCACGGTGATAGTACGCACGTTGAAAATGACAAAGGTGACAACACCCAGGTGATAATAATCATGGTGAAAGTGCCCATGGTGGCAGTTCTCATACTGACAGTTCTTGTGACAGTGCTCATGGTGGCAGTGCTCGTGGTGACAGTGCTCTTGGTGACAGTGCTCATGGTGGCAGTGCCCATGGTGAGACTACCGATGGTGACCCTGCCCATGGTGACAGTGCACATGGTCATGGTGCCTCTGGTGGCAGTGCAATATAGTGAGAATGCCCATGATGATATTGCTCATGGTGATAGTGCCCATGGTGAGAGTGCCCATGGTTCCAGTGCTCATGGTGACAGTGCCCATTGTGACAGTGCCCTTGGTGACAGTGCACACCATGAGAGTGCCCATGGTGTCTGTGCCCATGGTGACAGTTCTTATCATGAGAGTGTTCACGGTAGCAGTGTTCATGGTAATAGTGCTCACGGAGGCATTGCCCACAATGAGAGTGCCCACGGTGAGAATACTGACTGTGACAGTGCCCATGATGACTTTTCTCTCTGTGACAGTGCCCTTGGGGACAGTTAGCACGGTGAGATTTCTCACAGTGATAGTGCACATTGTTTCAGTGCTCATAGTGACAAGACCCTAGGCGCCAGTGCCCATCATGGCATTGCTCACGGTGATATTTCTCACGGTGACAGTGCCCATGGTGATATTACCCATGGTGACAGTACTCAGTGATCAAGTGCTCATGGTGACATGGCATAAGGTGATAATGCTCACGGTGGCAGTGCAAAATGGTGACAGTGCCCATGGGGACATTGCTTAATGTGATAGTCCTTGTGGTGACATTGTGCATGGTGACATTGCCCACCATGACAGTGCTCTTGTTGACAGTGCTCATGGTGATAGTGCCAATGTTGGAAGTGCCCATCGTGAAAGTGTCCATGGTGACAGTTCTTATGATGAGAGTGGTCAGAGTGGCAGTGCTCATGGTGAAAGTGCCCATGGTGACAGAGCCCACGGTGACAGTGTCCATAGTTATAGTGTCCATGGTGACAGTACTAACAGTGAAATTGTCCATGGGGACACTGCCCATGGTGAAAGTGCCCATGGTCACAACACTCACGGTGATAGTGCTCACGGTGAGAGTGGCCATGGTGACAGTGACCACGGTGACAGTTCTAATGGTGATACTGCCCATGATGACAGTGCTCTGGTGACAGTCCACATTGTACCAGTGCCCAAGGTGACAGTGCTCATGGTGACAGTGCCCAAAGTCACAATACCCATGGTGACAGTGCCCAGGCTGACAGTTCTCAAGGTGATAGTGCCCATGGTGACAGTGCACATGGTGATACAGAGAATGGGGACAGTGCTTATGGTGACAGTGGTCATGGTTGCAGTACCCATGGTGATAGTGCTGAAACTGACAGTGCCCTTGGGGGTAGTGCCCATGGTGAGTGTGCTCCTGTTAATTGTGTCCATGGTGGCAGTTCCCATTGTGAAAGTGCTCATGATGACAGTGCCCATGTGGGTAGTTCCCATGGTGACAGTGCTCATGGTGATAGTGACCATGTTAACAGTGCACATGGTGGCTGTGCCCTTGGTGACAGTGCCCATGATGACAGTATTCATGGTGACAGTGCTCACGGTGATAATGCCCATGGTGGCAGTGCACATGGTGGTAGTGCACATGGTGGCAGTGAAAAATGGTGACAGTTCCCATGCTGACAGTTCTCACTGTGACAATGCACACGGTCACAACCGATGCTGACACTGCTCATGGTAGCTGTACCCTTGGTGACAGTGCTCAGAGTGATAGTGCCCATGGTGGCAGTGCCCATGGTGACAGTGCCCATGGTGACAATGCCCATGATGACAGTGCTCATGGTGACAGTGCTCATGTTGGCAGAGCCATAAATAAGAGTGCTCATTGTGGCAGTGCTCATGGTGTCCGTGCTCATGGTGACAGTGCCCATGATTACAGTGTTTATGGTGATAGATGTCACGGTGTCAGTGCCCACGCGGAGAGTGCCAAGGCTGACAAAGCCCAGGGTGATACTTCCCATTGTGACAGTGCCCACGGTGACAGTGCCCATGGTGACAGCACCCAGTGTGACAAGGCGCATGGTGACAGTGCTCACGGTGACAGTGCCCATGGTGACAGTGCCGATGGTGAGAGTGCCAATAGTGACAGTGCTCATGGTGAAACTGCCCACAGAGACATCGCCCATGGTGATAGTGTTCATGGTGACAACCCCACGGTGACAGTGCCAATGTTGATAGTCCCAGTGGTGACAGGTCTTACATTGAATGTGACCATGGTGTCTGTGCTCATGGTGACAGTGCTCAAGGTTATAGTCTCCATGTTGACAGTGCCGATGGTGACAATTCTCACGGTGACAGGGCCTATGGTGAAAATTCTCATAGTGACAGTGTTCACGGTGACAGTGCCCATGGTGCTATTACCCATGGTGACAGTTCTCATAGTGAAACTGCCCATGTTGACACTGCCCATGGTGGCAGTGCAAAATGGTGACAGTGCCCATGGTGATATTGCTCATGGTGACATTGCTTATGGTGATAGTGTGTATGGTGAAACTGCACACAGTGACATTGCTCATGGTGACAGTGTTCATGGCGTTAGTTCCTATGGTGAATGTGACCATGGGGACAGTGCCCATAGTCACAATTCTCATGGTGTAGTGCTCACGGTGACAGTGCCCATGGTGACAATACACAGGGTGACAGTATTCATGGTGACATTGCTCATGGTGAGAGTGCCCATGTTCACAACTGTCACGGTGATAGTTCCCATGGTGACAATACCCAGGGTAACAGAGCTGATGGTAAAAGTGTTCACGGTGACAGTGCCCATGGTGACAGTACCTAAGGTGACAATTCCCATGGTGAGACTGCTCATAGACAGTGCCCATGGTGACAATACCCAGCGTGTCCTGTCCATGGTGACAGTGATCATGGTGACACATCTCATGAGGACAGTGCCATAAGTGACAGTGCTCATTGTGGCAGTGCTCATGGTGACAGTGCCCATGGTGACAGTGCCTATGGTGATAGATATCATGGTGGCTGTGCCCAGGGAGACATTGCCCACGCTGACAAGACCCATGGTGATACTTCCCATTGTGACAGTGCCATCGGTGGCAGAGCCCATGGTGACAGTGCCCAAGATCACAGAGCCCATGGTGAGAGTGCTAACGGTGACTGTGCCCATGGTGACAGCACCCAGTGTGAAAATGCCCATTGTGACAGTGCTCACGGTGACCATGCCAATGGTGATAGTGCCAATAGTGAGAGTGCTCACGGTGACACTGCCCATGGACACACTGCCCATTGTGATAGTGCCCATCATGACAACCCCTCGGAGGCAGTGCCAATGGTGAGAGTCCCCGTGGTGACAGTTCTCATGGTGAAAGTGATCCTTTTGAAATTGCTCATGGTGACAGTGCTCATGGTGACAGTGCTCAAGGTGATAGTCTCCATGTTGACAGTGTGCATGGTGACTGTTCTCACGGTGACAGTGCCTATGGTGATTATGCTCTTAGTGACAGTGCTCATGGTGACAGTGCCCATGGTGACAGTGACCACGGTGACTGTTCTCACCGTGGTAGTGCCCATGGTGACAGTGTTCATGATGACAGTCCGCATTAAGGCTGTGCCCGTGGTGACATTGCTAATGGTGATAATTCTCACGGTGATAGTACGCACGTTGAAAATGACAAAGGTGACAACACCCAGGTGATAATAATCATGGTGAAAGTGCCCATGGTGGCAGTTCTCATACTGACAGTTCTTGTGACAGTGCTCATGGTGGCAGTGCTCGTGGTGACAGTGCTCTTGGTGACAGTGCTCATGGTGGCAGTGCCCATGGTGAGACTACCGATGGTGACCCTGCCCATGGTGACAGTGCACATGGTCATGGTGCCTCTGGTGGCAGTGCAATATAGTGAGAATGCCCATGATGATATTGCTCATGGTGATAGTGCCCATGGTGAGAGTGCCCATGGTTCCAGTGCTCATGGTGACAGTGCCCATTGTGACAGTGCCCTTGGTGACAGTGCACACCATGAGAGTGCCCATGGTGTCTGTGCCCATGGTGACAGTTCTTATCATGAGAGTGTTCACGGTAGCAGTGTTCATGGTAATAGTGCTCACGGAGGCATTGCCCACAATGAGAGTGCCCACGGTGAGAATACTGACTGTGACAGTGCCCATGATGACTTTTCTCTCTGTGACAGTGCCCTTGGGGACAGTTAGCACGGTGAGATTTCTCACAGTGATAGTGCACATTGTTTCAGTGCTCATAGTGACAAGACCCTAGGCGCCAGTGCCCATCATGGCATTGCTCACGGTGATATTTCTCACGGTGACAGTGCCCATGGTGATATTACCCATGGTGACAGTACTCAGTGATCAAGTGCTCATGGTGACATGGCATAAGGTGATAATGCTCACGGTGGCAGTGCAAAATGGTGACAGTGCCCATGGGGACATTGCTTAATGTGATAGTCCTTGTGGTGACATTGTGCATGGTGACATTGCCCACCATGACAGTGCTCTTGTTGACAGTGCTCATGGTGATAGTGCCAATGTTGGAAGTGCCCATCGTGAAAGTGTCCATGGTGACAGTTCTTATGATGAGAGTGGTCAGAGTGGCAGTGCTCATGGTGAAAGTGCCCATGGTGACAGAGCCCACGGTGACAGTGTCCATAGTTATAGTGTCCATGGTGACAGTACTAACAGTGAAATTGTCCATGGGGACACTGCCCATGGTGAAAGTGCCCATGGTCACAACACTCACGGTGATAGTGCTCACGGTGAGAGTGGCCATGGTGACAGTGACCACGGTGACAGTTCTAATGGTGATACTGCCCATGATGACAGTGCTCTGGTGACAGTCCACATTGTACCAGTGCCCAAGGTGACAGTGCTCATGGTGACAGTGCCCAAAGTCACAATACCCATGGTGACAGTGCCCAGGCTGACAGTTCTCAAGGTGATAGTGCCCATGGTGACAGTGCACATGGTGATACAGAGAATGGGGACAGTGCTTATGGTGACAGTGGTCATGGTTGCAGTACCCATGGTGATAGTGCTGAAACTGACAGTGCCCTTGGGGGTAGTGCCCATGGTGAGTGTGCTCGTGTTAATTGTGTCCATGGTGGCAGTTCCCATTGTGAAAGTGCTCATGATGACAGTGCCCATGTGGGTAGTTCCCATGGTGACAGTGCTCATGGTGATAGTGACCATGTTAACAGTGCACATGGTGGCTGTGCCCTTGGTGACAGTGCCCATGATGACAGTATTCATGGTGACAGTGCTCACGGTGATAATGCCCATGGTGGCAGTGCACATGGTGGTAGTGCACATGGTGGAAGTGAAAAATGGTGACAGTTCCCATGCTGACAGTTCTCACTGTGACAATGCACACGGTCACAACCGATGCTGACACTGCTCATGGTAGCTGTACCCTTGGTGACAGTGCTCAGAGTGATAGTGCCCATGGTGGCAGTGCCCATGGTGACACTGCCCATGGTGACAATGCCCATGATGACAGTGCTCATGGTGACAGTGCTCATGTTGGCAGAGCCATAAATAAGAGTGCTCATTGTGGCAGTGCTCATGGTGTCCGTGCTCATGGTGACAGTGCCCATGATTACAGTGTTTATGGTGATAGATGTCACGGTGTCAGTGCCCACGCGGAGAGTGCCAAGGCTGACAAAGCCCAGGGTGATACTTCCCATTGGGACAGTGCCCACGGTGACAGTGCCCATGGTGACAGCACCCAGTGTGACAAGGCGCATGGTGACAGTGCTCACGGTGACAGTGCCCATGGTGACAGTGCCGATGGTGAGAGTGCCAATAGTGACAGTGCTCATGGTGAAACTGCCCACAGAGACATCGCCCATGGTGATAGTGTTCATGGTGACAACCCCACGGTGACAGTGCCAATGTTGATAGTCCCAGTGGTGACAGGTCTTACATTGAATGTGACCATGGTGTCTGTGCTCATGGTGACAGTGCTCAAGGTTATAGTCTCCATGTTGACAGTGCCGATGGTGACAATTCTCACGGTGACAGGGCCTATGGTGAAAATTCTCATAGTGACAGTGTTCACGGTGACAGTGCCCATGGTGCTATTACCCATGGTGACAGTTCTCATAGTGAAACTGCCCATGTTGACACTGCCCATGGTGGCAGTGCAAAATGGTGACAGTGCCCATGGTGATATTGCTCATGGTGACATTGCTTATGGTGATAGTGTGTATGGTGAAACTGCACACAGTGACATTGCTCATGGTGACAGTGTTCATGGCGTTAGTTCCTATGGTGAATGTGACCATGGGGACAGTGCCCATAGTCACAATTCTCATGGTGTAGTGCTCACGGTGACAGTGCCCATGGTGACAATACACAGGGTGACAGTATTCATGGTGACATTGCTCATGGTGAGAGTGCCCATGTTCACAACTGTCACGGTGATAGTTCCCATGGTGACAATACCCAGGGTAACAGAGCTGATGGTAAAAGTGTTCACGGTGACAGTGCCCATGGTGACAGTACCTAAGGTGACAATTCCCATGGTGAGACTGCTCATAGACAGTGCCCATGGTGACAATACCCAGCGTGTCCTGTCCATGGTGACAGTGATCATGGTGACACATCTCATGAGGACAGTGCCATAAGTGACAGTGCTCATTGTGGCAGTGCTCATGGTGACAGTGCCCATGGTGACAGTGCCTATGGTGATAGATATCATGGTGGCTGTGCCCAGGGAGACATTGCCCACGCTGACAAGACCCATGGTGATACTTCCCATTGTGACAGTGCCATCGGTGGCAGAGCCCATGGTGACAGTGCCCAAGATCACAGAGCCCATGGTGAGAGTGCTAACGGTGACTGTGCCCATGGTGACAGCACCCAGTGTGAAAATGCCCATTGTGACAGTGCTCACGGTGACCATGCCAATGGTGATAGTGCCAATAGTGAGAGTGCTCACGGTGACACTGCCCATGGACACACTGCCCATTGTGATAGTGCCCATCATGACAACCCCTCGGAGGCAGTGCCAATGGTGAGAGTCCCCGTGGTGACAGTTCTCATGGTGAAAGTGATCCTTTTGAAATTGCTCATGGTGACAGTGCTCATGGTGACAGTGCTCAAGGTGATAGTCTCCATGTTGACAGTGTGCATGGTGACTGTTCTCACGGTGACAGTGCCTATGGTGATTATGCTCTTAGTGACAGTGCTCATGGTGACAGTGCCCATGGTGACAGTGACCACGGTGACTGTTCTCACCGTGGTAGTGCCCATGGTGACAGTGTTCATGATGACAGTCCGCATTAAGGCTGTGCCCGTGGTGACATTGCTAATGGTGATAATTCTCACGGTGATAGTACGCACGTTGAAAATGACAAAGGTGACAACACCCAGGTGATAATAATCATGGTGAAAGTGCCCATGGTGGCAGTTCTCATACTGACAGTTCTTGTGACAGTGCTCATGGTGGCAGTGCTCGTGGTGACAGTGCTCTTGGTGACAGTGCTCATGGTGGCAGTGCCCATGGTGAGACTACCGATGGTGACCCTGCCCATGGTGACAGTGCACATGGTCATGGTGCCTCTGGTGGCAGTGCAATATAGTGAGAATGCCCATGATGATATTGCTCATGGTGATAGTGCCCATGGTGAGAGTGCCCATGGTTCCAGTGCTCATGGTGACAGTGCCCATTGTGACAGTGCCCTTGGTGACAGTGCACACCATGAGAGTGCCCATGGTGTCTGTGCCCATGGTGACAGTTCTTATCATGAGAGTGTTCACGGTAGCAGTGTTCATGGTAATAGTGCTCACGGAGGCATTGCCCACAATGAGAGTGCCCACGGTGAGAATACTGACTGTGACAGTGCCCATGATGACTTTTCTCTCTGTGACAGTGCCCTTGGGGACAGTTAGCACGGTGAGATTTCTCACAGTGATAGTGCACATTGTTTCAGTGCTCATAGTGACAAGACCCTAGGCGCCAGTGCCCATCATGGCATTGCTCACGGTGATATTTCTCACGGTGACAGTGCCCATGGTGATATTACCCATGGTGACAGTACTCAGTGATCAAGTGCTCATGGTGACATGGCATAAGGTGATAATGCTCACGGTGGCAGTGCAAAATGGTGACAGTGCCCATGGGGACATTGCTTAATGTGATAGTCCTTGTGGTGACATTGTGCATGGTGACATTGCCCACCATGACAGTGCTCTTGTTGACAGTGCTCATGGTGATAGTGCCAATGTTGGAAGTGCCCATCGTGAAAGTGTCCATGGTGACAGTTCTTATGATGAGAGTGGTCAGAGTGGCAGTGCTCATGGTGAAAGTGCCCATGGTGACAGAGCCCACGGTGACAGTGTCCATAGTTATAGTGTCCATGGTGACAGTACTAACAGTGAAATTGTCCATGGGGACACTGCCCATGGTGAAAGTGCCCATGGTCACAACACTCACGGTGATAGTGCTCACGGTGAGAGTGGCCATGGTGACAGTGACCACGGTGACAGTTCTAATGGTGATACTGCCCATGATGACAGTGCTCTGGTGACAGTCCACATTGTACCAGTGCCCAAGGTGACAGTGCTCATGGTGACAGTGCCCAAAGTCACAATACCCATGGTGACAGTGCCCAGGCTGACAGTTCTCAAGGTGATAGTGCCCATGGTGACAGTGCACATGGTGATACAGAGAATGGGGACAGTGCTTATGGTGACAGTGGTCATGGTTGCAGTACCCATGGTGATAGTGCTGAAACTGACAGTGCCCTTGGGGGTAGTGCCCATGGTGAGTGTGCTCGTGTTAATTGTGTCCATGGTGGCAGTTCCCATTGTGAAAGTGCTCATGATGACAGTGCCCATGTGGGTAGTTCCCATGGTGACAGTGCTCATGGTGATAGTGACCATGTTAACAGTGCACATGGTGGCTGTGCCCTTGGTGACAGTGCCCATGATGACAGTATTCATGGTGACAGTGCTCACGGTGATAATGCCCATGGTGGCAGTGCACATGGTGGTAGTGCACATGGTGGAAGTGAAAAATGGTGACAGTTCCCATGCTGACAGTTCTCACTGTGACAATGCACACGGTCACAACCGATGCTGACACTGCTCATGGTAGCTGTACCCTTGGTGACAGTGCTCAGAGTGATAGTGCCCATGGTGGCAGTGCCCATGGTGACACTGCCCATGGTGACAATGCCCATGATGACAGTGCTCATGGTGACAGTGCTCATGTTGGCAGAGCCATAAATAAGAGTGCTCATTGTGGCAGTGCTCATGGTGTCCGTGCTCATGGTGACAGTGCCCATGATTACAGTGTTTATGGTGATAGATGTCACGGTGTCAGTGCCCACGCGGAGAGTGCCAAGGCTGACAAAGCCCAGGGTGATACTTCCCATTGGGACAGTGCCCACGGTGACAGTGCCCATGGTGACAGCACCCAGTGTGACAAGGCGCATGGTGACAGTGCTCACGGTGACAGTGCCCATGGTGACAGTGCCGATGGTGAGAGTGCCAATAGTGACAGTGCTCATGGTGAAACTGCCCACAGAGACATCGCCCATGGTGATAGTGTTCATGGTGACAACCCCACGGTGACAGTGCCAATGTTGATAGTCCCAGTGGTGACAGGTCTTACATTGAATGTGACCATGGTGTCTGTGCTCATGGTGACAGTGCTCAAGGTTATAGTCTCCATGTTGACAGTGCCGATGGTGACAATTCTCACGGTGACAGGGCCTATGGTGAAAATTCTCATAGTGACAGTGTTCACGGTGACAGTGCCCATGGTGCTATTACCCATGGTGACAGTTCTCATAGTGAAACTGCCCATGTTGACACTGCCCATGGTGGCAGTGCAAAATGGTGACAGTGCCCATGGTGATATTGCTCATGGTGACATTGCTTATGGTGATAGTGTGTATGGTGAAACTGCACACAGTGACATTGCTCATGGTGACAGTGTTCATGGCGTTAGTTCCTATGGTGAATGTGACCATGGGGACAGTGCCCATAGTCACAATTCTCATGGTGTAGTGCTCACGGTGACAGTGCCCATGGTGACAATACACAGGGTGACAGTATTCATGGTGACATTGCTCATGGTGAGAGTGCCCATGTTCACAACTGTCACGGTGATAGTTCCCATGGTGACAATACCCAGGGTAACAGAGCTGATGGTAAAAGTGTTCACGGTGACAGTGCCCATGGTGACAGTACCTAAGGTGACAATTCCCATGGTGAGACTGCTCATAGACAGTGCCCATGGTGACAATACCCAGCGTGTCCTGTCCATGGTGACAGTGATCATGGTGACACATCTCATGAGGACAGTGCCATAAGTGACAGTGCTCATTGTGGCAGTGCTCATGGTGACAGTGCCCATGGTGACAGTGCCTATGGTGATAGATATCATGGTGGCTGTGCCCAGGGAGACATTGCCCACGCTGACAAGACCCATGGTGATACTTCCCATTGTGACAGTGCCATCGGTGGCAGAGCCCATGGTGACAGTGCCCAAGATCACAGAGCCCATGGTGAGAGTGCTAACGGTGACTGTGCCCATGGTGACAGCACCCAGTGTGAAAATGCCCATTGTGACAGTGCTCACGGTGACCATGCCAATGGTGATAGTGCCAATAGTGAGAGTGCTCACGGTGACACTGCCCATGGACACACTGCCCATTGTGATAGTGCCCATCATGACAACCCCTCGGAGGCAGTGCCAATGGTGAGAGTCCCCGTGGTGACAGTTCTCATGGTGAAAGTGATCCTTTTGAAATTGCTCATGGTGACAGTGCTCAAGGTGATAGTCTCCATGTTGACAGTGTGCATGGTGACTGTTCTCACGGTGACAGTGCCTATGGTGATTATGCTCTTAGTGACAGTGCTCATGGTGACAGTGCCCATGGTGACAGTGACCACGGTGACTGTTCTCACCGTGGTAGTGCCCATGGTGACAGTGTTCATGATGACAGTCCGCATTAAGGCTGTGCCCGTGGTGACATTGCTAATGGTGATAATTCTCACGGTGATAGTACGCACGTTGAAAATGACAAAGGTGACAACACCCAGGTGATAATAATCATGGTGAAAGTGCCCATGGTGGCAGTTCTCATACTGACAGTTCTTGTGACAGTGCTCATGGTGGCAGTGCTCGTGGTGACAGTGCTCTTGGTGACAGTGCTCATGGTGGCAGTGCCCATGGTGAGACTACCGATGGTGACCCTGCCCATGGTGACAGTGCACATGGTCATGGTGCCTCTGGTGGCAGTGCAATATAGTGAGAATGCCCATGATGATATTGCTCATGGTGATAGTGCCCATGGTGAGAGTGCCCATGGTTCCAGTGCTCATGGTGACAGTGCCCATTGTGACAGTGCCCTTGGTGACAGTGCACACCATGAGAGTGCCCATGGTGTCTGTGCCCATGGTGACAGTTCTTATCATGAGAGTGTTCACGGTAGCAGTGTTCATGGTAATAGTGCTCACGGAGGCATTGCCCACAATGAGAGTGCCCACGGTGAGAATACTGACTGTGACAGTGCCCATGATGACTTTTCTCTCTGTGACAGTGCCCTTGGGGACATAGCACGGTGAGATTTCTCACAGTGATAGTGCACATTGTTTCAGTGCTCATAGTGCAAGACCCTAGGCGCCAGTGCCCATCATGGCATTGCTCACGGTGATATTTCTCACGGTGACAGTGCCCATGGTGATATTACCCATGGTGACAGTACTCAGTGATCAAGTGCTCATGGTGACATGGCATAAGGTGATAATGCTCACGGTGGCAGTGCAAAATGGTGACAGTGCCCATGGGGACATTGCTTAATGTGATAGTCCTTGTGGTGACATTGTGCATGGTGACATTGCCCACCATGACAGTGCTCTTGTTGACAGTGCTCATGGTGATAGTGCCAATGTTGGAAGTGCCCATCGTGAAAGTGTCCATGGTGACAGTTCTTATGATGAGAGTGGTCAGAGTGGCAGTGCTCATGGTGAAAGTGCCCATGGTGACAGAGCCCACGGTGACAGTGTCCATAGTTATAGTGTCCATGGTGACAGTACTAACAGTGAAATTGTCCATGGGGACACTGCCCATGGTGAAAGTGCCCATGGTCACAACACTCACGGTGATAGTGCTCACGGTGAGAGTGGCCATGGTGACAGTGACCACGGTGACAGTTCTAATGGTGATACTGCCCATGATGACAGTGCTCATGGTGACAGTCCACATTGTACCAGTGCCCAAGGTGACAGTGCTCATGGTGACAGTGCCCAAAGTCACAATACCCATGGTGACAGTGCCCAGGCTGACAGTTCTCAAGGTGATAGTGCCCATGGTGACAGTGCCCATGGTGATACAGAGAATGGGGACAGTGCTTATGGTGACAGTGGTCATGGTTGCAGTACCCATGGTGATAGTGCTGAAACTGACAGTGCCCTTGGGGATAGTGCCCATGGTGAGTGTGCTCGTGTTAATTGTGTCCATGGTGGCAGTTCCCATTGTGAAAGTGCTCATGATGACAGTGCCCATGTGGGTAGTTCCCATGGTGACAGTGCTCATGGTGATAGTGACCATGTTAAGAGTGCACATGGTGGCTGTGCCCTTGGTGACAGTGCCCATGATGACAGTATTCATGGTGACAGTGCTCACGGTGATAGTGACCATGGTGAGAGTGCACATGGTGGTAGTGCACATGGTGGCAGTGAAAAATGGTGACAGTTCCCATGCTGACAGTTCTCATTGTGACAATGCACACGGTCACAACCGATGCTGACACTGCTCATGGTAGCTGTACCCTTGGTGACAGTGCTCAGAGTGATAGTGCCCATGGTGGCAGTGTCCATGGTGACACTGCCCATGGTGACAATGCCCATGATGACAGTGCCCATGGAGTCAGTGCCCACGGAGCCATTGCCTATGGTAACAGTGCTCACAGTGACAGTACCCATGGTAACAGTGACCATGGTGAGAGTGCTCATGGTGATAGTGTCTATGGTGACAGATCACACTGTGACAGTCCGCATTGTGCCAGTACCAATAGTGACAGTGCCCATGGTGACATTGACCACGGTGAGAGTGATCACGGTGCTAGTGCTCACAGTAATAGTGCTCATGGTGACAGTGCCGACAGTGAAGGTGCTCACGGTGACAGTGCCTCTGGTGATAGTGCCCATGGTGAGAGTCAGCCCATTGATAGTGCCCATGGTGGCAGTTCCCATTGTGAAAATGCTCATGATGACATTGCCCATGTTGGTAGTCCCCATGGTGACAGTGCTCACGGTGATAGTGACCTTGGTAACTGTGCACATGGTGGCCGTGCCCTTGGTGACAGTGCCAATGATGACAGTACTCATGGTGACAGTTCTCACGGTGATAGTGCCCATGGTGATATTGCACATGGTGGCAGTGAAAAATGGTGACAGTGCCCATGTTGACAGTTCTCATGGTGACAGTGCACACGGTGACAACCCATGCAGACAGTACTCACGGTGACAGTTCTCATGGTTGCAGTACCCATGGTGACAGTGCTCACAGTGATACTGCCCGTGGTGGCAGTGCCCATGGTGACAGTGCCCATGGTGACACTGCCCATGATGACAGTGCCCATGGTGAAAGTTCCCACGGCGCCATTGCCTATGGTGACAGTGCTCATGGTAACAGTGCCCATGGTGACAGTGACCATGGTGAGAGTGCTCACACTGATAGTGCCCATGGTGACAGGGCTCATGGTGACAGGGCTCATGGTGCCAGTACCCATGGCGACAGTGCTCATGGTGACACTGACCACAGTGAGAGTGCTCACTGTGATAGAGCTCACGGTAATAGTGCTCATGGTGACAGTGCAAAGGGTGACAATACCCATGGTGACAGTACTCATGTTGAAAATACCCATGGTGGCAGTTCTCATGGTGACAGTGCTCATAATAGCAGTGCCCAAGGTGGCAGTCCTCGTGGTGACAGTGCTAATGGTGACAGTGCTCTTGGTGGCAGTTCCCATGGGGACAGTACCGATGGTGACCCTGTGCATTGTTACAGTGCCCATGGTAACCGTGCTCACGGTGGTAGTGCACATCGTGACAGTGCCCATGGTGGCAGTTCACCTGGTGACAGTGCTAAATCGTGACAGTGCACATGCTGACAGTGCTCACGGTGATAGTGCCCATGGTGACAGTGCCCACGGTGATAATGGGTATTATTACAGTGTTCATCTTGACAGAGCCCAAGGTGGCAGTGGCCATGGTGACAGTGCCCACAATGACAGTGCCCATGGTAACAGTGCCGACAGTGACAGTGCCCATGGTGACACTTCTCACAGTGAATGTGCCCATGGGGACAGTTACCATGATGAGATTTCTCACGGTGATAGTGCCCGTTGTGACAGTGCTCACACTGACAATGCCCATGGTGCCACTGCCCATAGAGACATTCCGCACGGTCACTTTTCTCACGGTGAAAGTACCTATGGTGACACTGCACCTGGTGGCAGTGCAAAATGGTGACAGTGCCCATGGTGACATTGCTCATAGTGACTTTGCTTACAGTGATAGTCCTTACGGTGACAGTGTGCACGGTGACACTGCACACAGTTGCAGTGTTCATGGTGACAGTGTTCACGGTGATACTTTCCATGGTGATAGTGCCCATGGTGACACTGCACATGGTGGCAGTGAAAAATGGTGACAGTGCCCCTGTTGTCAGTTCTCATGGTGACCGTGCACATGGTGACAACCCGTGCAGACTGTACTCATGGTGACAGTACTCACGGTGACAGTTCTCATGTTTGCAGTATCCATGGTGACAGTGCTCACAGTGATAGTGCCCATGGTGAGAGTGCCCATGATGACAGGGCCCATGGTGCCATTGCCTATGGTGACAGTGCTCATGGTAACAGTGCCCAAGGTGACAGTGACCATGGTGAGAGTGCTCACACTGATGGTGCCCATGGTGACAGTGCTCATGGTGTCTGTCTACATTGTGCCAGTACCCATGGCAACAGTGCTCATGGTGACAGGGACCACAGTGAGAGAGCTCACGGTGAGAGTGCTCACGGTAATAGTGCTCATGGTGACAGTGCAAATGGTGACAATACCATGGTGACAGTACTCATGTTGAAAATACCCATGGTGGCAGTTCTCATAGCAACAGATCTCATGGTGACATTGCTCATAATAGCAGTGCCCAGGTGCCAGTGCTCGTGGTGACGGTGCTAATGGTGACAGTGCTCTTGGTGGCAGTTCCCATCGGGACAATACTGATGGTGACACTGTGCATTGTTACAGTGCCCATGGTAACCGTGTTCACGGTGATAGTGCACATCGTGACAGTGCCCATGGTGGTAGTTCACCTGGTGACAGTGCTAAATAGTGACAGTGCACATGCTGACAGTGCTCACGGTGATAGTGCCCATGGTGACAGTGCACACGGTCATAATGGGCATTGTTACAGAGTTCATGGTGACAGCACACGGTGGCAGTGGCCATGGAGACAGTGCCCACAATGACAGTGCCCATGGTGACAGTGCCGACAGTGACAGTGCCCATGGTGACACTTCTCATGGTGACAGTGCCCATGGGGACAGTTAGCATGGTGAGATTTCTAACGGTGATAGTGCCCGTTGTGCCAGTGCTCACAGTAACAATGCCCATGGGGCCAGTGCCCATAGAGTCATTCCGCACGGTCACATTTCTCACGGTGAAAGTGCCTATGGTGATATTAACCATGGTGACACTGCACATGGTGGCAGAGCAAAATGGTGACAGTGCCCATGGTGACATTGCTCATGGTGACTTTGCTTACGGTGATAGTCCTTACAGTGACAGTACGCATGGTGACACTGCACACAGTGACAGTGTTCATGGTGAAAGTGTTCACGGTGATAGTTCCCATGGTGAGATTGTCCTGGTAACAGTGCCCATAGTCACAATTCTCATGGTGTAGTGCTCACAGTGACAGTGCCCATGGTGTCATGCCCATGGTGACAGTGCTCATGGTGACAGTGCTCATGTTGGCAGAGCCATAAATAAGAGTGCTCATTGTGGCAGTGCTCATGGTGTCCGTGCTCATGGTGACAGTGCCCATGATTACAGTGTTTATGGTGATAGATGTCACGGTGTCAGTGCCCACGCGGAGAGTGCCAAGGCTGACAAAGCCCAGGGTGATACTTCCCATTGTGACAGTGCCCACGGTGACAGTGCCCATGGTGACAGCACCCAGTGTGACAAGGCGCATGGTGACAGTGCTCACGGTGACAGTGCCCATGGTGACAGTGCCGATGGTGAGAGTGCCAATAGTGACAGTGCTCATGGTGAAACTGCCCACAGAGACATCGCCCATGGTGATAGTGTTCATGGTGACAACCCCACGGTGACAGTGCCAATGTTGATAGTCCCAGTGGTGACAGGTCTTACATTGAATGTGACCATGGTGTCTGTGCTCATGGTGACAGTGCTCAAGGTTATAGTCTCCATGTTGACAGTGCCGATGGTGACAATTCTCACGGTGACAGGGCCTGTGGTGAAAATTCTCATAGTGACAGTGTTCACGGTGACAGTGCCCATGGTGCTATTACCCATGGTGACAGTTCTCATAGTGAAACTGCCCATGTTGACACTGCCCATGGTGGCAGTGCAAAATGGTGACAGTGCCCATGGTGATATTGCTCATGGTGACATTGCTTATGGTGATAGTGTGTATGGTGAAACTGCACACAGTGACTTTGCTCATGGTGACAGTGTTCATGGCGTTAGTTCCTATGGTGAATGTGACCATGGGGACAGTGCCCATAGTCACAATTCTCATGGTGTAGTGCTCACGGTGACAGTGCCCATGGTAACAATACACAGGGTGACAGTATTCATGGTGACATTGCTCATGGTGAGAGTGCCCATGTTCACAACTGTCACGGTGATAGTTCCCATGGTGACAATACCCAGGGTAACAGAGCTGATGGTAAAAGTGTTCACGGTGACAGTGCCCATGGTGACAGTACCTAAGGTGACAATTCCCATGGTGAGACTGCTCATAGACAGTGCCCATGGTGACAATACCCAGCGTGTCCTGTCCATGGTGACAGTGATCATGGTGACACATCTCATGAGGACAGTGCCATAAGTGACAGTGCTCATTGTGGCAGTGCTCATGGTGACAGTGCCCATGGTGACAGTGCCTATGGTGATAGATATCATGGTGGCTGTGCCCAGGGAGACATTGCCCACGCTGACAAGACCCATGGTGATACTTCCCATTGTGACAGTGCCATCGGTGGCAGAGCCCATGGTGACAGTGCCCAAGATCACAGAGCCCATGGTGAGAGTGCTAACGGTGACTGTGCCCATGGTGACAGCACCCAGTGTGAAAATGCCCATTGTGACAGTGCTCACGGTGACCATGCCAATGGTGATAGTGCCAATAGTGAGAGTGCTCACGGTGACACTGCCCATGGACACACTGCCCATTGTGATAGTGCCCATCATGACAACCCCTCGGAGGCAGTGCCAATGGTGAGAGTCCCCGTGGTGACAGTTCTCATGGTGAAAGTGATCCTTTTGAAATTGCTCATGGTGACAGTGCTCATGGTGACAGTGCTCAAGGTGATAGTCTCCATGTTGACAGTGTGCATGGTGACTGTTCTCACGGTGACAGTGCCTATGGTGATTATGCTCTTAGTGACAGTGCTCATGGTGACAGTGCCCATGGTGACAGTGACCACGGTGACTGTTCTCACCGTGGTAGTGCCCATGGTGACAGTGTTCATGATGACAGTCCGCATTAAGGCTGTGCCCGTGGTGACATTGCTAATGGTGATAATTCTCACGGTGATAGTACGCACGTTGAAAATGACAAAGGTGACAACACCCAGATGATAATAATCATGGTGAAAGTGCCCATGGTGGCAGTTCTCATACTGACAGTTCTTGTGACAGTGCTCATGGTGGCAGTGCTCGTGGTGACAGTGCTCTTGGTGACAGTGCTCATGGTGGCAGTGCCCATGGTGAGACTACCGATGGTGACCCTGCCCATGGTGACAGTGCACATGGTCATGGTGCCTCTGGTGGCAGTGCAATATAGTGAGAATGCCCATGATGATATTGCTCATGGTGATAGTGCCCATGGTGAGAGTGCCCATGGTTCCAGTGCTCATGGTGACAGTGCCCATTGTGACAGTGCCCTTGGTGACAGTGCACACCATGAGAGTGCCCATGGTGTCTGTGCCCATGGTGACAGTTCTTATCATGAGAGTGTTCACGGTAGCAGTGTTCATGGTAATAGTGCTCACGGAGGCATTGCCCACAATGAGAGTGCCCACGGTGAGAATACTGACTGTGACAGTGCCCATGATGACTTTTCTCTCTGTGACAGTGCCCTTGGGGACATAGCACGGTGAGATTTCTCACAGTGATAGTGCACATTGTTTCAGTGCTCATAGTGACAAGACCCTAGGCGCCAGTGCCCATCATGGCATTGCTCACGGTGATATTTCTCACGGTGACAGTGCCCATGGTGATATTACCCATGGTGACAGTACTCAGTGATCAAGTGCTCATGGTGACATGGCATAAGGTGATAATGCTCACGGTGGCAGTGCAAAATGGTGACAGTGCCCATGGGGACATTGCTTAATGTGATAGTCCTTGTGGTGACATTGTGCATGGTGACATTGCCCACCATGACAGTGCTCTTGTTGACAGTGCTCATGGTGATAGTGCCAATGTTGGAAGTGCCCATCGTGAAAGTGTCCATGGTGACAGTTCTTATGATGAGAGTGGTCAGAGTGGCAGTGCTCATGGTGAAAGTGCCCATGGTGACAGAGCCCACGGTGACAGTGTCCATAGTTATAGTGTCCATGGTGACAGTACTAACAGTGAAATTGTCCATGGGGACACTGCCCATGGTGAAAGTGCCCATGGTCACAACACTCACGGTGATAGTGCTCACGGTGAGAGTGGCCATGGTGACAGTGACCACGGTGACAGTTCTAATGGTGATACTGCCCATGATGACAGTGCTCATGGTGACAGTCCACATTGTACCAGTGCCCAAGGTGACAGTGCTCATGGTGACAGTGCCCAAAGTCACAATACCCATGGTGACAGTGCCCAGGCTGACAGTTCTCAAGGTGATAGTGCCCATGGTGACAGTGCCCATGGTGATACAGAGAATGGGGACAGTGCTTATGGTGACAGTGGTCATGGTTGCAGTACCCATGGTGATAGTGCTGAAACTGACAGTGCCCTTGGGGATAGTGCCCATGGTGAGTGTGCTCGTGTTAATTGTGTCCATGGTGGCAGTTCCCATTGTGAAAGTGCTCATGATGACAGTGCCCATGTGGGTAGTTCCCATGGTGACAGTGCTCATGGTGATAGTGACCATGTTAAGAGTGCACATGGTGGCTGTGCCCTTGGTGACAGTGCCCATGATGACAGTATTCATGGTGACAGTGCTCACGGTGATAGTGACCATGGTGAGAGTGCACATGGTGGTAGTGCACATGGTGGCAGTGAAAAATGGTGACAGTTCCCATGCTGACAGTTCTCATTGTGACAATGCACACGGTCACAACCGATGCTGACACTGCTCATGGTAGCTATACCCTTGGTGACAGTGCTCAGAGTGATAGTGCCCATGGTGGCAGTGTCCATGGTGACACTGCCCATGGTGACAATGCCCATGATGACAGTGCCCATGGAGTCAGTGCCCACGGAGCCATTGCCTATGGTAACAGTGCTCACAGTGACAGTACCCATGGTAACAGTGACCATGGTGAGAGTGCTCATGGTGATAGTGTCTATGGTGACAGATCACACTGTGACAGTCCGCATTGTGCCAGTACCAATAGTGACAGTGCCCATGGTGACATTGACCACGGTGAGAGTGATCACGGTGCTAGTGCTCACAGTAATAGTGCTCATGGTGACAGTGCCGACAGTGAAGGTGCTCACGGTGACAGTGCCTCTGGTGATAGTGCCCATGGTGAGAGTCCGCCCATTGATAGTGCCCATGGTGGCAGTTCCCATTGTGAAAATGCTCATGATGACATTGCCCATGTTGGTAGTCCCCATGGTGACAGTGCTCACGGTGATAGTGACCTTGGTAACTGTGCACATGGTGGCCGTGCCCTTGGTGACAGTGCCAATGATGACAGTACTCATGGTGACAGTTCTCACGGTGATAGTGCCCATGGTGATATTGCACATGGTGGCAGTGAAAAATGGTGACAGTGCCCATGTTGACAGTTCTCATGGTGACAGTGCACACGGTGACAACCCATGCAGACAGTACTCACGGTGACAGTTCTCATGGTTGCAGTACCCATGGTGACAGTGCTCACAGTGATACTGCCCGTGGTGGCAGTGCCCATGGTGACAGTGCCCATGGTGACACTGCCCATGATGACAGTGCCCATGGTGAAAGTTCCCACGGCGCCATTGCCTATGGTGACAGTGCTCATGGTAACAGTGCCCATGGTGACAGTGACCATGGTGAGAGTGCTCACACTGATAGTGCCCATGGTGACAGGGCTCATGGTGACAGGGCTCATGGTGCCAGTACCCATGGCGACAGTGCTCATGGTGACACTGACCACAGTGAGAGTGCTCACTGTGATAGAGCTCACGGTAATAGTGCTCATGGTGACAGTGCAAAGGGTGACAATACCCATGGTGACAGTACTCATGTTGAAAATACCCATGGTGGCAGTTCTCATGGTGACAGTGCTCATAATAGCAGTGCCCAAGGTGGCAGTCCTCGTGGTGACAGTGCTAATGGTGACAGTGCTCTTGGTGGCAGTTCCCATGGGGACAGTACCGATGGTGACCCTGTGCATTGTTACAGTGCCCATGGTAACCGTGCTCACGGTGGTAGTGCACATCGTGACAGTGCCCATGGTGGCAGTTCACCTGGTGACAGTGCTAAATCGTGACAGTGCACATGCTGACAGTGCTCACGGTGATAGTGCCCATGGTGACAGTGCCCACGGTGATAATGGGTATTATTACAGTGTTCATCTTGACAGAGCCCAAGGTGGCAGTGGCCATGGTGACAGTGCCCACAATGACAGTGCCCATGGTAACAGTGCCGACAGTGACAGTGCCCATGGTGACACTTCTCACAGTGAATGTGCCCATGGGGACAGTTACCATGATGAGATTTCTCACGGTGATAGTGCCCGTTGTGACAGTGCTCACACTGACAATGCCCATGGTGCCACTGCCCATAGAGACATTCCGCACGGTCACTTTTCTCACGGTGAAAGTACCTATGGTGACACTGCACCTGGTGGCAGTGCAAAATGGTGACAGTGCCCATGGTGACATTGCTCATAGTGACTTTGCTTACAGTGATAGTCCTTACGGTGACAGTGTGCACGGTGACACTGCACACAGTTGCAGTGTTCATGGTGACAGTGTTCACGGTGATACTTTCCATGGTGATAGTGCCCATGGTGACACTGCACATGGTGGCAGTGAAAAATGGTGACAGTGCCCCTGTTGTCAGTTCTCATGGTGACCGTGCACATGGTGACAACCCGTGCAGACTGTACTCATGGTG
The DNA here is from genome assembly GCF_964341445.2 of Mesoplodon mirus. Lineage (NCBI taxonomy): Eukaryota > Metazoa > Chordata > Mammalia > Artiodactyla > Ziphiidae > Mesoplodon > Mesoplodon mirus. Next base: position 581,404 of record NW_028295589.1, read on the forward strand.
ACAGTACTCACGGTGACAGTTCTCATGTTTGCAGTATCCATGGTGACAGTGCTCACAGTGATAGTGCCCATGGTGAGAGTGCCCATGATGACAGGGCCCATGGTGCCATTGCCTATGGTGACAGTGCTCATGGTAACAGTGCCCAAGGTGACAGTGACCATGGTGAGAGTGCTCACACTGATGGTGCCCATGGTGACAGTGCTCATGGTGTCTGTCTACATTGTGCCAGTACCCATGGCAACAGTGCTCATGGTGACAGGGACCACAGTGAGAGAGCTCACGGTGAGAGTGCTCACGGTAATAGTGCTCATGGTGACAGTGCAAATGGTGACAATACCATGGTGACAGTACTCATGTTGAAAATACCCATGGTGGCAGTTCTCATAGCAACAGATCTCATGGTGACATTGCTCATAATAGCAGTGCCCAGGTGCCAGTGCTCGTGGTGACGGTGCTAATGGTGACAGTGCTCTTGGTGGCAGTTCCCATCGGGACAATACTGATGGTGACACTGTGCATTGTTACAGTGCCCATGGTAACCGTGTTCACGGTGATAGTGCACATCGTGACAGTGCCCATGGTGGTAGTTCACCTGGTGACAGTGCTAAATAGTGACAGTGCACATGCTGACAGTGCTCACGGTGATAGTGCCCATGGTGACAGTGCACACGGTCATAATGGGCATTGTTACAGAGTTCATGGTGACAGCACACGGTGGCAGTGGCCATGGAGACAGTGCCCACAATGACAGTGCCCATGGTGACAGTGCCGACAGTGACAGTGCCCATGGTGACACTTCTCATGGTGACAGTGCCCATGGGGACAGTTAGCATGGTGAGATTTCTAACGGTGATAGTGCCCGTTGTGCCAGTGCTCACAGTAACAATGCCCATGGGGCCAGTGCCCATAGAGTCATTCCGCACGGTCACATTTCTCACGGTGAAAGTGCCTATGGTGATATTAACCATGGTGACACTGCACATGGTGGCAGAGCAAAATGGTGACAGTGCCCATGGTGACATTGCTCATGGTGACTTTGCTTACGGTGATAGTCCTTACAGTGACAGTACGCATGGTGACACTGCACACAGTGACAGTGTTCATGGTGAAAGTGTTCACGGTGATAGTTCCCATGGTGAGATTGTCCTGGTAACAGTGCCCATAGTCACAATTCTCATGGTGTAGTGCTCACAGTGACAGTGCCCATGGTGTCATGCCCATGGTGACAGTGCTCATGGTGACAGTGCTCATGTTGGCAGAGCCATAAATAAGAGTGCTCATTGTGGCAGTGCTCATGGTGTCCGTGCTCATGGTGACAGTGCCCATGATTACAGTGTTTATGGTGATAGATGTCACGGTGTCAGTGCCCACGCGGAGAGTGCCAAGGCTGACAAAGCCCAGGGTGATACTTCCCATTGTGACAGTGCCCACGGTGACAGTGCCCATGGTGACAGCACCCAGTGTGACAAGGCGCATGGTGACAGTGCTCACGGTGACAGTGCCCATGGTGACAGTGCCGATGGTGAGAGTGCCAATAGTGACAGTGCTCATGGTGAAACTGCCCACAGAGACATCGCCCATGGTGATAGTGTTCATGGTGACAACCCCACGGTGACAGTGCCAATGTTGATAGTCCCAGTGGTGACAGGTCTTACATTGAATGTGACCATGGTGTCTGTGCTCATGGTGACAGTGCTCAAGGTTATAGTCTCCATGTTGACAGTGCCGATGGTGACAATTCTCACGGTGACAGGGCCTGTGGTGAAAATTCTCATAGTGACAGTGTTCACGGTGACAGTGCCCATGGTGCTATTACCCATGGTGACAGTTCTCATAGTGAAACTGCCCATGTTGACACTGCCCATGGTGGCAGTGCAAAATGGTGACAGTGCCCATGGTGATATTGCTCATGGTGACATTGCTTATGGTGATAGTGTGTATGGTGAAACTGCACACAGTGACTTTGCTCATGGTGACAGTGTTCATGGCGTTAGTTCCTATGGTGAATGTGACCATGGGGACAGTGCCCATAGTCACAATTCTCATGGTGTAGTGCTCACGGTGACAGTGCCCATGGTGACAATACACAGGGTGACAGTATTCATGGTGACATTGCTCATGGTGAGAGTGCCCATGTTCACAACTGTCACGGTGATAGTTCCCATGGTGACAATACCCAGGGTAACAGAGCTGATGGTAAAAGTGTTCATGGTGACAGTGCCCATGGTGACAGTACCTAAGGTGACAATTCCCATGGTGAGACTGCTCATAGACAGTGCCCATGGTGACAATACCCAGCGTGTCCTGTCCATGGTGACAGTGATCATGGTGACACATCTCATGAGGACAGTGCCATAAGTGACAGTGCTCATTGTGGCAGTGCTCATGGTGACAGTGCCCATGGTGACAGTGCCTATGGTGATAGATATCATGGTGGCTGTGCCCAGGGAGACATTGCCCACGCTGACAAGACCCATGGTGATACTTCCCATTGTGACAGTGCCATCGGTGGCAGAGCCCATGGTGACAGTGCCCAAGATCACAGAGCCCATGGTGAGAGTGCTAACGGTGACTGTGCCCATGGTGACAGCACCCAGTGTGAAAATGCCCATTGTGACAGTGCTCACGGTGACCATGCCAATGGTGATAGTGCCAATAGTGAGAGTGCTCACGGTGACACTGCCCATGGACACACTGCCCATTGTGATAGTGCCCATCATGACAACCCCTCGGAGGCAGTGCCAATGGTGAGAGTCCCCGTGGTGACAGTTCTCATGGTGAAAGTGATCCTTTTGAAATTGCTCATGGTGACAGTGCTCATGGTGACAGTGCTCAAGGTGATAGTCTCCATGTTGACAGTGTGCATGGTGACTGTTCTCACGGTGACAGTGCCTATGGTGATTATGCTCTTAGTGACAGTGCTCATGGTGACAGTGCCCATGGTGACAGTGACCACGGTGACTGTTCTCACCGTGGTAGTGCCCATGGTGACAGTGTTCATGATGACAGTCCGCATTAAGGCTGTGCCCGTGGTGACATTGCTAATGGTGATAATTCTCACGGTGATAGTACGCACGTTGAAAATGACAAAGGTGACAACACCCAGGTGATAATAATCATGGTGAAAGTGCCCATGGTGGCAGTTCTCATACTGACAGTTCTTGTGACAGTGCTCATGGTGGCAGTGCTCGTGGTGACAGTGCTCTTGGTGACAGTGCTCATGGTGGCAGTGCCCATGGTGAGACTACCGATGGTGACCCTGCCCATGGTGACAGTGCACATGGTCATGGTGCCTCTGGTGGCAGTGCAATATAGTGAGAATGCCCATGATGATATTGCTCATGGTGATAGTGCCCATGGTGAGAGTGCCCATGGTTCCAGTGCTCATGGTGACAGTGCCCATTGTGACAGTGCCCTTGGTGACAGTGCACACCATGAGAGTGCCCATGGTGTCTGTGCCCATGGTGACAGTTCTTATCATGAGAGTGTTCACGGTAGCAGTGTTCATGGTAATAGTGCTCACGGAGGCATTGCCCACAATGAGAGTGCCCACGGTGAGAATACTGACTGTGACAGTGCCCATGATGACTTTTCTCTCTGTGACAGTGCCCTTGGGGACAGTTAGCACGGTGAGATTTCTCACAGTGATAGTGCACATTGTTTCAGTGCTCATAGTGACAAGACCCTAGGCGCCAGTGCCCATCATGGCATTGCTCACGGTGATATTTCTCACGGTGACAGTGCCCATGGTGATATTACCCATGGTGACAGTACTCAGTGATCAAGTGCTCATGGTGACATGGCATAAGGTGATAATGCTCACGGTGGCAGTGCAAAATGGTGACAGTGCCCATGGGGACATTGCTTAATGTGATAGTCCTTGTGGTGACATTGTGCATGGTGACATTGCCCACCATGACAGTGCTCTTGTTGACAGTGCTCATGGTGATAGTGCCAATGTTGGAAGTGCCCATCGTGAAAGTGTCCATGGTGACAGTTCTTATGATGAGAGTGGTCAGAGTGGCAGTGCTCATGGTGAAAGTGCCCATGGTGACAGAGCCCACGGTGACAGTGTCCATAGTTATAGTGTCCATGGTGACAGTACTAACAGTGAAATTGTCCATGGGGACACTGCCCATGGTGAAAGTGCCCATGGTCACAACACTCACGGTGATAGTGCTCACGGTGAGAGTGGCCATGGTGACAGTGACCACGGTGACAGTTCTAATGGTGATACTGCCCATGATGACAGTGCTCTGGTGACAGTCCACATTGTACCAGTGCCCAAGGTGACAGTGCTCATGGTGACAGTGCCCAAAGTCACAATACCCATGGTGACAGTGCCCAGGCTGACAGTTCTCAAGGTGATAGTGCCCATGGTGACAGTGCACATGGTGATACAGAGAATGGGGACAGTGCTTATGGTGACAGTGGTCATGGTTGCAGTACCCATGGTGATAGTGCTGAAACTGACAGTGCCCTTGGGGGTAGTGCCCATGGTGAGTGTGCTCCTGTTAATTGTGTCCATGGTGGCAGTTCCCATTGTGAAAGTGCTCATGATGACAGTGCCCATGTGGGTAGTTCCCATGGTGACAGTGCTCATGGTGATAGTGACCATGTTAACAGTGCACATGGTGGCTGTGCCCTTGGTGACAGTGCCCATGATGACAGTATTCATGGTGACAGTGCTCACGGTGATAATGCCCATGGTGGCAGTGCACATGGTGGTAGTGCACATGGTGGAAGTGAAAAATGGTGACAGTTCCCATGCTGACAGTTCTCACTGTGACAATGCACACGGTCACAACCGATGCTGACACTGCTCATGGTAGCTGTACCCTTGGTGACAGTGCTCAGAGTGATAGTGCCCATGGTGGCAGTGCCCATGGTGACACTGCCCATGGTGACAATGCCCATGATGACAGTGCTCATGGTGACAGTGCTCATGTTGGCAGAGCCATAAATAAGAGTGCTCATTGTGGCAGTGCTCATGGTGTCCGTGCTCATGGTGACAGTGCCCATGATTACAGTGTTTATGGTGATAGATGTCACGGTGTCAGTGCCCACGCGGAGAGTGCCAAGGCTGACAAAGCCCAGGGTGATACTTCCCATTGTGACAGTGCCCACGGTGACAGTGCCCATGGTGACAGCACCCAGTGTGACAAGGCGCATGGTGACAGTGCTCACGGTGACAGTGCCCATGGTGACAGTGCCGATGGTGAGAGTGCCAATAGTGACAGTGCTCATGGTGAAACTGCCCACAGAGACATCGCCCATGGTGATAGTGTTCATGGTGACAACCCCACGGTGACAGTGCCAATGTTGATAGTCCCAGTGGTGACAGGTCTTACATTGAATGTGACCATGGTGTCTGTGCTCATGGTGACAGTGCTCAAGGTTATAGTCTCCATGTTGACAGTGCCGATGGTGACAATTCTCACGGTGACAGGGCCTATGGTGAAAATTCTCATAGTGACAGTGTTCACGGTGACAGTGCCCATGGTGCTATTACCCATGGTGACAGTTCTCATAGTGAAACTGCCCATGTTGACACTGCCCATGGTGGCAGTGCAAAATGGTGACAGTGCCCATGGTGATATTGCTCATGGTGACATTGCTTATGGTGATAGTGTGTATGGTGAAACTGCACACAGTGACATTGCTCATGGTGACAGTGTTCATGGCGTTAGTTCCTATGGTGAATGTGACCATGGGGACAGTGCCCATAGTCACAATTCTCATGGTGTAGTGCTCACGGTGACAGTGCCCATGGTGACAATACACAGGGTGACAGTATTCATGGTGACATTGCTCATGGTGAGAGTGCCCATGTTCACAACTGTCACGGTGATAGTTCCCATGGTGACAATACCCAGGGTAACAGAGCTGATGGTAAAAGTGTTCACGGTGACAGTGCCCATGGTGACAGTACCTAAGGTGACAATTCCCATGGTGAGACTGCTCATAGACAGTGCCCATGGTGACAATACCCAGCGTGTCCTGTCCATGGTGACAGTGATCATGGTGACACATCTCATGAGGACAGTGCCATAAGTGACAGTGCTCATTGTGGCAGTGCTCATGGTGACAGTGCCCATGGTGACAGTGCCTATGGTGATAGATATCATGGTGGCTGTGCCCAGGGAGACATTGCCCACGCTGACAAGACCCATGGTGATACTTCCCATTGTGACAGTGCCATCGGTGGCAGAGCCCATGGTGACAGTGCCCAAGATCACAGAGCCCATGGTGAGAGTGCTAACGGTGACTGTGCCCATGGTGACAGCACCCAGTGTGAAAATGCCCATTGTGACAGTGCTCACGGTGACCATGCCAATGGTGATAGTGCCAATAGTGAGAGTGCTCACGGTGACACTGCCCATGGACACACTGCCCATTGTGATAGTGCCCATCATGACAACCCCTCGGAGGCAGTGCCAATGGTGAGAGTCCCCGTGGTGACAGTTCTCATGGTGAAAGTGATCCTTTTGAAATTGCTCATGGTGACAGTGCTCATGGTGACAGTGCTCAAGGTGATAGTCTCCATGTTGACAGTGTGCATGGTGACTGTTCTCACGGTGACAGTGCCTATGGTGATTATGCTCTTAGTGACAGTGCTCATGGTGACAGTGCCCATGGTGACAGTGACCACGGTGACTGTTCTCACCGTGGTAGTGCCCATGGTGACAGTGTTCATGATGACAGTCCGCATTAAGGCTGTGCCCGTGGTGACATTGCTAATGGTGATAATTCTCACGGTGATAGTACGCACGTTGAAAATGACAAAGGTGACAACACCCAGGTGATAATAATCATGGTGAAAGTGCCCATGGTGGCAGTTCTCATACTGACAGTTCTTGTGACAGTGCTCATGGTGGCAGTGCTCGTGGTGACAGTGCTCTTGGTGACAGTGCTCATGGTGGCAGTGCCCATGGTGAGACTACCGATGGTGACCCTGCCCATGGTGACAGTGCACATGGTCATGGTGCCTCTGGTGGCAGTGCAATATAGTGAGAATGCCCATGATGATATTGCTCATGGTGATAGTGCCCATGGTGAGAGTGCCCATGGTTCCAGTGCTCATGGTGACAGTGCCCATTGTGACAGTGCCCTTGGTGACAGTGCACACCATGAGAGTGCCCATGGTGTCTGTGCCCATGGTGACAGTTCTTATCATGAGAGTGTTCACGGTAGCAGTGTTCATGGTAATAGTGCTCACGGAGGCATTGCCCACAATGAGAGTGCCCACGGTGAGAATACTGACTGTGACAGTGCCCATGATGACTTTTCTCTCTGTGACAGTGCCCTTGGGGACAGTTAGCACGGTGAGATTTCTCACAGTGATAGTGCACATTGTTTCAGTGCTCATAGTGACAAGACCCTAGGCGCCAGTGCCCATCATGGCATTGCTCACGGTGATATTTCTCACGGTGACAGTGCCCATGGTGATATTACCCATGGTGACAGTACTCAGTGATCAAGTGCTCATGGTGACATGGCATAAGGTGATAATGCTCACGGTGGCAGTGCAAAATGGTGACAGTGCCCATGGGGACATTGCTTAATGTGATAGTCCTTGTGGTGACATTGTGCATGGTGACATTGCCCACCATGACAGTGCTCTTGTTGACAGTGCTCATGGTGATAGTGCCAATGTTGGAAGTGCCCATCGTGAAAGTGTCCATGGTGACAGTTCTTATGATGAGAGTGGTCAGAGTGGCAGTGCTCATGGTGAAAGTGCCCATGGTGACAGAGCCCACGGTGACAGTGTCCATAGTTATAGTGTCCATGGTGACAGTACTAACAGTGAAATTGTCCATGGGGACACTGCCCATGGTGAAAGTGCCCATGGTCACAACACTCACGGTGATAGTGCTCACGGTGAGAGTGGCCATGGTGACAGTGACCACGGTGACAGTTCTAATGGTGATACTGCCCATGATGACAGTGCTCTGGTGACAGTCCACATTGTACCAGTGCCCAAGGTGACAGTGCTCATGGTGACAGTGCCCAAAGTCACAATACCCATGGTGACAGTGCCCAGGCTGACAGTTCTCAAGGTGATAGTGCCCATGGTGACAGTGCACATGGTGATACAGAGAATGGGGACAGTGCTTATGGTGACAGTGGTCATGGTTGCAGTACCCATGGTGATAGTGCTGAAACTGACAGTGCCCTTGGGGGTAGTGCCCATGGTGAGTGTGCTCGTGTTAATTGTGTCCATGGTGGCAGTTCCCATTGTGAAAGTGCTCATGATGACAGTGCCCATGTGGGTAGTTCCCATGGTGACAGTGCTCATGGTGATAGTGACCATGTTAACAGTGCACATGGTGGCTGTGCCCTTGGTGACAGTGCCCATGATGACAGTATTCATGGTGACAGTGCTCACGGTGATAATGCCCATGGTGGCAGTGCACATGGTGGTAGTGCACATGGTGGAAGTGAAAAATGGTGACAGTTCCCATGCTGACAGTTCTCACTGTGACAATGCACACGGTCACAACCGATGCTGACACTGCTCATGGTAGCTGTACCCTTGGTGACAGTGCTCAGAGTGATAGTGCCCATGGTGGCAGTGCCCATGGTGACACTGCCCATGGTGACAATGCCCATGATGACAGTGCTCATGGTGACAGTGCTCATGTTGGCAGAGCCATAAATAAGAGTGCTCATTGTGGCAGTGCTCATGGTGTCCGTGCTCATGGTGACAGTGCCCATGATTACAGTGTTTATGGTGATAGATGTCACGGTGTCAGTGCCCACGCGGAGAGTGCCAAGGCTGACAAAGCCCAGGGTGATACTTCCCATTGGGACAGTGCCCACGGTGACAGTGCCCATGGTGACAGCACCCAGTGTGACAAGGCGCATGGTGACAGTGCTCACGGTGACAGTGCCCATGGTGACAGTGCCGATGGTGAGAGTGCCAATAGTGACAGTGCTCATGGTGAAACTGCCCACAGAGACATCGCCCATGGTGATAGTGTTCATGGTGACAACCCCACGGTGACAGTGCCAATGTTGATAGTCCCAGTGGTGACAGGTCTTACATTGAATGTGACCATGGTGTCTGTGCTCATGGTGACAGTGCTCAAGGTTATAGTCTCCATGTTGACAGTGCCGATGGTGACAATTCTCACGGTGACAGGGCCTATGGTGAAAATTCTCATAGTGACAGTGTTCACGGTGACAGTGCCCATGGTGCTATTACCCATGGTGACAGTTCTCATAGTGAAACTGCCCATGTTGACACTGCCCATGGTGGCAGTGCAAAATGGTGACAGTGCCCATGGTGATATTGCTCATGGTGACATTGCTTATGGTGATAGTGTGTATGGTGAAACTGCACACAGTGACATTGCTCATGGTGACAGTGTTCATGGCGTTAGTTCCTATGGTGAATGTGACCATGGGGACAGTGCCCATAGTCACAATTCTCATGGTGTAGTGCTCACGGTGACAGTGCCCATGGTGACAATACACAGGGTGACAGTATTCATGGTGACATTGCTCATGGTGAGAGTGCCCATGTTCACAACTGTCACGGTGATAGTTCCCATGGTGACAATACCCAGGGTAACAGAGCTGATGGTAAAAGTGTTCACGGTGACAGTGCCCATGGTGACAGTACCTAAGGTGACAATTCCCATGGTGAGACTGCTCATAGACAGTGCCCATGGTGACAATACCCAGCGTGTCCTGTCCATGGTGACAGTGATCATGGTGACACATCTCATGAGGACAGTGCCATAAGTGACAGTGCTCATTGTGGCAGTGCTCATGGTGACAGTGCCCATGGTGACAGTGCCTATGGTGATAGATATCATGGTGGCTGTGCCCAGGGAGACATTGCCCACGCTGACAAGACCCATGGTGATACTTCCCATTGTGACAGTGCCATCGGTGGCAGAGCCCATGGTGACAGTGCCCAAGATCACAGAGCCCATGGTGAGAGTGCTAATGGTGACTGTGCCCATGGTGACAGCACCCAGTGTGAAAATGCCCATTGTGACAGTGCTCACGGTGACCATGCCAATGGTGATAGTGCCAATAGTGAGAGTGCTCACGGTGACACTGCCCATGGACACACTGCCCATTGTGATAGTGCCCATCATGACAACCCCTCGGAGGCAGTGCCAATGGTGAGAGTCCCCGTGGTGACAGTTCTCATGGTGAAAGTGATCCTTTTGAAATTGCTCATGGTGACAGTGCTCAAGGTGATAGTCTCCATGTTGACAGTGTGCATGGTGACTGTTCTCACGGTGACAGTGCCTATGGTGATTATGCTCTTAGTGACAGTGCTCATGGTGACAGTGCCCATGGTGACAGTGACCACGGTGACTGTTCTCACCGTGGTAGTGCCCATGGTGACAGTGTTCATGATGACAGTCCGCATTAAGGCTGTGCCCGTGGTGACATTGCTAATGGTGATAATTCTCACGGTGATAGTACGCACGTTGAAAATGACAAAGGTGACAACACCCAGGTGATAATAATCATGGTGAAAGTGCCCATGGTGGCAGTTCTCATACTGACAGTTCTTGTGACAGTGCTCATGGTGGCAGTGCTCGTGGTGACAGTGCTCTTGGTGACAGTGCTCATGGTGGCAGTGCCCATGGTGAGACTACCGATGGTGACCCTGCCCATGGTGACAGTGCACATGGTCATGGTGCCTCTGGTGGCAGTGCAATATAGTGAGAATGCCCATGATGATATTGCTCATGGTGATAGTGCCCATGGTGAGAGTGCCCATGGTTCCAGTGCTCATGGTGACAGTGCCCATTGTGACAGTGCCCTTGGTGACAGTGCACACCATGAGAGTGCCCATGGTGTCTGTGCCCATGGTGACAGTTCTTATCATGAGAGTGTTCACGGTAGCAGTGTTCATGGTAATAGTGCTCACGGAGGCATTGCCCACAATGAGAGTGCCCACGGTGAGAATACTGACTGTGACAGTGCCCATGATGACTTTTCTCTCTGTGACAGTGCCCTTGGGGACATAGCACGGTGAGATTTCTCACAGTGATAGTGCACATTGTTTCAGTGCTCATAGTGCAAGACCCTAGGCGCCAGTGCCCATCATGGCATTGCTCACGGTGATATTTCTCACGGTGACAGTGCCCATGGTGATATTACCCATGGTGACAGTACTCAGTGATCAAGTGCTCATGGTGACATGGCATAAGGTGATAATGCTCACGGTGGCAGTGCAAAATGGTGACAGTGCCCATGGGGACATTGCTTAATGTGATAGTCCTTGTGGTGACATTGTGCATGGTGACATTGCCCACCATGACAGTGCTCTTGTTGACAGTGCTCATGGTGATAGTGCCAATGTTGGAAGTGCCCATCGTGAAAGTGTCCATGGTGACAGTTCTTATGATGAGAGTGGTCAGAGTGGCAGTGCTCATGGTGAAAGTGCCCATGGTGACAGAGCCCACGGTGACAGTGTCCATAGTTATAGTGTCCATGGTGACAGTACTAACAGTGAAATTGTCCATGGGGACACTGCCCATGGTGAAAGTGCCCATGGTCACAACACTCACGGTGATAGTGCTCACGGTGAGAGTGGCCATGGTGACAGTGACCACGGTGACAGTTCTAATGGTGATACTGCCCATGATGACAGTGCTCATGGTGACAGTCCACATTGTACCAGTGCCCAAGGTGACAGTGCTCATGGTGACAGTGCCCAAAGTCACAATACCCATGGTGACAGTGCCCAGGCTGACAGTTCTCAAGGTGATAGTGCCCATGGTGACAGTGCCCATGGTGATACAGAGAATGGGGACAGTGCTTATGGTGACAGTGGTCATGGTTGCAGTACCCATGGTGATAGTGCTGAAACTGACAGTGCCCTTGGGGATAGTGCCCATGGTGAGTGTGCTCGTGTTAATTGTGTCCATGGTGGCAGTTCCCATTGTGAAAGTGCTCATGATGACAGTGCCCATGTGGGTAGTTCCCATGGTGACAGTGCTCATGGTGATAGTGACCATGTTAAGAGTGCACATGGTGGCTGTGCCCTTGGTGACAGTGCCCATGATGACAGTATTCATGGTGACAGTGCTCACGGTGATAGTGACCATGGTGAGAGTGCACATGGTGGTAGTGCACATGGTGGCAGTGAAAAATGGTGACAGTTCCCATGCTGACAGTTCTCATTGTGACAATGCACACGGTCACAACCGATGCTGACACTGCTCATGGTAGCTGTACCCTTGGTGACAGTGCTCAGAGTGATAGTGCCCATGGTGGCAGTGTCCATGGTGACACTGCCCATGGTGACAATGCCCATGATGACAGTGCCCATGGAGTCAGTGCCCACGGAGCCATTGCCTATGGTAACAGTGCTCACAGTGACAGTACCCATGGTAACAGTGACCATGGTGAGAGTGCTCATGGTGATAGTGTCTATGGTGACAGATCACACTGTGACAGTCCGCATTGTGCCAGTACCAATAGTGACAGTGCCCATGGTGACATTGACCACGGTGAGAGTGATCACGGTGCTAGTGCTCACAGTAATAGTGCTCATGGTGACAGTGCCGACAGTGAAGGTGCTCACGGTGACAGTGCCTCTGGTGATAGTGCCCATGGTGAGAGTCAGCCCATTGATAGTGCCCATGGTGGCAGTTCCCATTGTGAAAATGCTCATGATGACATTGCCCATGTTGGTAGTCCCCATGGTGACAGTGCTCACGGTGATAGTGACCTTGGTAACTGTGCACATGGTGGCCGTGCCCTTGGTGACAGTGCCAATGATGACAGTACTCATGGTGACAGTTCTCACGGTGATAGTGCCCATGGTGATATTGCACATGGTGGCAGTGAAAAATGGTGACAGTGCCCATGTTGACAGTTCTCATGGTGACAGTGCACACGGTGACAACCCATGCAGACAGTACTCACGGTGACAGTTCTCATGGTTGCAGTACCCATGGTGACAGTGCTCACAGTGATACTGCCCGTGGTGGCAGTGCCCATGGTGACAGTGCCCATGGTGACACTGCCCATGATGACAGTGCCCATGGTGAAAGTTCCCACGGCGCCATTGCCTATGGTGACAGTGCTCATGGTAACAGTGCCCATGGTGACAGTGACCATGGTGAGAGTGCTCACACTGATAGTGCCCATGGTGACAGGGCTCATGGTGACAGGGCTCATGGTGCCAGTACCCATGGCGACAGTGCTCATGGTGACACTGACCACAGTGAGAGTGCTCACTGTGATAGAGCTCACGGTAATAGTGCTCATGGTGACAGTGCAAAGGGTGACAATACCCATGGTGACAGTACTCATGTTGAAAATACCCATGGTGGCAGTTCTCATGGTGACAGTGCTCATAATAGCAGTGCCCAAGGTGGCAGTCCTCGTGGTGACAGTGCTAATGGTGACAGTGCTCTTGGTGGCAGTTCCCATGGGGACAGTACCGATGGTGACCCTGTGCATTGTTACAGTGCCCATGGTAACCGTGCTCACGGTGGTAGTGCACATCGTGACAGTGCCCATGGTGGCAGTTCACCTGGTGACAGTGCTAAATCGTGACAGTGCACATGCTGACAGTGCTCACGGTGATAGTGCCCATGGTGACAGTGCCCACGGTGATAATGGGTATTATTACAGTGTTCATCTTGACAGAGCCCAAGGTGGCAGTGGCCATGGTGACAGTGCCCACAATGACAGTGCCCATGGTAACAGTGCCGACAGTGACAGTGCCCATGGTGACACTTCTCACAGTGAATGTGCCCATGGGGACAGTTACCATGATGAGATTTCTCACGGTGATAGTGCCCGTTGTGACAGTGCTCACACTGACAATGCCCATGGTGCCACTGCCCATAGAGACATTCCGCACGGTCACTTTTCTCACGGTGAAAGTACCTATGGTGACACTGCACCTGGTGGCAGTGCAAAATGGTGACAGTGCCCATGGTGACATTGCTCATAGTGACTTTGCTTACAGTGATAGTCCTTACGGTGACAGTGTGCACGGTGACACTGCACACAGTTGCAGTGTTCATGGTGACAGTGTTCACGGTGATACTTTCCATGGTGATAGTGCCCATGGTGACACTGCACATGGTGGCAGTGAAAAATGGTGACAGTGCCCCTGTTGTCAGTTCTCATGGTGACCGTGCACATGGTGACAACCCGTGCAGACTGTACTCATGGTGACAGTACTCACGGTGACAGTTCTCATGTTTGCAGTATCCATGGTGACAGTGCTCACAGTGATAGTGCCCATGGTGAGAGTGCCCATGATGACAGGGCCCATGGTGCCATTGCCTATGGTGACAGTGCTCATGGTAACAGTGCCCAAGGTGACAGTGACCATGGTGAGAGTGCTCACACTGATGGTGCCCATGGTGACAGTGCTCATGGTGTCTGTCTACATTGTGCCAGTACCCATGGCAACAGTGCTCATGGTGACAGGGACCACAGTGAGAGAGCTCACGGTGAGAGTGCTCACGGTAATAGTGCTCATGGTGACAGTGCAAATGGTGACAATACCATGGTGACAGTACTCATGTTGAAAATACCCATGGTGGCAGTTCTCATAGCAACAGATCTCATGGTGACATTGCTCATAATAGCAGTGCCCAGGTGCCAGTGCTCGTGGTGACGGTGCTAATGGTGACAGTGCTCTTGGTGGCAGTTCCCATCGGGACAATACTGATGGTGACACTGTGCATTGTTACAGTGCCCATGGTAACCGTGTTCACGGTGATAGTGCACATCGTGACAGTGCCCATGGTGGTAGTTCACCTGGTGACAGTGCTAAATAGTGACAGTGCACATGCTGACAGTGCTCACGGTGATAGTGCCCATGGTGACAGTGCACACGGTCATAATGGGCATTGTTACAGAGTTCATGGTGACAGCACACGGTGGCAGTGGCCATGGAGACAGTGCCCACAATGACAGTGCCCATGGTGACAGTGCCGACAGTGACAGTGCCCATGGTGACACTTCTCATGGTGACAGTGCCCATGGGGACAGTTAGCATGGTGAGATTTCTAACGGTGATAGTGCCCGTTGTGCCAGTGCTCACAGTAACAATGCCCATGGGGCCAGTGCCCATAGAGTCATTCCGCACGGTCACATTTCTCACGGTGAAAGTGCCTATGGTGATATTA
This sequence comes from Mesoplodon mirus, assembly GCF_964341445.2. Taxonomy (NCBI): domain Eukaryota; kingdom Metazoa; phylum Chordata; class Mammalia; order Artiodactyla; family Ziphiidae; genus Mesoplodon; species Mesoplodon mirus. Next base: position 596,538 of record NW_028295589.1, read on the forward strand.
ACCATGGTGACACTGCACATGGTGGCAGAGCAAAATGGTGACAGTGCCCATGGTGACATTGCTCATGGTGACTTTGCTTACGGTGATAGTCCTTACAGTGACAGTACGCATGGTGACACTGCACACAGTGACAGTGTTCATGGTGAAAGTGTTCACGGTGATAGTTCCCATGGTGAGATTGTCCTGGTAACAGTGCCCATAGTCACAATTCTCATGGTGTAGTGCTCACAGTGACAGTGCCCATGGTGTCATGCCCATGGTGACAGTGCTCATGGTGACAGTGCTCATGTTGGCAGAGCCATAAATAAGAGTGCTCATTGTGGCAGTGCTCATGGTGTCCGTGCTCATGGTGACAGTGCCCATGATTACAGTGTTTATGGTGATAGATGTCACGGTGTCAGTGCCCACGCGGAGAGTGCCAAGGCTGACAAAGCCCAGGGTGATACTTCCCATTGTGACAGTGCCCACGGTGACAGTGCCCATGGTGACAGCACCCAGTGTGACAAGGCGCATGGTGACAGTGCTCACGGTGACAGTGCCCATGGTGACAGTGCCGATGGTGAGAGTGCCAATAGTGACAGTGCTCATGGTGAAACTGCCCACAGAGACATCGCCCATGGTGATAGTGTTCATGGTGACAACCCCACGGTGACAGTGCCAATGTTGATAGTCCCAGTGGTGACAGGTCTTACATTGAATGTGACCATGGTGTCTGTGCTCATGGTGACAGTGCTCAAGGTTATAGTCTCCATGTTGACAGTGCCGATGGTGACAATTCTCACGGTGACAGGGCCTGTGGTGAAAATTCTCATAGTGACAGTGTTCACGGTGACAGTGCCCATGGTGCTATTACCCATGGTGACAGTTCTCATAGTGAAACTGCCCATGTTGACACTGCCCATGGTGGCAGTGCAAAATGGTGACAGTGCCCATGGTGATATTGCTCATGGTGACATTGCTTATGGTGATAGTGTGTATGGTGAAACTGCACACAGTGACTTTGCTCATGGTGACAGTGTTCATGGCGTTAGTTCCTATGGTGAATGTGACCATGGGGACAGTGCCCATAGTCACAATTCTCATGGTGTAGTGCTCACGGTGACAGTGCCCATGGTAACAATACACAGGGTGACAGTATTCATGGTGACATTGCTCATGGTGAGAGTGCCCATGTTCACAACTGTCACGGTGATAGTTCCCATGGTGACAATACCCAGGGTAACAGAGCTGATGGTAAAAGTGTTCACGGTGACAGTGCCCATGGTGACAGTACCTAAGGTGACAATTCCCATGGTGAGACTGCTCATAGACAGTGCCCATGGTGACAATACCCAGCGTGTCCTGTCCATGGTGACAGTGATCATGGTGACACATCTCATGAGGACAGTGCCATAAGTGACAGTGCTCATTGTGGCAGTGCTCATGGTGACAGTGCCCATGGTGACAGTGCCTATGGTGATAGATATCATGGTGGCTGTGCCCAGGGAGACATTGCCCACGCTGACAAGACCCATGGTGATACTTCCCATTGTGACAGTGCCATCGGTGGCAGAGCCCATGGTGACAGTGCCCAAGATCACAGAGCCCATGGTGAGAGTGCTAACGGTGACTGTGCCCATGGTGACAGCACCCAGTGTGAAAATGCCCATTGTGACAGTGCTCACGGTGACCATGCCAATGGTGATAGTGCCAATAGTGAGAGTGCTCACGGTGACACTGCCCATGGACACACTGCCCATTGTGATAGTGCCCATCATGACAACCCCTCGGAGGCAGTGCCAATGGTGAGAGTCCCCGTGGTGACAGTTCTCATGGTGAAAGTGATCCTTTTGAAATTGCTCATGGTGACAGTGCTCATGGTGACAGTGCTCAAGGTGATAGTCTCCATGTTGACAGTGTGCATGGTGACTGTTCTCACGGTGACAGTGCCTATGGTGATTATGCTCTTAGTGACAGTGCTCATGGTGACAGTGCCCATGGTGACAGTGACCACGGTGACTGTTCTCACCGTGGTAGTGCCCATGGTGACAGTGTTCATGATGACAGTCCGCATTAAGGCTGTGCCCGTGGTGACATTGCTAATGGTGATAATTCTCACGGTGATAGTACGCACGTTGAAAATGACAAAGGTGACAACACCCAGATGATAATAATCATGGTGAAAGTGCCCATGGTGGCAGTTCTCATACTGACAGTTCTTGTGACAGTGCTCATGGTGGCAGTGCTCGTGGTGACAGTGCTCTTGGTGACAGTGCTCATGGTGGCAGTGCCCATGGTGAGACTACCGATGGTGACCCTGCCCATGGTGACAGTGCACATGGTCATGGTGCCTCTGGTGGCAGTGCAATATAGTGAGAATGCCCATGATGATATTGCTCATGGTGATAGTGCCCATGGTGAGAGTGCCCATGGTTCCAGTGCTCATGGTGACAGTGCCCATTGTGACAGTGCCCTTGGTGACAGTGCACACCATGAGAGTGCCCATGGTGTCTGTGCCCATGGTGACAGTTCTTATCATGAGAGTGTTCACGGTAGCAGTGTTCATGGTAATAGTGCTCACGGAGGCATTGCCCACAATGAGAGTGCCCACGGTGAGAATACTGACTGTGACAGTGCCCATGATGACTTTTCTCTCTGTGACAGTGCCCTTGGGGACATAGCACGGTGAGATTTCTCACAGTGATAGTGCACATTGTTTCAGTGCTCATAGTGACAAGACCCTAGGCGCCAGTGCCCATCATGGCATTGCTCACGGTGATATTTCTCACGGTGACAGTGCCCATGGTGATATTACCCATGGTGACAGTACTCAGTGATCAAGTGCTCATGGTGACATGGCATAAGGTGATAATGCTCACGGTGGCAGTGCAAAATGGTGACAGTGCCCATGGGGACATTGCTTAATGTGATAGTCCTTGTGGTGACATTGTGCATGGTGACATTGCCCACCATGACAGTGCTCTTGTTGACAGTGCTCATGGTGATAGTGCCAATGTTGGAAGTGCCCATCGTGAAAGTGTCCATGGTGACAGTTCTTATGATGAGAGTGGTCAGAGTGGCAGTGCTCATGGTGAAAGTGCCCATGGTGACAGAGCCCACGGTGACAGTGTCCATAGTTATAGTGTCCATGGTGACAGTACTAACAGTGAAATTGTCCATGGGGACACTGCCCATGGTGAAAGTGCCCATGGTCACAACACTCACGGTGATAGTGCTCACGGTGAGAGTGGCCATGGTGACAGTGACCACGGTGACAGTTCTAATGGTGATACTGCCCATGATGACAGTGCTCATGGTGACAGTCCACATTGTACCAGTGCCCAAGGTGACAGTGCTCATGGTGACAGTGCCCAAAGTCACAATACCCATGGTGACAGTGCCCAGGCTGACAGTTCTCAAGGTGATAGTGCCCATGGTGACAGTGCCCATGGTGATACAGAGAATGGGGACAGTGCTTATGGTG